>NW_019721518.1:162265-248216 GCF_002891405.2 Cryptotermes secundus | reverse complement strand
ATGCGCAAAGGGTTCCGCGACTTATGGACGGATTTTGGATTGGATGATTGGATTTATTGACACTTTATATTCGTGACTACACGTAATTACATCGTTATCACTGATCTACACATTTCATAATTCACCGTTACGCACGCATTAATGTTCTCGGACTTCACTAGTCGTATCCTGGCAACGGATTTTCACACAGCAGTTATACCAGTCCCACTGTCACTGTAGCGCACATGAAGTCTTCTTTGCACAGTCCAATTCCTCTCTTACCATTTCTTCTCAATCACCTTTTACCGGCATCTCTAGATCTCGACCCAATTCTATGCTGCAACCACCAGCTTCGGAAATCAACGCAATTCTAACAATTGCGACTGAGTCGAGTCTTACGTTCAGTCCGTCTTGCAATAAAGCACCCGTCTGGAGATCAAGACCAGATTTTTATTACTGTCAGACAGTTGCGGGTTTTGTTGTTTTCTTGATGTGGGGCGCTCTCTCTCTGACTAGAAGACAGGTCTGTCGTTTATAATTGTTTCTGGCCCTCATAAGCGCAGTCATCCTTGGCTCCAAGTCCCGTCGGACTCGCGGCCATATTTTACTTTCTCTGATTCGAGATTTCCCTTCTCTTCGCCTCCTACAACTCGCAAGGTCACGGTGGAGGTATACAGCCCCGCCTCCATACTTTGCTCGGGCAGAACAGAGAACACCGTCTCTATGAACCCCTATTGTTGCGTATTTACAGATCCGTTGCACAGTAACAGGTTCGTCTATTGCTGTTTTCATATTCGTTGCCGCGGGAAAGTGTTTGCTTAGCTTTTGTCTAACGAAGGACGCCCCTCTGATTTCATTATTCTGGCTTTCGGGCGCTATGTCAAAATATAGATTCATATGGACGTTGAATAGGAGCGAAACCAGCTCAGTCAGTGTCAGACTCCGTTGGTGTCCTCTCAGGCTCCTTCCAATGGATACCGGAGCTTATCTCCCAGGGAGTTAAAAGACCTGAGACTGAAAGTTATCACTCGCGTCCATCTAGCGACAAGGCTGAGAAAGCTTGGAACTATAGTTCCACTCCCACATGTGCCTTAGCGGAGTGATGTTTAATAAAGGGTATGGACAATTTTATTTTCCCTTTAAGAACTGAATAAACGGCAGAGATTTCTTAACTACTCATATCTAAGTGACTGTTACATTTCGTAAAGTGCTCTACTTCATGGAGTTAGTATATTTATTAATATCCGTTCAACTCCATCTCGTCTCCCTAGGTCTTCGCTTTCGTCACACAGGAAGTACAACGTGATATTACCGTCGGTGTTTCCGTGGCCTATCATTTTCAAACCGGAAATATAAATGAAACTGCTTTTGGAATATGAAAGTGTAACTCAAAATACACTATAAATTCTATAAATACCATGTAATAAAACTATTTGAGTTATAGTTTCATATTCCATAAGCAGTTTTAGTTTTCTGATTTTATTTTCGAAATTGTAGACCACGGAAACCCCGACAATAATTTAGAATCACTCTGTATTTGTAGAGTTAAACATCGGCTTTCTCCGGTTCCCTATCTACTTCTCTGTCATTCAGCGACTGTTCGAGACTGTCTTAAATTATTTGCTGGTTCCGCCCATATCCGCTTCATTGACAGCCCGAGGACATGCTCTGTGGTAACAAAAAGTTACCCCAATTAAAATAAACTTTAATGGGCATTATCTCAAAATTTGTTAGGGGCATTGAAAACAAGTCAAAGCATTTCTTGGTCAGGGACATATTTTAAACATAGGCTTTTATCTATTATTTTAACTCCGAATTCTCCTTAATAAAACGAATTCAAGAAGATTAATTTTCTAGATCAATTCATAATTAGATCACTGAAGTTAGGACTATAAATACATTATATAAATTTGCATCAGAATTCATTCATCCATCAGTAAACTGTCAAGACGACAGGTCCACAGTCTCTTCCAAAACAGTTCCTCCACTTAATGCGATCTAGAGCTTTCTCCTTCAAATGAGAATATCCTCTTCTGTCCCCAAGGTCATGCAACATCTTCTTACGTCTTTTTCCTCGTCTTCTGGTCACTTCTATCCGCCCCTCTATCTTTCCTTCAGTAACTTCTTTTAGAAGGCAGTTACCGCGTAAGATTGACCAATCCAATTAGCCTTCCATTGCATCAGGATACTGATATAATATTTAATTCCGGTTTTCAATCAACAACAACAGCAACAAATATTTATTGCTTACGTAAATACTTGTAAGGTGTCCCTAAATGACATTTCTCCCATTCATTACTTAGCTGTTTCATATTTATATATGAACAATAATTATGGGCGTAGTCACTTTATGTACAATGATCGTAGCAGGTTAGTTGTCCCGACCGACAAATAGTAAAGCGACCTCAAGGTTGCTGGGTGCTGATTGGCAGTCTCCAACACCCAAGCACAAATTAACGAATCGCTAATAAAAGGGACTGAGACAGGTCGGAAAGCTCAGTAACGATTGTGTGGCGATATGAAAGTTTGAGTTGTTCCCCGTTAATTAACTAACTGCAACTATGAGAAGTTGCTTCGCATTACACATTTCAGCGATCAAAATAATATCCCTATATTTTTGTGGCTTAATGTTCAACGTTGCCAGTATTCACGCAAAATATTGTCGCATGTTAGGGTGACTGTTAATTAATGAACCCGAGTGCACTTGGAATGCAGTCGCCATGACTTAATTAAGGCAATAGCTCAGAATTTTCCTGGAGGACTTAATACAATGACGAAGAAACTCAGCATAGCCTTTGTCTTAGCCGAGGTTCGAACTGAGCATCTCCCGAATATATGTCATAAGCGTTACAGTTGTACCAATTAGCTAGGATGATATCCGTATTATAATCTTGTCATGTTAATATAAGCTATATTTGTGCATATTGTGGCACGTAGTACCGTTGCTACGCAACGATCACGAGAAAGAACGTGCGTTGCTTGGTAACGGTAGGTAAACACAGCCGCAATATCTTGCCTATCGATAAGCAACCGCGCGTAATGAAAAGATATAATTTGGGACAGTCGCATAACAAAAATAAAAAGGAAACAAAATAGACACTACTGTGTCAACATTTGTTTCTATTTTTATTGGTGGGAACGCTACACGTCTCGACCTATTTCTTGGGTCATCCTCAGGCGTTTCAGTCAGTTGAGTTTCGAGACGCCAGCCTGCCTGGATATGAGCGAGTTAACAGAGGAATAGAATTGAGATATTCGACAGTCGAACTTAATTGAGAAGAAATGTCAAGAAAAAGATAATAGAAATCATAATGGAAATTCGACTTCTTAAATCTTTACTTTGAGCCATGCAGTGGCTCCGGTATGACGTCATGGGCTTCCAGCCCCTTGATCGAGGTTCTTAAACTTATCCCCCACCCCATCCCCATGTGGGACTGGGTCACGTGGTGTTGCCCTCTCCCCTCCTTTCTACCCCTGGGAGCCTTGCTTGGAAGTTAATTCGAGTTCGGAGTTCAGTTCTGGTTATGGATCCATAGGGCCTTGCTCGCGGCGCCGAGCCAGCCGGAGCGACTGTCAAATTCCTGTTCGGCTGGGAGTCCAAATTTGGTTTCGGCAAGTACTGGGCTGGTTCGCGGCCGACGAGATCGCCCGCGGTCGCCCGTCGTTGGGTTTGTAGGACGGCGGCGACTCGTACCAGTTTGGTTAAATCTGTTTTTATAATTTATATTGTGTATTTAGTTTAGACTCAGCCTGTGGCCCGGCTATATGTAGTAGTTATGTTTTCTTGCAACTAAGGCAAATTGTTGCGCCAGTAAATATGGGCCATTCTGCCCGAGTTAGATGCCGCTGTGTGCGAGCATGTAAATGTGCAGTTAGTTCAGTTGTTCTGTTTAATTTCTATTGTGTTTATTAAATTCTGTTATTTGTTAATATATTGATTGCCATCATTTGTAACTACATTTACTTCGCTGCTAGCTTGGATCCCTTACTCTAACTTAGGGAGCGTGCGAGCACAGCACGAGAGCCATATGACGGAGCAACGTTTCCCCCTCCGATTGAGGAAGGGTAGACGGAGCCGAAAGGTGCCAGAGAGTGACGGTGCTGTGGTAGCAGACCGGACAGACGGCACAAATGGTAGCAGAGGAAACGGCTCAAGTGGTAGCAGAGCGAGAGCGGCTCAAGTGGTAGCAGAGCGAAACGCGGCTCAACTTACTTACTTATTCATGGAGCTGAGCCCTTCTGGAGGAGCCGCCAATTCTGCAGAACATAATATTTGGCCTCCTGCTTGAGTGAGTTCTGCCGGAATTTGATCACTACCTGGCGATTTATACAGAGCTCCGGATATGCTGATTCTTATCGTGGAATCCCGGGTTCAATCTCAAATGTGTTCGTGCAACACTCGTATTGAACGAAGTGGGCGATTGGTATGTAGCAGCAGATGATTGATAATCAGTAAGAGAAGAACCCTAATACACGTAAACTCAGAGAAACACATGCAACAGCCAGAATCTCACATGAGATAACCCAGGACTGAATCCGAGGAGATGGGCTGAGCACGGCCCAACAATTTTATAGTTTTCACATTGCGACATACAGGTATCCAGCAGTGCAGAGGGGAGGTATATCCATTACTGAACAACGGCTCTGTAAACACACTCCTCCGGGAACGATACGCACGTGACAGTGAGGAAATTATTATTATTTATTTTAACTGCAAATGCCATGATAGTGGTCCTGTAGCAATACACAACATGCAAAATAACATACCACGCTCAAACAAAACATATCACAAAACAACAGCAAACAATAAAGGATACACTACACATAATGAAAAAAATTGTTGGAGAATAAACACACAACAATAGAGAAATCATAGAGACAATGTTTTCTATGCGATATTTGTAAAAGAGATAAAGTGTGTTTCCTGTGAGGTAGGAATTAAATTTTGAAAATAATTTATATGGACTTCAGGATTCAAAGTGTTCAGTTATAAGTGTAAAATAAAGTAAAGCTATCGCTGTCACAGGCCGTGAAGTCCAGTAGGGTTGTGAGACGTTGAGGGTCCCATATTATCTAGACAATCGGCTCAAAGATGGCGGTAAGGTTGTCAGCCTTAGGCGCGGGAAAATTATTTAATTAATTCTTGGTATTCATTTCTTTTAGAGGCTGAGTCGACGCCAGGGCCGTAGTGCGGCTGGAAGGATTAGGTCAAAAGAAAAAAATTCAATGACCTCATCGGGACTTGAACCCGCGACCTTCCGGCGTGTAGCATAGCCCCTCAACCAATTACGCTACCTCGTCTTGTTGCTGTTCGAGACGCGGTGTGTTGTTATACTGCACGGAATTAATTAGCCTTTTGTAATATTGTTAGTGTGACGGATCAGAATGAAACAAATCAAGTAAATCACACACAAACTCACTTTCCCTCAAGAAGAGAATTAATATTATTCATGTTTCATTTTCATTCCCATAAAAATATTTTACTGTAAATGTATGCTGTTTTGAAATTGTGATTAAATTACGAAGTCATTTTTATAATAAGTTAATCAGTACTGTAGACATAATTCTTCATTTAGCTATTTGTAATTAAGCTGCATTTATATTATCTAACTTTTTAACGCATTCATGCATCAACAAAATGGCAGCACTATCACAGAATTTAAGTATAATAGTGGTTCTTTCTGTAGATATTTTTTCCTTGTTAAATAATGAATCTCTGAGTAAGAAGACTGCTTTCTTCAATCTCTGAATTTATTACGTCAATATTTCAGACGTTCCTATAGCAGTTATATACATTAGATAAAAACCTGTGCACTATAAATTACATGATTAGGTTCTGAAAAAGATACCCGTAATATTAAAATGATGCCTTTGGATGCCTTGTACTTTTACGCCTACGTACCAAAATATCTACGTTGGCAGCCAGATATATATGAAGTCTTGAAAGGAGTGATCAACATTTAATCTGAAATTGTTCATTCAAGCGTCATTTCTGCATAATTATACATCAGGTTTCCTGCTTGCTAAGCTAACGCTGTGTGTGTAGCTATGTCGTACAAGCAATCAGTATCTCTCTCTGAAGGACAAAGACCGTAATTTCGTTGTATAAAGCATCTGCAAAGTTACTGTGTCCTCATGAAATTATTCAAATTGTAGACTAGGAATATGTCAATAGCTCAATATCGTCACCAGGATCCAACATCCACAGATAATATTGGAAAATTTGAGTTGTTTCTAAAGGGGTGTTGTGCATTACCTAAATCAAGGTCGCGAAAAAGTAGGCATATTAGATTAGTGCGAGCTGCAAGCAAAGACCGCATCTTAAGTCTAGTGGTCAGAGTTCCTAAGCTACAGAATCAGAAGTTCCCAGTTCGATTCCCGACGCTACAAGATTTTCTGAGAAGTAGTGGGTCTGGAACGAGGTAAGCTCAGCCTCGTGAGGATAATTGAGGAGCTACTTGAATGGGAAAGTAGAGGCACCGGTCTAGAAAACCGAAATTATAGGTCGTAGAGATCCCTTGAGCTGACCACGAGACACCCTCTATCCGCTAAAGTTGACCCTAACTTCGTCGACAAGCGGTGGTCGCTCGGTCGGTATAGTTCGCTTGCGGTCTAAAGCATCATTTTAGCATAATACGCATCTGTTGTTAAGAAAGAAATCCGCTTTTGAGGAGACCCTACTCTGTAGGTGAATCACATCCCTTTCAGGTTTTAAACCAATAAGCCAATATTTGTTAAATTCTTTATAAATATCATGCCTTTGGAGGACTTTCAATTTACGTGCTCCTTATTTTTTATAATTAGTAATAACAACATGGCAGACTTATGATTGTATGAAATGAGAGCGACACTAGTGTCACAGTATCGTGACAACTACATTAAACAAAAATTTATTTATTTTCGAAATTAGAGGTAAACGTAAGAAAAGGTATAGCTGTCCCTATAACAGGACATGGAGGTCTATAGGACGTAAGATGTCGAGGCCCCCACATTTTCTTTCGACAATCTACTCACAGTTGGCGGTAAAGTTATCAGTCTTATGCTTCTGCCGCCCTTAACCCCCCTCCCCATGAAGATCTCTGGCACTCATTTGTGTTAGAGCCTGAGTCGAGCCTAGGGCCATAGTGCGGCTGCAAGGATTAGGTAAAATCCACAGCTTCAGGACTCGAACCAGCGGCCTTCCGGCTTGTAGCATAGTGTCTCAACCAACTACGCTACCGAGTTGTGCATGTCGTACTAAGCAAGGTATAAAAACAGTTGCTTTATGAGGAATTAGTTCGTACCATTGAATATTTGACGCAATAGCCAAGGTGTCGCAGAAACCGATGTTGCTATAACCAAGTTTTACTGTATTTGTTAATTTCTTTATAAATATCATGCCTTTGGAGGACTTTCAATTTACGTGCTCCTTATTTTTTATAATTAGTAATAACAACATGGCAGACTTATGATTGTATGAAATGAGAGCGACACTAGTGTCACAGTATCGTGACAACTACATTAAACAAAAATTTATTTATTTTCGAAATTAGAGGTAAACGTAAGAAAAGGTATAGCTGTCCCTATAACAGGACATGGAGGTCTATAGGACGTAAGATGTCGAGGCCCCCACATTTTCTTTCGACAATCTACTCACAGTTGGCGGTAAAGTTATCAGTCTTATGCTTCTGCCGCCCTTAACCCCCCTCCCCATGAAGATCTCTGGCACTCATTTGTGTTAGAGCCTGAGTCGAGCCTAGGGCCATAGTGCGGCTGCAAGGATTAGGTAAAATCCACAGCTTCAGGACTCGAACCAGCGGCCTTCCGGCTTGTAGCATAGTGTCTCAACCAACTACGCTACCGAGTGCCCCTTTGCAATTAGAGGAAATGATTAAAATGAAAGAAAAGAACTGTTTCATGTAAGATTATGAATGGAATCCTCCGATTAGGTTACTTCACTAATTCTCTCTGTCCGCTGAAGTACAACTTGGTGACAGAAAATTTTGTACTGCTTAAATCATGTGATTCAAATTCACAACATAAAATAATATATCTTTATAACATTTCTCTTTTACGCAAGAAATTTATTGCTTATAATCTCATTTTTAGTAGTTCGGAAGACATTTGCATATGTATGACTATTGCAATAAAATAAGGCTTTCACACCTGAACGTATCTCAGCAAGTACAGGGTGTGATTAGCAGCAGTTGTTGGGAACTGTTCTCTTTCCTACAACGTCTGAAGCCGATTATTCTTGTTATCTATTGCCATGGATAGGAGTACGTGATCTGTACCTCCACTACCAGCATACACTTTAATGTCATGGAGTTTCATTTTGATTTTTCCTTATATCTATTAAAATACGATCGTACTATAACTGGTCTTCTGTGTGTGCGTCTCATCTTCAACCTGCCTGCTGCTTCATGTACCGATCTGTATTCCTAATGACTTCTAAGTTACTGGCTAATTTGTAGCGCAACTTGCTGCGCCCCGTAACAACATTTAAACATGCTTATAAAAACATCCAGGGAGTTATTTCGAGAGTATAAAACAGCATAATCTCCCGTTTAAGAAGTCCTACGAAATGTATTAATATCCATAATTTGATAACTGCCTACCAAACTATATGGCATCCATAACATGAGACTGTAATACTAATAATGTAATATTTAGTGCCTTTGTTACGCAACGATCGCGAAAATGAACATGCGTTCCTTGGTAACGGCTCGGTAAACACCGAATAGCCGCGCAACAGTAGTAGAGAGGTGTTATCGATGTGGTGAAGGTGGGGTCAAATACCTCCACGGTGACCCTGCGAGTCGTAGGAGGCGACGAAAATGGAAGTCTCAAACCTGAGACAGAAAATACGGTCGCCAGTCTCAAGAGACTCGGACCCGAGAAAGACTGCGCTGGCAAGTGTCAGCAGCATATGCAAAAGACAGACTCGTCCTGACGTCAGAGAGGGCACCCCACAAAAACAAGACTGTAACTGTCAAACAGTAATAAATATCTGGTCATGAGCCCCTGATGGGGCTCGACACCAAGACTTACTCACTCACTGATCGTCAGTCGCAGTGTGAATGTGACTTCGACTTTGACTTTGACCATTTCATACAGTTGAAGAAAGGCCAAGCATATTCGAATGAGACAAACCCATCTTCTCGTCAGAGAGGAAACGATTGGTGGTAAACCGCTAGTCGCAAAGTAACTTTGACTTGACTTCTACCAGTTCTGTTGAGTGAAGTGAAGTAAAGTGAAGTAAAGTAAAGCAAAGTGAAGTGAAGTGAAGTGAAGTGAAGTGATGTAGTTGGATGGTGAGTGAGAGATTTCATTTGCAAAACATTTGCTATACGGTAACGTGAGCGTGGGATGCTGAAGAATCTCCACTGTTAGAAACCGTTTCTAGGAATCGGCTGTTGGAACCACAACAGGTTCGAAAATGCTTAGCAGTTTTTATAGGAATTTGTGAGTTGTGGAGATTAACAGTGGCGCTGTAATTGCTTGTACGTAGTTCCGAGTCGTGTATATAAGTGGTCAATAAACCTATTCTCCAATCCACACCCCGTCTATAGTCACACACATAAATCGTGACAATATTCACCGTATTGGTAACCTCCGGCAAAGATTTCGTTACTTACTTTAAACCATATGATACTATACAGTTTTTCGGTACACCCTGCAACAGGCAGCTTCATGTGAAACAAATTAAGAAGATGTTTTCCTGCAATGAAATCGCACGAGCTTCCCCCTTGCCGTCCACCAGTTATCTCCGCTCATTAGGCTTGTCCTGTGCGGCGTTGAAGGCCAGCCGGACACCAAGGAGCCTCTTGTTATACATGAACTTTTTATCTGCAGTGACTTGTCCAACAGCCATTTGGCTGATGAGAACCAGAGAACATTATTGGAAAACGCGTCATTTGATTAGGGTCTTTTTATGATTATGTGCGTAGTTTCAATTCCTTCAGCTCTAGAACAAATGAAAGAGGCAAAATTATTTTTAAAATAATACAATGTTCGTGTTTAAAAGAGTATGAAAAAATTAAGTGAATGAACATGCAATGAAAAGTATGGCTCGTGTATTTATGGAAGTTTTACTCGTGTCTTTAACGTTCGCTTCACATGAATTGTGGATAGATTTCCGTAATAATCTAATATAACTGCAAGGAATTCGTAGCTTTCCCTACTCCTTTAGTTACAGTTTTAATAACATTTAAAAAAGTTTTGATTTTTTATGAGAAAATTCAACCATTAATATCTCAAAATCCTTTGTTCTGTACCCTACGCATTATGGCTCATTCTTAACATTAGATTTCCCTTACTGGAGTTTAGCTTTCTGTTTTCGGGAGTAATATATAACTTCCGCTTCCGGGAATACGCTGCAATGAATATTGATATTATTTCAATGTTTCGAGAAATATTGCAATTGCCATCTTCACGGTTAATATATTTTGTGATGAGGGGGTTGGTAGTCCTTGTATACATCTGACAGTAAGCAATGAAGAGGAAGTAAAGGCAGGTTGGACGAAAATGGGCATGAGATGCTATCCAGTAAGGAACGACCACATTCTTAATAGAAAAATGAGGTTAAAGGATTATTTTGGAGGCGGGGTGGTATTGGAAAGAGGTTCCAGCGACCTGACGGAAAAGACTTCATCAGCTGCAGGTAAAGATAAGAGATGAAAAATATTTTGCCTACTACATGATTAGGAAGACAGTTGCCCAAAATTCTTAGGGACTATGTAATTAGGAGTAAAATAGTTGGGCCTATTTTTGAGCAGACGCTTTGCCATCAAAGGAGGCGATACAAATGCTTACTGGCACCCATTGTGCAGGTATACACAGAAAATTTTCAGCAGTAACAGCGCTATCACTGATCTACACAAATTCCAGTTTACCGTTACACACGCAAGTCCTATTCTGACAACGGATTTCCACACTGTAGTTATACCAATCTCACTGTAACTGCAGCACACATGAAGTCTCCTTTCAGCAGCTTAATTCCTTCCTTTCCATCTCTTCAAAATCACCTTCAACTGCCATCTCAAGAACTCGATCCAGTTCAATTTCTCTGCTCCAAAGCTTATGAGTATATCCTGGCAGGCTAGAGTCTCGAAACTCGAATCGACTCGATATATTCTATGCTGCTGTTGCCAGCTTCGGAATTCTTCATTATAACTACTTTGCACGGACCACGCAGAAATCACAGCTTTCTGTCGTTAGGAAGGCGTGCTTATAGCATCGCTGTATTGCAACGAAGTTCCTCAATTGTTGCTTGTGTATTCCTTGGCGCGGAAATGTGTTTACCGAGTCGTTGCCTAACAATGAACATCATCTCTGATTTCACTATTTCGGATTTCGGGCGTCGTTTCACAGTATTGATTAACAGAACACTCCTGATCATGGCTCCTTGAGAGTTAAAACAAAGTCGGAATATTGAGTAAATAAGTCATATTTTATAACGTAATTTTATTGTGTATCACTGACTTATATAAACATTGCCATTTGTTTTGTTTTCTTTGGTATAATAATTCTGAGTATCCTTCATCGAACCATGGCTTATGCTTCTTCAGTTCATAATAACCTAGACTCTCTTTGGCAGACATTTTTATATTCTCTCTAACAGTTTCCCAAGCTCTATTAATAATCACCTCAGTATCCAAGTTTTCCAAAGCCTTGAACCTATTTGAGATTTCAACACAATACTGCTCTTTACCCTCTACCTCATTTAATTTCTTGAGATTGAACCTCTCCATATGAACTCCGTGTCTTCTTTGTTTACTCACTGCCAGTCTTTCCCTAACCTTTGCCACCACCAGGTAGTGGTCAGTAATTTTATTTTGTATATTATATTATATTAAATCATAATATATTAGAGTGGTACACAAAACAATCTTAAAATATTACATTCTTTCTGAACTTTCAGTATGTAGGACCTACTGACTGGTTACTTGCTCGCTTATATCAATTATTGAAATGAGTAATGATCTTGGCGATTGAAACTACGAAGCGAATATTTGTCTGAATTGCGTTTAAGCAAATGATACGGCATGACGAGGCCCGTTGTACCAAAGTGTGTTCAACTAAAATTCCACAAGGAACAAACGAGTCTCGAACCCGTTCTCCTTCAAAGAATAACTTACGCCAACCACAGGATGAACTTTGCTGCTAAGCATAGTGTGAAAATTCATACAAGAACCATTACAAAATAAAAGAACTTAGTCGTCTAACGAGAAAAAGAAATCAAAATGAAATTTCCCTGTCATAGAAACTGCGCCATACTTGCTTTCAGCTCGCAGAATAATCACTTCAAGGTCTCTTGGGTACTGCGCATTTTGTTTATGGCGTTCCAAATGCGCATCTGAAGAAAAGGCATGAAGTGATAAGAAAGAAAAACGGAAGGAGGAAGAGGTACCAGAAGATATGCTTCAATTACAGCAATTTTTATACAGATTTCAATACTAAATTAAATCCAAATACGTTAAATATATTAGGCGGTGTAACTTGCATACAGGCCTATAGACATAGTCTACCTATTACGCACTTATTTTATTCAGTTCTTGCGAAGAAGTCATGTAAGGCGATGAATGCATAATTTAGATAATTACAAATTGAAGAATTTCTAGAGGAAGTGAGGGAAAGTAATTTCATACTGAATTTAGGTACGTCTTTGGAAATGGATATTTGTTGCATCGAGATATATGAATATGTAAAGATAAAACGATTTTCGATAAACAGGGGATACATGAACTAAACTAACGTGCTTCATGATGGTGTCCAGTATTGGAGGATATTGGGTTTTGAGTTGCAACACAAAGACCGTGGAAATAGAGAGAACAAGGGAATATCTGCCCCATCCGCTTTTCTTATAAGACATTAGATTTTTTATTATTAATAGATTCTCTTTGTTTCTGCATTTTGTACGGTCTTAGTTTATACCAAATATTCGTAAAGTGTTTTATAAAACGCAGTGTCACGTGTATCCTGGTAACGTGACCGTAAACAATGGGTTCCGGGTTTGATTACACGCCTCACATCGTAACTACAATTCGTTATTACATTTTCACGACTGCTGTATCTGTGAGACACAAACAGTTGTATCAAGTTTAACAGTTCAGCTACTGAAATGCCATTAGTGACGTCTACTTGACTAATCCTCTCGAACAGTCTTCACTACTTCTAACATAGGCTCGGTACGGACCACATAGAAAACACGAACTCTATTTTGACGAAACTTGTTTACTGCTCGCTGCCTAACAATGGAAAGCATTTTACCTGTTCATGTTTACCTAGCTGTTCCATAGCAACGGATATACATGTTACAGTAGGTTATAGGCCTCGTTACTTTTTAAACTTTAACATAAGATATTATTACGAGTGTAGATATTTATACTTCATTAAACTCGATGGCTGAAAATGCAGAAAGTTCTTCATAGATTGTGAAATTCCACTATTCTGTCATTACCAATATCATATAGCTTCTAGGAGACCACGGTTCATAATATCACGTGAAAAACCTACCAATCGTCAGTTGAAATATGAAGGGTATACTGCTAGGATACACGTAAATACAAGTACAGACCCTTAAAGTGCAAATAAATTAGTGAATGACAAATTAAATTGATGTATATACATGGACAGTCGTCATACTGAGAGACGTTTCGTATATACATTTTTTTTCCTGTGGCGCTACAGCCCCAATTTGGGCCTAGGCCTACCTCCATGAAACTCTCCGTTTCACTTCGGTTTACTAGATCTTACACATTCGGTAGGACTCCTTGGGCGAGTAATCAGCTAGTCGCAAGGCCTCTACCTGTAGACAAACACAGAAAAACGCACACAAACATCCATGCCCTGAGTGGGATTCGAACCCACGATCCCGGCTTCCGGGCGAGCGAAGACTGTGCATGCCTTAGACCGCTCGACTACCGTGACCGGCTCGTATATACATTAGAAACCTTCGTATCCGTATGCAGCGTCCTTGTCTGGTAGCATAAAATTAAGACTACGCTTAAGCTTGCATATTTAATTGAAAAAAAAAATAAAAATCTTAATTCCGTCCATGTATGGAGGCGTTTCAGTTAGTTATTAGGAAGAAAAATGTGTTAGAATAGCCATGAAGATTGAGTACTGCAGCCGAAAATTTACACAGTCTTTATGGCTGGATTATATTACGAAATAAACTGAAAGTTATTTAAGGAGCTTTAGTGAAAATTGCAACTAGCATTCCAATTTCTGTTCATACAAATTTGTATAAAAACAGCATACGATATTTTAATTGTACTCAATTATATACTTGATGTAAAAATCCTCTAAAATGTAAATATAACTCGATTCAGATATAAACCTCCCTCATAACTACACGGAATTCCTTACTTATTTACACCTCCAAAATACGTAGTACATAGAATTGTCTCCATGAAACCTCTGCTCTGGCTAATACTGAGTTAATTAGTAGCATTAATATACAGTGTTCATGAGCAATGCTATAACTGCTATGATTTGCATTCTTAATGTTCTAGGTTTAATTCTGTTTCCCAAGGAAAGTATTCCTATAAAATTGTAGTAGTAGAACTTTACATTATCCATTCACTAGGATGTGACTAAATATTTTGCTCCTAACAAAATCCCTTAAAATGAAAATGTGTTCATTTAACTAACACGATGGAAGTTGGGGGTCCTTCATATTAGGGTAATAGTCACTAAGTTGTTCCAGAAATTCCGCGTCTGTGTAAATGTTACTTAATTTGTTCACAACATCACGTCCCTTCTGCCTATCTTCAGCAAAATTATATAAGCATAAAAATAAGAGAGAGAGAGACTTGTCGAATGGTTTCAATTAAGCATTTGCTTGTACTGACAATGGCAGATGGTAAGGAATACATATACCATAGGTCTTATGCAGAAATCCTTCTGCAGACCAGCAAAGTAGGCCGTCTAGAATAATATCTCGATAATTCTAAGAATGCGAAATGACGTCAGCAATAAAACCACAATATATTTATATACATAACAGACCTAAATTATTTAAGATTGTTTCAGAATTGAAGTACCTGTGAGCAGTATTGAAGAACATAAATGAGGTTCGTTGAGAAATTTGGAGCTGATTAAATTCTGAAATTGCGTCACATTGCTCAGATCATATCGCATTATCGTCTATTATATAATATCGTATAGACGTACAAAAGCATCGGTTTTGTCAGCTGTTGTCCTTATTCCAATTAAATTAAACTAGAGTGTTCATGAACATGGTACTCTAGTGAATATTTGGACATAAAAAGCATAAAGTAGGTAGTTTAGGGCATTACATCACTACAAACTTCACGGTTTATGAAGGATATCGAAATCAAGGACATTACAATGAACTAGGCAAGTGGCTTGAATGAATAGACTCAGAATGATAGAGGATTTTGTTGGGGAAATTCATTTGGAATAATTAATTCCTGGTACTCATTTCTGTTGGAGGCTGAGTCGACCCCGGGGCCATAGTGAGGCCCGAAGGATTAGGTCAATTGAAAAAATCCAATGACCTCATCGGGACTTGAACCCGCGACTTTCCGGCTCGTAGCATAGTGCCTCAACCAATTACGCTACCGCGTGTAAACTTGGAATAATCTGTGAAAGATTTAAAATAATATTAGAAAATAACATTAAGGTGGATCATAAGGTTATGCATTATGTAGATTGTAGATGGAAGGTGGACGAAAGTGGTTTGGGACCTGAGTTGGTGCCATGGCATAGGTGAACTGAGCAGCATCTTGGGTCTCTATATTTTAAAAAGTCACCTTCTTTCTTTTTTAAAAAAAAACAAACAAAAATTGGGGCACGCAGTAGCGTAATTGGTTGAAGTTCTATGTTTCAAGCAAGAAGATCGCGGGTTCGAGTTCCAGTGATGTAGATTTTTTTGTCAATTGACCTAATCCATCCAGCCGCACTATGGCCCTGGCGTCGACTCAGCCTCTAATATTAATGTGTACCATGAATCTTCTTGCGGGTTAAAGGGCGGCCGGCTCGTAAGGCTGAGAAATTTACCGCCATCTGTGAGCAGATTTTCTAAATAATGTGGGAGCCTCGACGTCTCACAACCCCACGGGCCTTCACGGTCTGTTACAGAGATAAATTTCCCTTACGTTTACCTCAACCAAAATAATTCCTGTTCATCTTTTGTTTGTATTGTGACTATATATGTCTGCAGTTTAAACATGTTTTTGTAACAATATAAATAAGAACATTTAAAGAATTATAACACAGCACCAGTTTCCATCACAATGTTTGGAAATTTTGTGATGTTGATTGTCACAAAGATTTGAGAGACTTAGTCTGCTTTTGACCGAAAGGGGCGCCGAAATTTCTCGTCACGTGGTACTTCATTTGTGCTTCCTTCAGCCCAAATCAGGATCGTATGAAATGGTGGATTTTGGTATCAGCGGTGTTGAAGTTCTAGTTCCTACCTTGGCATTAGTTAATTATAATATTCGCAAAATGAAGGCTGACAGGAGCAGTCATGTTGCATAATGGCGCTGCAAGATACTGTTGCATTCACTTGCTGTATCTCAACTCGATGCTGTCAATTGTGCATAATGCAAATTCTGTCAGAAATCGTGTCGCTGTTCAAGTCTTAAGGTCGTGACATTATAGAAGAAAGTTATTTCATGCTTCAGATCAAAGATAATATAAATCAAATTCGTGTTGCTGCTCTTAGATAAAGGAACGGGTTATGCCGGATCTGACACGAAAGCAATTCCGAAAGTCTTCACACATCCGGAGCAGTGAGACGGCACTTTCTTGCCGAGCAGCGGGCAGGCAATATCTGCCGATGACACTTGTCAGAGACATGACAAGTTGCGTTCCTGCACTCTACACCTGCACGTGCTTTGGTCCATGAATCCACATCATAAGGACGCCCTTTGTTGTATCTATCTATACAGACATCTCGCACTCCTTATTCCAATTTAAATCTGAAGGCCCTAATTTCATATCGGTTTTTCTAAATTAATTCTGAATCTGAAACAAAGAAATCAGATTAAGATACCAAGACAGTGAAGGAACTAAAGGCAAACTGCGAAGGGGCACAAGACTTTCCGTTAAGAACTACTGAATGTGAAGAGTAAAACCGAGCACGCAACGGAATGTGACAGAAACAGCGTTCTGAATTTATTTTTTTTTAATTGTTAAATATTATAATATGTTCCGCGAAGGTCATCAAGGACATATTTCCATTATAAAAAATACTGCATGTGTTCGTTGAAGGACTTCTGAGCGCCCTGTAAGTCACAATATTTTGTTCAATTTACTGATGAGAAATATGAATTACACGTTCTTCCCCTCCTTACCGTAAGCTGCGCGGGTTCAAACCCGACGGAGTTCGTGGAATTTTTAAGGGCGGAAAAATTCAGGGAACAAGTCCTCCGGGAGGGGCTTTAAGCCGTGGTCCCGTGTCGTAGATTTACGGCACGTGAAAGAACCTGATGTCTCTAGGAGACCTCTGAGCTAAATTTGGCCAAAAATTTCCCGCCCAAACTAGTTTCCAATGCCTCCGGTAGATGGGGAAGTATTAGGTACCACTGTCAGAGGAGGGGCGACCTCTCTGACAGGAAGGGACCAACTATTAAATACCACTGCCAGTAGAGGATCGGAACCTCGCTGGCAGAAAGGGGCTGATAGTGAGCACCAGTACCGGTAGGGTATGGAGACAATAGAAATTAAAAGGGGACGCACAATGGACCAATAACTGGTCTAAGTTCATGGGGAAACCCACCCCCTCAATACTGAATACTGAATACCGTAAGCTGTACAGGAGCTTGTCTGAAACCATTCTCTTAATGGCTCATCTCCAGTGTTGCTGTTTATCTATCAAGTCAGGCTATTGGTATGGAATATTTCACAGATACCAACTTAATGTGTTTTAAAAGACTACGACGATAGTGTAATCTGTATCCTGTATTAACCTGGCTGAAGGTGTGGTCTAATGGAGATTCTTTTAAGCACGACGATAAGCCTACTGGGTCCATCAAAAGCGGGGAGCTTCTGGAGTAGCTGAGCAACTACTGATTTCTGAAGAAGGACTCGGCCCTCTGGAGTTACACGACTTGTCCGGAAAAAAAAACGCGTGTACGCGTCCAGATCATTATATTAAATTATTGCAGGCAGTAATAGTTATGTTTTAAAATTAATCCAAATTTTTAAAACTTAGTTTTCATAATTGAGGAGCCGAGATAGCATAGTCGGTATAGCGATAGGCTACGGAATGGAAGACACGAGGGGTCGGAGTTCGAGTCCCGATAGGGTCAAGAACGTTCCCCTCTCTACGTCGTCCAGACGGGCTATTGGGCACACAGTCTCCTATCTAGTGGGTACAGTGACTCTTTTCCCCGGGGGTGAAGTGGCAGGGCCGTGAAGCTGACTACTCACCTCTAATTAGTGCAGAGGTCAAGAAAACGTGGATCTACATATCCACTCCCCCACACGCCTTCATGACGTAGTGCTTAATTAGTTAAGCACAGGAACAAATTCTCGTGCTTGTTCTATTTCAACTTCATCAGAGAATTTACATTCTCTACACTTGTGATGTGCATCTTCATGTCAGAAAACAAATGCAAGTATTTGCTCTATATTTCTTTGTTTGTCGGCTCGTAAAATCGAATTTGTTGAGTGTACAGTGTGGGAACTCAGTGTTGGAACGGTTGAACGAATAAGACGGGGGAGCATCAGTTGTCGCGACACTCGCTGTAACGCAACATTACGTGTTGCTTCTGCCTTTGACTTTCCGACGTGATGAGAAACATATCAGACATTCAAACAGGCGTGCAGAAGGGCAGGGCCCTATATTTACCCACCAGGCACCATGCCAATTGAGGGGGAGGGAGGGTGACAGTATTTCGAGCTTGAAGAAAGATTTTCGTCTGTATCACGATTGTAGTCCTTTCTTTAGCCTTATTTAAATATATTTTGTGTTTCATTATTATGAGTTGTTTCCGTTCATCTTCCAGCTCTGAAGCTACGAAATGCATTAGTATTTGGAGGCCTCTAAGAAAATTTGCATTTAGCTGAAGGAAAGTTGTTGAAGTCTCATAGTTGAGAATAGAGTACCCCTCATGTTGGATCACCATTGTGACCTACATGCGTCATGATCCCTGTAACCGATAAATTACTGGTGCTTTGTGATACAGGTATCGCTCCATCTTCCTTCTTCAAGACATTCGTCGAGTGTCTTTTTAGTTTATACAAGATTTCGTTCAGTGAAGGTAAGAATCCAACATAAACGTTATTCCTGCAACCCACCACACAACACAGAAATGAAGCAAACTGACCTGAGAACATTGGTAGAGCTAATTTCGAATTACATAATACTTTATGCATAGATTATATTGTGTAAAATAAACCATAAGCTAAAAGTGTCCCTGCGCTTAACTAATTAAGCACTACATAATAAGAGCTTATGGGGGAGTGGATGAATAGGTGCATATTTTGTTCACCCCGACACTAAATGGAGGTGAGTGGTCAGCTTCACGCTCCGGCTGCGTAACCCCCGGGGAAAGAGTCCCCGGTACCCATTGGTTAGGAGGCTGGGTGGGCCCCAGAGCCGGACTGGATGATTCGGAGGAATGAAAATGCTTGACCCTAACGGGACTCGAATTCTGACCACTCGGTCGTTCAGCCCGCAACCAGTCGCTATACCGACTGAGCTATCCCGGCTCCAGTAAAATAAATCATTCATATTAAAATTCGTAATTTTTATATTTCATTTATTCTGTCATAGTTGACTCTTCCTTGCGTTGCGGCTGCCTGAAACTACTGAAACTATGATTATAATAGACAGTTGGTAGCAGTGTAAGAGGTAAAGCTATCCCTGTGACAGACCATGATGGCCCATAGGGATGTGTGACTTTGAGACTCCCACATTTTCTAGACAATCGGTTCACAGATGGCGGTGAAGTTGTCAGCCTTACACACCGGCCGCCCTTTACCTCCAGGAAGATTCTTAGTACTCATTTCTGTTAGAGGCAGAGTCGATCCCAGGGCCATATTGCGGCTGGAAGGATTACTTCATTTGAAAAAATCCACCTCATCGGGACTGGTACACGCGATCTTTCGGTTTCTACGTAGCATAGTGCCTCAACCAAATACGCTACCTGGTGCCATGTTGGTAGTAGTGTAGCCTTCTTAATAGTTATAATTAGTTGTGAGTAAATCCTTGGCTAACACTACCCATAATTCTTTTTAAAGCCTATTATGTGTCTATTAACACATAGAAATTGTTGTCATTCTTGAGGACACTAATAATTAAACGCAATTATTTTCACTTAGTTACCGGCATAACATTTTCTATCATTGCAATATTCATCGTGTTTTAGGCTTCTTTCATCCCTGTAAAAATAATTAATATTTATCAGTGTCTTCCCGAGAGAGGGACCTAATTGGGAGCAAAATTTTCAGATTTAAGATTTTAATTTTCCGAATATTGGTTGCTACTTCGTATTCCTGTTGGTATTGGACTTATGTTGTTATTATTCAGTTTATGGTAAGCAGAAAATAAGAGATACTGAACACATACATTGAATTTAAAAACACTGTTTTGGGGTGTTCTCTTATTCCTATTAATTTAGCCTAGTTTGTATCTAACGGGGGTTACTCGTAACAGATTACATCCGACGATAGAGTTATGACTGAGTCGGTATAGCGATCGGCTACGGGCGGGACGACCGAGGAGTCTCGATAGGGTAAAAAATTTGTACTTCTCCAGTCGTCCAGACCGGCTGCGGGGTCAACCCAATCTCTTACATTATGAGTAATGGGGGATTTTCTCGGGGTTAAAGCTGTCGGGGCGTGAATTTGACTATTCATCTTCAATTAGTGATGAGGTCTAGAAAATGTGATCTATACATCCACCCCCCCCATACGCCTTCACAGCGTAGTGCATAATTAGTTAATCACAGGGACAACTTGACCTTACTTTTAGTATTTAAGCTATCTTGAACCCTCACCTTTAAAGCATTCTTTGTTTCTTCAACAGAGAAGTGCTTGTCACTATATTTATAGTTTGTGCTACAGGAGTAGCCGCCTCTCCTGCTGCGTTTCCCGTGCTTTCTCTTACGTCAGAAGCAATAACCGTGTCAAGAAGCATCTTTCTCGACTTTCTCCCACACTGACAGACAGAAATTGCGCTTAATGAACTAAGCTGTCAAGACTTCTTTACTGTTGTCTCTTATCTGGCGCTGTGACAGTAAATTATATTTGTTAATGCTGTTCTGAAAAAATGGAATTTACTCTTAATTTCTCTGTGAATGCATTTTCGATTTATTCCTGTTTTTCTCATAATATGAGGTTTGCCATAATTTCAATTTTTTAGTTTTTTATCTTAATTTTATGATGTTTTTCTGTATTCTGGAGACAATCCTCGTGAATTGCTTAGTTTCTTCTAATTTTACGTTCAGATAAACATACTTATCAAAACAAAATAATCGTTGGTGGTTTTATCTTATTTATGTTTTCTCACAAGAAGTTAAAATCATCAGCAAAGGCTAACCCTGACTTTCCTTATTCAGTTGCAGTTTTTCCCGATTTTCTTCAACATTCCTCTTAGTGCCGATTTAAAGTGATACTTAAAAGTAACGGCTATAAAGCAGCCCCTTGTTACAGATATTTCTAAATATAAAATTCATCAAACACATCTTTTCTTATAGGTAGGAACTTGTCTGTTTTTTCGCTTAAACCAAATTTTGGGTATACCAGTTTCAATGAGAAAGTAACACAATATTTTCCTCATAATTGAGTCACATGCTTCGTTGAAATTTACAACAAAATTATTGTGCCTGTTCATAGATTTAATACTCCAGAGGCAGTAGAAATATCGCTTAATTATTTACATAACAAATCAGAATTGCATTCACGAAAATACAGAAAACACAATACAGATTTGAACCCAACACTTTTCGTGTGAAAGTCGAAAGGATTGCCCACTCGACTGCAAGGTTCGTTTTACCAATTTTTTTCCTTGTATGACAAGACAAATAAGCACAATAACCATAAGAAAGGAACAGGTAATTCTGTAATAATTACTGGTGCCTGGATCTTTTCTTTTTTTCAATTATGCCATAAATAAAATATCAGCTGGCCTGAAACATCGGCACTAAATGCAAGTGTTTTTGTTTTCAACTCACTGCGTTGAATGTCGAAACATCAGCACACCAGTTCCTCAGAATCAGAGTCACTTTGCAAGTAAAAGTTCCTGTGCCTGCCCTAAAAGTCAGGAAATGTGAGGGAAACGGAACAGAGGTGACCCTTAAATCTCCTAGTTGCCATCACATGTGGGAATATTATTTTATTTATCTAGTACCATATGCAGTCCTTGTGGAGGGGAATAAACTTACTGACACGTACGTGTAAATTCGAGCAGAGTCTCCAATTAATTATAAAACTGCAAGCAGAAGAAGTTGTTTTTTTATAATTATAATCTGATTTTTTTGGGATCTGTCTTTCATGACTCTGTTAGTGTCTAGACTGGCCTCGCCATTGCTCAAGCGATTAGTCGCTGGCTTCCCACTGCGGCGGCTCGGGTTCGATCCCGGGTCTGGTCAAGTGGGATTTGTGGTGGACAAAGTGGCGCTGGGGCAGGTTTTCTCCGAGTACTTCGGTTTCCCCTGTCAATCTTCATTCCACCAATTCTCCACAATCACCCTCACCTATCATCTGGGGCTGGTACAATAGGCCAGAAGTGGACGCAGTACAAGGGACTTAGTCCCACCCCACTAGCAATATTAGTGTCTAGACTAGGATGATTAATGGAAGATAATTTGGAAAGATTTGTAAGGTAGCGATCGTGAAATAATCTTGGTAGGCTACCATCCCACCATGTGCCTTCAAGGACTAAGTAAAACCACGAAGAACCAGAGTCAGGAAACCTGGTGCCCCGCCCGGCTGTCCGGTTCCGAACCGAGCACTGCTTAAATACAAGTCTACAGCATTGTTGCTACACCAACCTGCTGGGACCTGCAGCATTAATTTAGCTCTACCTACACAATAGCATTTTACTTTTCCCGGTGTTTGTGTCGTAGTATGTTAATATTGTAGCTTGTACAGCCCTTGCTAGGCAAGGACTGTGAGATAGACGAATAAACAAGGACCTTTCCTAGACAACGAATCAGTAAATACGTTCCCGTTGGAACGAATCACGTAACAATTAAGTTACTGTTTGGAGACAGTGTTTTCTATTCGGTTCGTGTAAATGAGCTATAAGAATAGCGAATACCTCCACCGTAACACTGTGAGTCGTAGAAGGCGACCAAAAGGGAAGTCTCGAATCTTAGATATTAAAATATGGTCGCGAGTTCCACGGGACTCGGACCCGAGAATGAATGCGCTGGCGAGGACCAGCAGCAATTGTAAACAATAGAACCGTCCTCTCGTTAGAGAGAGCGCCCCACATCAACGAACCCGAAACTGTCTGACAAACTCTCCGTGAGTTTAGTCCGCAAGCTAACTATACTGACCGAGCGACCGCCGCTTGTCGAAGAAATTTAGTACCAACTTTTTTGCGGATAGAGGGTGTCACGTGGTCAGCGCAACGAATCCCCCACTGCCGTTAATTTCAGTTTTCTAGATCGGAGCCACTGTTTTGTTGAAATAGCTCCTCAATTATTATCACGAGGCTTGAGTGGACCCCATTCCAGACCCACTACTTCTCAGAAAAAATCTGATATCGCCGGGAATCGAACGCGGTCCTCTGGATCTGTAACCAGGAATACCATTTATTTCTAACGAGAAGTATATTAGAGATCGATTTCGCCGCGAAGTTCGGTTTTCTGTTGTTTAATTTATACGGAGCTTCTTGCTAAACGAGCAGTGCTTGTGGGAAAACAAGTAATGCCAGTTATTTTAATATAGTTTATTTACCAAATATATTATTCTATGAAACCATGTACAGTACAGTCAAAGTATGTCACTTTTATTGAATTTTTATCTATCACATACTTGTAATTCCCCGATTTTTTCGGTAATTACGAGACCATCTTCAGAGGTTCTATTTTACAGAGAATAAAAGGAAATTTTACGTTAAGTGTCATATTGGTCCAGTCCAGGTTGTAATCAATCAGAATTTAACCGAAACCTAAAATAAATAAGCACAGTTACTATTAAAATAATATTGGATTGATAATATTATTTTTATTCTTTAGTAGTATAAGTTCTTAAATCTTATTATTGAAGAGCTTTTCTGTCTCATGTGACGGTGCTTGTTTCTCCACCATTGTTCTAAAAGTGCCGATTGTTTATTTTAATTTTGATTTTTAAATTTCGTGCGTTTGAGTTCATTTACAGTTCTTTTACTTCCTTGTTTATTGGTATGTAACATAATTTTGCTTTTTTTTATAATTACTTTTTGCAATTTTTGTGTTGGTTGATTTTTGTATTTTAATTGTTCGTTCTTATAGCCAAAAATTTATACCGTAGGTTCTTTCTTTTCTTAACTTTATCTTACACATTTATTTAATTATTCATTTCACTATATCTTCCTCTCTCCTTATTTATCTCTCTCCTTCTGCTGTTAACTGAATTCCAGCAGCATCCGAGCTCTACTTGAGCGTACTTGAGGTCCTGTGGTTTACCGTGGCATTTTGCCTCACATTCCAAAGGTTAGCCATAACCGCCATAACGTTCTGTGGTGAATATTATTTATTGGAACCACGGCCCAGTTTGACTGTGCTTCTGCGCTCTCCCTCACTCTCAACTCTCTTCTGCTCCCATACCTTCGAAATGCAGCGCTCCTCATCCCAGACATTCTCCGTTAGGGTAGTTGAGATACGGTGAATGAAGTCTGCAGGTCGGGAAAACTTCCGCGTAGTTTAGAGCAGAACATCCAGAACGGGAAGAAGTAAAAAGAAAATGGACAAATAAGCCTACAAGGTCAATTGAAGCCCTGTCTGAATTGAGATCGACATATTGATTTCAGCCAACGTAAAGCTGACAGCTCGCTTCCATCTGATACCCACATTAAGAGTGACTGGAGCTTTGATTCTACTCCCTCCATATGCTTTCGCTTTCGTGCCTACGCACACGGATAATTCCACTGTGGCAAGTCACGCCTACGTGTAAGTATTTTGAACAGAATTCTGAAAATGAAATTATTCCAGAACTTAAATTTGAATATAAACATTTTGTTATCTTCCTATTTTCCTGGCTCTCAAGTCGTTTTCCAAGAGATTTCACCGCCAAAATTCTGTGTATAATTCATCTCTCTTCCGTTCTAGCTGAATGTCTGCCCCATAGTTCCATCCTACATTTCATAAACGTATCAGCACGGGACCACACGTGTAAGACCCGAGGGTCCTCGCTATGTAAATACAAAATAGTCCATCAGCTTCATCATTCTTTCTTCGGGGTATTTACCTGAGCACCATAGCTCAGTAGGTGTAGTGATGGACTACGGAAATGGATGGCCGGGGTTCGATTTCATTCAGGAGTAGGAGGTTTCCCTCTTTTCCATTCCTGTTCGGGTTTGGGCTCCACCCAACCTCCTACCTAGTTCATATCGGGAGCTATTTCTCCGGGGATAAAAATAACCCGGGTCCTGAAACTGACCACTTACCTCCATTTTGTGCCGAGGTCAAGAATTGTGGATGCATTCGTCCACTCCCGATACATCCTCATGGCCTGGTACTTAATTAATTAAGCTTTAATTGAGCCTTTCCAGTTTGTCTTTTTTTTTTCTTGGCACTACAGCCCCAGTGGGCCTAGGCCTGCCTCCATGAACTCCGTTCACTTCGGTTTTTCTAGATCTTACACATTCGGTAGGACTCCTTGGGCGAATGATCAGCTCGTCGCAAGGCCTCTACCTGTACACAAACACAGAAAAACGCACACAAACATCCATGCCCTGAGTGGGATTCGAACACACGATCCGGGCTTCCGAGCGAGCGAAGGCAGTGCATGCCTTAGACCGCTCGGCTACCGTGACCGGCGCCTGTCTGTTACTAAATAGAATTATCTCGCATAGGTTTTTAAACATCCTAGCGAAGCTTATCCAACATTTTGGTTAAGCTTCTGAGGTTCTGTAGTTGACTTACACTGCTATAAATAGGGTACAACTCTTTGGATGGGAATTGTGTTCATTTAAGGGTCCTTACATAAACTTCTTAACAGAGCATTATTCGGATTTAATTTTGTGCCCTCAACTAGACCCGAACTCACGGTCAAACAGTCCAAGACTGAGGTTAATAAAAGCAAAGATATATATTAGAATGTAGGTCCCCATGCCAATGAATGAGGAAATATGTGTTTTGGTATATTTCCTCAGTCCGTCCGGGAAAATGACGAGATCACATCTCTACTAGGTCACCACCGTTTCCTTTCAAATCTCTTCCAATTCATTATTCAGCAGTCATCCCATCATTCGTCGCTACATAGTCGAGATACTGGCAGCGTAATGCATTTCCCACAAATAATGCCACAGTTTTTTTTAAATTTATCCTGGAAGGTTTTCATCAACTTGCGTTTCATTATTTCCATTTTAATTAAGCATCACAGACTTCAAACTCCGGTAGTAATTCTATGCCCTTATTACAGAGTAAATAATTTCCAATATTGTTAATTGAAAACAAGCTATCATTTGCGTGGATCCATACCCCCGCAATGCTGTTCCAAATTTGAAAAGTAATGGCATTTTCTAAGTGTGGCTATCCATCTGTCCATTTATCACTGGATTAACAAAAAAAAACATGATTTCCTAACAAACAACTCGTTTCAATAGCACAGCATGTCTGTCATGGTTGCGTGTTTCCTAACGTGACGGCAAGGCCATTTGGCATGCCTTACAGGAGGGAATGGAAGGCAGTCATCTCGCATGACATATTTCTGGGAAGCTGAAGAAACTTTCTGGACACATTTCTCTCCCTCTGCTGCTCAAGAATGTACCTTTAGCGTAAAATAATTGTTCTCCTTTCCTTTCATCTTCTCTATCTCGTGGTAACTACATAATATACCGTGTAATGCATAAAGCGATCTACTAATCTTAGGATGAAAGGAGTGTGTTTCTCCGAATCGCCGGAAACCATGTTGAAATTACAAGACTCAACATCGCAGAAGATCACAACTTGACCGCTCTAGCTGATGCTCCCATTTATACCGATTATCACGTCACAGTTTCATGGGAGTAAGTTATGGGAGATGCGTGGTGCCGTATCATTTCACTTTTAGAACAGGAATGAAGAGTAATTCAGTGTTTGTTCTTTGTAGTGGATTAATTTATTTTTAACGTTTGCATCCTGTTGCGCGAGTTTAACTAATAATACAGATTCCACCGTCAGTGCAACTATAATTTATTAACTTATGTTCCACTACATGTTTCGACATTTACAGGGTCATCCTCAGGTGTTATAATTTATATATATTCGTTACTGAATTATAAAGCGTGTATTCATATTTACATACATAGGCTTAAGTCTACAGAAACGTGTGAATATGTAAACCACAACAACTGAGAATGACCTATAAGGTCAAAACCTGTAGTTGAACATAAGTTAATAAATTATAGTTGCATTGACGGTGGAATTTGTATTATTAGAATTAACTTGTCCAGGTTTCACAGGCGTAGGTTACTGTTGGTCGAATTACCATCTGGTACAATCTTAATTTAGCTGGTTTAGAAATAAGTTTATTTTTAAACAGTGTTAAATGTGCAGCATGTACTTTATTTCCAGTTGCTAACCACTCTTTTATCTCAAGGATGGAGGCTGGACAAACAGTTAAAAGCATATATGACTGGCAGCCACACGCTATAAGAAAGAGAGGCCGACCTAAGATCAGATCCAAAGATGACGTCAGGGAATATCTAAAGGAATAAGGAATTTATAAGTGGATAACTCGTACACAGGACAGAAGTAGTTGGAAGGAAATTGTTGAGCAGAACAAAGAGTTTAAAAATGAAGCTGTTGAGCCTTATGAAGAAGAAGAAGAAGAATAATTAACTTGTACCACGCATGAGTCAGTTAAGACATTGATATTCTGCTTATATCCCATTCTGTTGGCTTATTTGTAGCATGCACGTTTTCTTACGCTGTTTTAGAAACAAGCGACAAATAATAATAAGAAGAGAAAATAATGACGAAGATGTCTTTATAAGCTCAATTCTAAATATTCCGATTTTTAGACTGCTATAACATAGCACCTTGAAATAAATCCAGTACGAAGCGGTTGAACACGTGGTCTTTTGATAATGGCTGAAGAAATTAACCCAGCAATTACTGAATGAGTTGGACTTTGAAAGAAAATTTAACCCTGAGACTCCAGAAAGGACCAGAGCATGTGACCTAATTATGAGAGCCAGTGTCCTTCGAGTAAGTATAAAATGGCAACGTCTGCAGGACTGCGTCATGTTTTGAGCCACTCAGCTGCAATCATGTCAACAAGGATCCATGTTCTGCTAAAATACTAGACTTATATAACCTCATGTTACTTTACACAACATATCAACGAAGGGAGTTTACCATTACGAAAGGTTCATCCAAACATATCGCTGGGGTTGGTGGCCGAAAATAATGTCAGTACTCGCTCTGATTACTTACAACTACACAGTGGATATAATATTGCAGTGAAAATATTCATGTTGTGTTCTCCATGAAAAAAAGAACTCAAGGAAAGGAAATTTTGCTCAATATCACAAGTGAACTGTTACTATGTTGTGTGCCATTCATGAATACCTTCATGGAGAATGCGAGAACTAAACTGGGAGATTCGGCTACAGTTAGTGTTATGGGATGACGGAAACGGAAGAAAGGGATGATTGCTCCTCAAAACAAATTAAACAAGCCGTAAGGTTTCGGGCACCCTAGTCGTAACCTCGGCTTAACTCGCCTAGACTTGAGTAGTCATGCAGCGCCACGGAGGCATACAGGGAGGCTATGCAAAGATAATGATTCTGCCTGTGCAGCGTCTTAGAGAGTCTGAATCCTGTTGGATTCGGTTAGTGTGTCTACAGCCTTACACTCGAGTTCCCTGCTAGAAGCCTCATAGTAGTAACGTAAGATGGTAGTAAGTATAAAGCAACGCAGAGAGATCTTACGTAAAATTTAATGTCTCGTGATCGGAAAGTTCAACAGAAATGTAATAAAAGGACAGACAAATATTCCTTTGGATGTGTAGCAAAACAAGTTCGTAGGAGAAGCGGAGGAAACCATCAGATGCTGCGTAAAAATTTTGGAGTTTGCCATGGACTCTGTCTCCTCTATTCGGAACCTGAAGATGCCCCATCTCATGATGATAACCAAGAGCACAAATAACGCACCCGTCAAGGTACAATATAAAGGTAAAATAAGGATAAAGTTGTCCCTGTGCTTAAGTAATTAAGCGCTACTCCATGAAAGAGTATGGGGGAGTTCATGTATAAACCCACATTTTCTTGACCTTCGCACTAGTTTGAGGTGAGTGGTCAGCTTCACGTCCCGGCCGCTTTACCCTGTGGAAAGAGCCCCCAGTAACAATTGGATAGGAGACTGGTTGAGCCCCAGAGCCGGTCTGGACGACGTGAAGAAGAGAAAATTCTTGACCTTACCGGGGCTCGAACTCCGACCCCGCGATCATCCAGCCTGTAACCAGTAGCTATACCGACTACACTATCCCGTCTCCTGCAGTATAGAAGGCTTATATATATATATATATATTGGTTGGAAGAGAAACCGTGAAATTACGTAAAGATAAATCATAGGTAAAAAGAAAATCAATTTTAACAACATTTACCAAGAATAAGAATAAGAAGAGACATCGGTTATACATTGTAATTGTCACGCTCACACTTTAAGAAATTCATAACCTGTATTTGAAAGGTAAAATGAAGGAAAGATGGAACTCAGACGGTCCTGTGATCGTTTCGGGATCTGTCTGGTTCGTCCGCTCACAGTTGAGGCTGCAGAGGACATGTCAGCAGGTGCAGCATCAGCTGAGATGACAGGGGCAGTAATTACTTCATAAGAATCTTAACGGAGATAGGGTAATATTTGAGGCTTACACGGCGGTGACTATGAAGAAAGCAGTCTTCTGGGATTTGGCACCGTGTATATGTGGTGTTAACCGACGTTTCGGAGGAACGTCGGTTAACACCACATATACAAGGTGCCAAATCCCATAAGACTGCTTTCTTCGGAGATAGGGTAGTTCGGAAAGCCACACACTCATTCCTGTTACCTTCCTTCTCCATGTTTACATTTTAGCTATTTTCATTGTTTTAATACAAGAACAAGAAAATACAAGAGGGGGAATGAGGCTTGAAACGTTTCCAGGAATGTCGGTATGTTCTTACATTTAAATAAATCCTCTTCTCTGTCTCCTTCCCTTTCCCAACACTTCTCACTTTCTTTGGTATCAGGAGTCTAATGAACAATAGTATTTCGCACGAGCCTTACAGATATGTACTCAGTACAATCCTCTCAGGCATCAGGACGATGAGTTTTATGCCACGCCTCCTTGCCTTCTCCTCATTTTCTGTATACCCTTATCGATCAGTGCTCCCCAATCAATAGTTGATGCTCCCTGTATATTTGGACAATAGTCTCCTGTACCCAGTTCTTGAGCTTATTGTCTAAGCTTGTCTTGAAAGACCTTTACTGTATTCGAAACATGTGTGCATATGAACATGTCGGCAACAGGCAATAGTGTGTTCGTTTCTTGCTGGCTTCAGACGTCGGGGAGTTAGATACTAAAGGGTTCTGACGATGGTGTATAACACACAGAATTACTGGGCCTTTGGACTCTTCCCATCGTCCGGTATTCTACGAAATATAAAATACGTCGTTTCGGAAATTGTATATGTTTCCTTCCTCAGGCGAGGAGGGAAAGACATCCACTCAGTTGGGCCCGTTAAAAAAATTGAGATTGATTGACATTAGTATGTGACTTCCTCCCTCACCTGAGGACGGAAACGGATCGAGTTTCCGAAATGTCTTGTTTTCTATTTTCTAGAATATCGGACGATGGAAAGAGTCCAAAAACACAATAATTCTGTACGTCGCAGAGGTTTTCTTCGCGCGATATACAAGCTGCCTCTTCATTGAAAAGCAGTTTCTTAAGACTTGGAATACGAGTAGTTGGCGCGTTGTGAACCATGCTCCTAACTCCGGGTTCAGAAACTGGAATCTTGAATTTGAATCCCACTCGGAGTGAGCATATATGCCTGCATTTCTTCTATATTTGTGTTTCCTTGTTTGCAGTGGTTTTGAAAATGATCCAGCTCCTAGTCCAAGGGGCCTTCAAACTGTAGCAGATCTGGAATTTCGGAAAATAGTTCTGAATTTAAAAGGTTCGAGGGCCTAATCCCTAAAAAAAATAAGAAAACACTTAGGAGAAATAGAGCATACCGGCGCGTGGGATCGAATGAGGATATGTTTAATTAAATGCCTTAAAAATGTAGAGCGTAGAGTCGTTCCTAGGCAACGGATTGGCTTCCAATGGCAGCGGATACGCATGGAATAATAGATGTACTGTTAGAAACGGTGTTTTCTTCTCGGTCCGTGCAATGGGATTAAAAGGACAGTTGAAGCAAGAATAGGGTCTATTATAAATATATGTGTTCAATATATAGTGGCTCGTGAATGAGTTGTGTCAGTGGCTTAACAAATGTACTGTTTCTCGTTTTCTTCTCTTTGTTGACATTTTAATGTTTGTATCGGGGTTTTACTCAGGTCTGTCTGGTAGAGTTAGGGCTGTGTATATTTTCAGTCTATATGTAGTTTCGCTATTGTCTAATAGGTTCACTGCTAGTGCATTGGTGTGGTTTTCTAACTTTCATAAATTTCGTAATCCACTTTTTATTTCACTGAGCTCCGTGTTCATTTGTAGATCCTCATGGATCCTGTGGCTGTTTATGTACCAAGGTGCGTTCAGAATGGATCGGAGAGTCTTGGATTGAAAGCGCTGTAGAATATCGATGTTGGAATTGGAGGCTGTCCCCCGTAGCTGAATTCCACAGGTCCACATGGGTGTCAGTACTGCTTTGCATAGGAGGAGTTTGCTTTCTGTTGATAGTGTTGATCTTCTTCTGAGTATCCAATGCATTTGTTTCGCTTTTTGGTCTATCTGTTTTCTTTTAGTTTCCATGTGCTTTTCCCTTGCCACTCTTCTATCGAGACGCATGCGCAGATATCCAACTTCATTCTTCTGCGTAGATCAGCATTGCCCATTTGCACTGTCGGACAGGCATGGTTGCATAGGGTGAGTGTAACATGCGTGAATTTGCTATGATTTATTTTAATTCTCCAATTCTTCGCCCAAGCGTCGATCTTATTTTTCGTGGCTTGGCGTTCCATTATGGCTATCGCTGGAACTTCATGTGTGGCTAAGACTATTGTGTCATCGGTGAAGGTAGCAGTTGTGTTGTCTGTCATCGGGAGGTCAGTAGTGTAGATATGATGTAGGGCGAGTTCTAGGACACTTTCTTGCGGTACACCTGTTTCAGTTTTCCTTAAATTTATTAGAATCTGCTAAAATAATAATAATAACAACAACAGAAATAATAACAGCAATTACAATAATACAAATTCTCATTATTTGTCTTTAAATTACGAATCTGTGATGATCGCATGAAGTAATGACATCCTGTTTTATGCATTCCATTGTTACTGATCTGACGGAATGAGATAAAATTGCAAACATTCAATTGTAACCTTGGGAAAATGTTGTCAGACCTTTTGAACCCGAAGCAGACATGCAATTGTGAGTTACTATGTCCCATTGCTCTTGCGCGGAATAATGCAGACGGCTGTACAATTGTCCTTCCGTATTCCAGAGAATTATGGATGACGAAATTGTGTGAGTTCTGTCTTAACATTCGTGCATAGATACGTTTGAATGTTACATAAAGTTACAGTCGAGATACATCGATAATATAGCTTTACCGCTGCTCCCAGACCTCTCCGTACCCAGCAGATTTCGCTTTGGATGAAACAAAGGCATGCCATTGTATTTATTGTCACATCAGTCTCTGGTTCGTTCAGCGACGCTGTCTGGAGATCGGATTGGAGCTTGGAATGGTAGGATCATTACTGAATAATGAATTGAAGATGTGGAAAGAAGCGGTCGTGGCCTGATTTGAGGTTTCATCTCGATATTTACTTCGAAGAAGTGAGAATAACATCGAAAGAAACTGTAAGAAATGTCGGTGTCTCGAGCGATTTTAAAGCCCCGACAAATTGCGGAAAAGAAGTCGAAAGCCTTTACCTTTTGAGCCATCTTGGTCGGCATGACAGCACAGGTAGCTCAGTAAGTGGCCCCAGCTGTGGGATTTCCGGCGAAAGACGAAGCCCGGGAGAGTATTTCCCTGTTATTCTGTTTACTCGTGCATTCTCTTCTTTCTCTGACGTCATGACCAGCACGGTCTGTTGCAAGATTTGCCTCATAGTCTTCTGCTGGATGTAACGCGATGTAGTCCGCTGAAGACAATCGACGTTTCGGGAAAACAAGTAGCCTCCATCTTCAGGTTTGAAGAAGTCAAGCAAGAAATTAGCATGAATTTTGGTCTCTTTCTTGGCTAATTCTTTTACTCACAAGATTGAGGCAACGTTTTCCTCTGAAACGTTAGTTGTCATTCAACGGACTATACGGCGTCATATCCGAGAAGATATAACTCAACACTCTTTGTTGAACTTAACCTGCTCACAGCAGAAACTCGAGGGACATGATAACTTGTACGTTTCAGACAGGATTTTGCACAATACTTGTGCAGTTAATTACTTCTGGGCAAGAAAAGAATACTGCGTAACATATACATAAATTAATTAGCGGAAGGTCGAGTTACGTACAAAACCATGTTATTCGATGTTATTACTGAACATTACTCATGACTTACAGTCCTCAACAGAGAATGTTCTTAGGCTGTTAGGGTACATTCTTTGGTATTGTCACATGAATGTTCCTATTCAGACAAAATGAGGGAAGTGCACTACAGAACAAATTTACAATAGGAGAATATTTTATTTAACAATCCCGTCGCATTAATATATCATTTATTTCATATAATATATTTCCGTCTCCAATGTAACTTATTGTTAGTCACCCTTCTTCCTGAAAACATGTTTCGGCTGTGTACAACTATCACCAAGTGTCTTTTATTTTGCTAAAATTGTTGCACTGTATGGTATGTCAAAATTTTTTATGGTGTGTCAACAATATATTTCTTGAAGAAACCTCAAAACTTCAAATATATTTTTGATTACAATTAACTGATCTTAATTAAAATTAATTAAAACTCGTTAAAATTAATTAATATTCCGTGTTAGCCTTATTATCGTCTATTATTTTAAGTTATGTTTATTTGAGGTCTCTTATGTGCACAGCATTCCCTGCAGCGTGGGTGCTGTGCGTGTTATTGTGTAGCTCATAAAATATACAGGACAGACCGGACATACCTTTAAGGTCAGATTCAAAGAACACATATGAGACATAAAAAATAACGGCAAAGCTCCAAATTTTCTCAACATATATTGGACACAACACATGAATATAGTAAGATAGAACATTAGAAGTTCTATATATCGGCAAGAAAAACAGAACTTTGGATACATATGAAAGATTTCACATTTACGAAATCAGCAAACTAAATTTGCAACTGAACGATAATTTTACCGAAATGTTTAACCCTATATATGATGTAATAATTGATACATACAAAACATAATATAGAGCCATACCCCCTTCCTCCCCTAACACCACTTCCGCATACACCTTATCTTTACCTCCCCCTTCCCTTCCTTGCATTGACTTTAATCTTACATCACCAAATCAGTCGTTGTTTACATTCCCTACAGAACGGACAGTACTTTGTAAGATGAGGCACCGACTAAACAGTAAGTAATATACACTATATCTTCAGTACCAAAATCAATTGTTGATTATAACAAAATTTAATACTATTAGTTTCATATCATTTTCAGATTAGCATTAATTTACTACAGCTACATCACGAGCCTCCTACACAATTTTTATATACACAAAATATAGAATATTCCAATTTGTCCGTGGGAACGCAACAAAATTACAAAACCAACGACTGACTCGATGATGTAAAACATCAATCAAAGAATTTTATTCTTGTTTTATACTATAACTTCTGTTTTATATAATCTAATTTATTGTATTTTTACGTGAAGCATTTTTTATATAATTAATAATATTGTATCCAGTTTTACTAATACTGCGGTTCAGTGGTGTATATACGTTAACCATGTATTTGCCTGATGATGGCTATTAATAGCCGAAACATGTAGCATCGCCGACACTAGGCACTGACCTTGATATAGTTACGTTGTGACGGTTGTATTAAAGAGGTTGTAACATTGTATTCATGATTTTTGATCGATACGTTATTTAACGACTCTGTATCAACGTAAGAATTTGTTTAACACATAATTAAATAAGGTAATAATTATAAATAATAAACTAAAATTATATTGGTTAACGTTCATGACTTGTTCTAACCCAGCACTTTCTTGATGACACTTAGGCAAATCACAAGAAATCTCAGTAAAAGTTGCCGAGATTCGAACCATGTACCTCCGTCATACAGACTAAACGCTTTACGATCTAAGCCGAGCTTGGCTCTCCTACTTCAGTAACTCATACAGCATCGTTAAATCCCCATGGATCACTTACCGGAGCTTCTAGTGTTCATTTCTGTGGGCACCAGTAGATGCTACAATGCGCATTCCGCGGGCTTAGGCAGACTTCGATGACGTAATGTCGTTACCTAAGGAATGGTTACGGAAGTGTGCCTAATCACATTGCACGATATCTCTGAGTAGACAAGTTTACAGCAAGGTAAAACCATTGAGAACGAACCGGTAGAATGAATGTGTTCCATTGAGCTTCGTGATACTCTGCAGTCTTCTGAATGTGTACGTTGCTCTTGTTATAATTTGAATTTAATTTTATTTTAATTTTCCATTATATGATATTAAATATCGCATNAATTTGTATGTGACTTTTAATAAGTTTGTCTAGAATGTAATTCATTCTTCTGCACTGTGCTGTGTCTGTAATTGGCCTTGCGGCTGTTGACTCGGCACATTAATAATAAAGAATTGAATTGAATTGAATTATCATCACTATTATTATTCAGTATTCCTTCGAGACTTGAGCCTTCAGCTAGGTGAGATATGTTAAATAAAACATATATATCTGTCATTCTCCGATGTTGCTCCCAGAAGCGCTCTTTCCTTTGAGGATATTTTTCCTTTCTTTGTTCTGTTTAATTTATTATTACTATTAGTATATCACTTCAAATGTTCTTTTTTTAGTTTTTAGGTATACATACATTTAAGAGTTCTCCTCTTACAGGCTACTCGGTGTTGGGAAACACTCAAATAAGAAGTAAAAAACAAATGTACAATGGTATTGCACTCAAAAGGTCTCTTTAACCAGTTACATTTGTCGATCATGATATTGTGACGAAGAAAAAACGAAAGAGAAATTAATGAAATAAATAGCACAGGAATTACAACCCATAAGAGTAAATGTATCCTACCGCAACTTTCTTCGTTATGACTGAAAAAGAACATTAGAAGGTGAAAACTGGTTTCACGTTCTGTAAGGTTTTAAATCCACGTGCATGCCCTGACAGACAAATTGTCTAGATTAATGAGTATATTTTTATTACAGTATTACCGTTTATGTAAAATAAATATTTTATTCAATAAGTATAACACATTTTCCACAAGGGATTGAAACGATCCAATACAACAAAGATTTCCAACAGATATCGTGTTTGATTCCAAAAGAAGGTGGATCTTAAGCAAGAAGTCATGCAGACGTGTCATTCTGATTTCCGCAAATTAAGTAATTAAGATGAATATACATTACAGGAACTGCTCAGAACGAATATATGATATATTGGGCAAGTGCTCAGTAGTCCTACTTCGTGTTCGAGAGTATCTGCGTTCTAATCTCGATCTTGGGGATATCTGTTCTCTATTACATTTTCATAAATTTCCTTAGTCACGTCAAGAAACTCCAGGAAAATTCTGAAACACGACCTTAAATCCTATCACAGTGACTTCCCTCCAACTCCTCCCTAATTATTAGTCATTCACAAATCACCCTACCGTTTCACGTTCTATAACATAGTCAGCTGATAAGACGTCTTGAAATAAAATTAATTAATATAACCGAATATGTTGAAAGTGCATCAATTTCTGTAATCATTTTATGATTGTGAACATGAAAGTAAGCATGATTGCCGGCTTTCTATGGACTGGCTTTTCTAATTTATGACGGCATCTCACATTTATTTATTTATTTATTTATTTATTCTTAATTTTACAATACTCTCAGTAGGACAGATTATATAACATTTCACGAGCTGTTGTTTCAAATAAATATGGTGCACGTTAAGTATCTCTGTCAATAAATTTTGTAGAAAGAGTTTTCAGTATATTAGCTGAGTGGAAAGAACTCAACTGCGTAGGGCTCCAAACGTATGAGAATATTATATCTCATTATATCCTTAAAGGGCCAACTAGTTCTGGCACTGGGAGGAGTGGTAGCAAGAGGTCTAATGAGCCTGCTCTTTGCTAGGAGATCTACTTCGCAGTAGGAAAAAGAAGCTAACCGCTCACCACACAAACTCAAGACTGGTCATACTGTTAACTGCAAGCACAGGGATTGCTCAATCTGTAAGGCAGGAAGGAGGCGAGTCTCATCAGAGAGTTGTTTACGGCGCTGTGAGGCAGTGCTGACGCAAAGAGACGGATGTGGTCTCATTTAATTACCTGTATTTTTACGATGTTCCATGACGTGGTATTGACGCAATGGGTCACTCATCTAAAAGAGTGTCTTCCGAACTTGTGTATGTGTACAGTGAAACCTCACTAATTTGAACCTCAGTTATTCAGAAATTGTGATAGTTCGGACAACCGTTTTGTGCGCATCACAGCCTCCATGAACATACTGCCGCCATCAGCAAGATGTAGTAAAAAAAAAAAGCAGTACTGAAAAAGAACGCAGACCAAAATAAGTTCATTTTTTCAAATACGGTCTCAGTAAAATTGACTGACGTCAGAACTTACATTTTTACATTTTATGAAAGTAAACTATTTTAGAACCGAAGTGAATGGAGTTCGTGGAGGTAGGCCTAGGCCCACTGGGGCTGTAGTGCCAAGGGGGGGGGGAACTATTTTCGATATGAAATCTAAGTTTCAAAATAAGGTTGTGTTACCTAAAGAGGCACGTGAATTCCATTTTATAACTTCCCTGAACATATTTCAGTAAGAATTCTATAATTTGTATTTTCACTAATTCCGAAAAGGTTTCGCTTCCAACTAATCCGAATTACATAACACTTATGCAGAACACTATCATAACCGGACATGATGCACTTAAACACTTTCGTGGTACATCACATTGGTTGGTTTATAATTGCTTAATTACTTAACTATAAAATAAAAATTTATGTAGCTAATTATGCTAATATTAAAACATATGTGGAAGCGACGAATCAGAAGGAATTGGTCTTGGACTGTTCACGATACCATCCTACAATTAGCTAGGAGAATTCCGGAACACCATGAAAAACTTCAGTCAGAATAACTGGTCGAGATTCAATGCGGGAAATCTCTTAGGTAATCGGGGACGTTCTATTTCAACTAAATATTCGCAATATAGAGGTAGCCGGGATAGTGCACTCGGTATAGCGACTGACTACGAGCGGGAAGACGGAGAGTTCGGAGTTCGAGTCCCGGTATGGTCAAGAATTTTTACTTCTCCATGTCGTCCAGAACGGCTCTGGGTTCACCTAACCTCCTATATAACGTGTAACGGGGGCTCTTTCCCGGGATTAAAGCGGCCGGGGCGTGAAGCTGACCACTATCTCCAATTAGTGCCGAGTCAAGAAAATGTTGATCTATACATCCACTCCCCCACACGTCTTCAAGGCGTAGTGTTTAATTAATTAAGCACAGGGACAACTTTACCTTTAATTTGCAATATGGAGAAATGTTCTCCTTGAAACAAGTAGTTTATGTTCTGCACATTTATGATAAATTAATTATATATAATATTTAGTACGATGTACCTGTAATCATATTCTTAGCTTTCGTCTTTCCTGTACATCTTCAGCTTCTTAACAGATTATTAATTCCATAGCTACGAGTATAATGGGGTTCTGAACAAAATATGTGTAATGTCTTGGGTACATACAAATGTTAACGCCACATCTGAAACTGACAATCCCAGCGGCAATAAACATTTAACAGCATCAGGGAGCTAACTCTAAATTTCGATTGCACAATTTTTACAGTCTCGAACTTTGCTGCTATTCTTACCTTATCTCACTGACTTAGATGCTTATTTACTTCAGATGCACGCTTGTTGTTGCAACAAGCTTCAAACTACGGAACTTGCACGTTGCTAACACCACATCTTCGCTAAGAAGCTAATAGTTCCTCAGCTGGTCAAGATAATCTTTAACTTCATGGACCCCAAATGTTCATTACCATGTTCACAGCCGCTCGCCACTACCCTGAGCCAGATATTTCCAGTTCAAACCCTTACAGCGTGCTTGAAAATAAAGTTATGCCTCCCTACCAAACTGTGTATTTAACTTTCGGATTTTACAAAGTAGAGTTTGTATGAAGAAAGCAGTCTTCTGGGATTTGGCACCGTGTATATGTGGTGTTAACCGACGTTTCGGAGGAATGTATCGCCTCCATCTTCAGGGTAGAAGGAAAAATATAAGGTCTCTTCTCCTGTGGATTCTTATATTTTTCCTTCTACCCTGAAGATGGAGGGGATACGTTCCTCCGAAACGTCGATTAACACCACATATACACGGTGCCAAATCCCAGAAGACTGCTTTCTTCATAGTCACCGCCGTGAAAACCTCAAATCTTACATAGAGTTTGTATGTTTGTGGTTCCGTGCCTATATGTTGGTTTTCTTACTAGCATATGTTATATTACTCGTACAGTGAATGGCAATATTATTACGGCTGATGGACCGGAAAGGACGTAGGTGGAACTGGACCTGCCTTATTTCAACTCTTAGAATCTCTATCTCTACGCGTGAGGCAGGGTATATGTCCCTATAGTCTGTCATTCAAAGCTACATACTCGTAAACTTATATTAAAACGGTAAAAAGGTAACATTTTCGCTGTGCTTAATTATTTAAGCACTACGCCTTTCAGACGAATGGAGGAGTAACCTCAGCACTAAATGGAAGTGAGCAGTCATCTTCAAGCCCCGGCCTCCTTAACCCCGCGGAAAAGTCCCCGGTTCTGATTGGATAGGAGGCAGGGTGGGCTCCACAGCCGGTTTGGACATTGTAGAGAATAGAAAAATCTCTAGCGCCTGTCCGAAATGGAATCCCGGTCGTCCAGCCAGTGACCTGTCGTTATGCTACCGGGCTCCAATTTTATATTAATGAAAACAAAAACGTACATGACAATTCACATAAAATGTTACTCATTTTTTATGAAACAAAACAACTATGAACATTATTGAGGCGTTGTCCCAATATATTCTTGCAGGAATTTGCGAGAAACACACAAAAAGACTATACTGTTAGGTTAAATATTCGGACTCGGGACCTCCAGAATATGAAGCAAAAATTCCTACTGGTCACGACATTGTGACTCACCACGAAAGTAAGAATATTCGTGTATCAGTTGTGGGGACGCGACCCAGTGCCGCGGTTACTGTAACCTGTTTCAGTAACACTGACATCATTACAACAGGAGGCGAGAAGACAATGGGCTGCTACCGCCTCCCCGCTCGCGCCCCCGCTCGGCAAGCTAATCCCGCTCTGTGCGCGGACCGTCTAACCTGCCGCTGTTACCGCCACTCGGCCGCAGTGTTGTGACGGCCGGCACGTCAGTGGGTCTTGCTCGTAATGCATTTCTCTGCAGAATGCGCCAACTGCCACTCGTCACGCTGTTCCTCCAACCGCGGGAGGGAAGTCACCCTCCTTACGCTCAATAAACTTATCATGCCATTCATAACGTCTGTCAGTAAGGATCAAAATTGCAAATCGTAATATTAAAATAGTCTACAGGAGGAAGTAAACTGAAACAAGTTTTGTAGCTTTTTTTTTTTTTGCGCCCTCCATAAATTGAGACGAAATGGGTTCACGTCTGTACTCAACACCGGTCCGAGAGACAGTGCACAACGGTGAGAACTGCTGGTAACGTAAGTGATAATACAAGTATCATTAAAAATTAAACTGAATAAATACAACGTTTTGAAATTCAGTACACTAATTTACATCATCTGCTAAGCTAAGAAACGCCACAGAACTGCTGCTAATAACAAACAAAACTGATATCTTACATATTAACGTGTGACATGGATGTTAAGAATCACTTCGTGTTTAAGAACTTACGGTGTTGTTAAGAGCATCGAAGAAGGCTTCGGATTTTGTGAGAGTGTTTCGTGTTTAAAACGCAATGGGTGCTGTAGGAATGCACCTCACGTGGCTGGTTGTTGTGCTGCTGTCTGTACGTACCCACCACGTGGTAACGTCGTCTCTGCAAGTGGAAGGCGGGAGCAGACCGATGCGAGCACACCAGGGTAAGTGGCTTAATGACGCGAAATGATTTGCTGTGAGGCTTATGGAAACGATAGTGTATACATTAGAATATCTGTGACTGGTAAACTTAGAAGGAAAAAGGCCACGTATGTAATTGTAAGGCTTTTTTTTTTTTTTGCAAAATGCAGTGAAAAATGGAGGAATGTATGTCAGTCTGTCATTCGGGGTTGTTGTCCGTCAGTCTGCATGTTTTAGCTTCGTAACCACTTATGGATATGCATGAAATTTTGTTATGTTCAAATTCTTCGAACGACAGTAACAATGTTGTATAAAATTCAAAAAGATTTATGAAAGGATGAAATTCGGAGAATNGTATGAATCTTTGACTCCAATATTAAGGGAGAACGCTATGTACTATTATTTATATATATATATATATTTCTTTCATCCTGTTGTGTACATTAATTTAGGAGTTTGTGCCGTAACAACACGTTGTAGCATGTATCCTAATTAACTTATTTCGGGTGGATACAAGTTTCACCGAAAAACACCTATGATCAGCAAAATTCAGTTCACAAAAAAGAAGCAAGCGCAGTGCAATACACCTGCAGTACACCACATATTCATATTCACAGATAACCGTCAACCTAAACATTCTGCCTTAACAATGGCCATAAAATAGTACTACGTAACTTGTCAGTACTACGTATCAACATTTCCCGCTGCTCCTACGTAGACACATGAGCTGGGCACGCGGAAGAAAACACGAAGATATTCCAACCACATTGCAATAGTACTAATCATACTAACTAAATATAACGCGTAAATTCACACAAAACAAATAAAACATATCGCTGCTTAGCATCGGATATCATGTATTGTTGTCAGGCGTGTCAACAAATACATTGCCTAGCAATGGACGCCCTATTGTCGCGCATTCATTCCTGTTATATTGTTTACGCATTTGTCTCCTAAAATCGGCCCAATGTCACAATGTATATCAATGCCATTTTAAGCTTTTTAACGAATATTTTAGTGGATTATTAAGGTGGATTAGTGTCATCTTGCATAATAGACGGAAGTAGACTACAAGAGATGCCTCAGTGCAACAGGATGCTGAACTATAATATACTTACATGTAGTAATATTTTACACATTTTGTTTTTTATAACAGATAAAATTATTATTTCCAGCTGCGTGGTGGTATAGTGGCTAATTATTTCAGCACAGGAACAAGTTTAAATTTTACTGCGCATTCCCCAGTGAACGACATATTCTCGTATTTCTTATATTTTGTCTATCACGTCTTCTATTTCAGTACTATAAAGGTCCTTCATAAGAATATTCTGTGGTGTTACAGACGTATAATCTGTTAATATACACGTATATTAACTCTTGACACATGCGTATGATGTTGGCACCTCGTAAGAATATTCTGTGGTGTTAAAATGTATAAAAACTCCTGACACACGCTCATCATGTTGGCGCCATGTATGAATTCCCAGCATTTCAGCTTCATGAAATGGGCGATTGGTTTATTATTTATTAAGAATTTCCAGCAAGATTTTGGAGAGAGAATTTATGAAATGTTATGGGAGAACAGTTATGGATGCAAATGTCGTAGTAACCACCAGGAAGAACCTCGGAATTCTGAAAGCAATCTCGCAGGACAACTGAGTAACAGGACACGCTCAAACAAAAATATTGACATGAATGCTTCTCTTTAGGACCGTTGAATAGAAGGTCTTTATCTGAAAACACATGAGATTATTGGACTGATTCCTTCGCATGTCTTCTTGTGGACAGCTTATGTCTGGAAAATAATAAAAAAATGGAATATGTTGTTAGATAAAAGGAGGGTCACACTCATATCCCTGGCTTGCAGCATAATCTAATTAATCATTCGGTCTACTAGTGGCTTGTAACAGCAAAAGCTACACACCCTAATGTTAAGTGAAATATCTGTAGGGAGTTTAACGAAAACTGTGAATGATATTTCCAGTGTTGTCAATAAAAATTAAACGTACAGACTACCAGAGAAGTGAAACTGAGATATCCATGATTTCAAGGTTAATTTAATACCGTAATTTGTCAACCTTCGTGTATTTGATTGCAACACGTTTATCTCTCTCCGACATTAAGGAGACACTAGCTACCGAATGAGGGGCACTACACATCGCAGACTCTTCTGTTAGCATTTCAGTTCCTGGAAACCCAATCAGAATTATACAGTTTCTTTCTGCTTTGCCGGTTAAGGTTCGGCCACACAGAGCGCTATGCTATGTTCGCTACGTACGCTACGTACACTCTGCGACGCAGCTAACATAGCGTACGTAGCGTAAGGAAGTCTGTGTGGCCAGGCACATTGGCAATAAAGGGAGATATTCTTCTGTTCGTATAGCGAACATAGCGTACGTAGCGTGCGTCGCGTACGTAGCGCTCTGTCTGGCCGAACCTTTAGAGCTTCTGGTTTGTTCCTTCCAGAACCAATTCTGATAAAAAGAATATTTGGAAAGTTTATGGTAGGCATGATTCTTGTGCGAGGTTCAACCTAACCTAAGGCCTCCGCCTCTACAAGAAAAGTAACTACAGAAAAACACCGTCATTTATCGCTCAGGAGTAATTAAATGACTTTAACTAGCAACGTTACTTGATAACCTGGTCATTGATAGCTAGTAAATGGTGTCAACGTTTTAGGACTCAGTTATGTGACTATCAGTATCAACTTCATGCTTTTGGTTCTGTACGTCTCTTCTAATATTAGTCCGTATCGTCACGTGACTGAGTGACTGTAGATGGGTTTCAATGGGTTGGTGGATTTATTGAATTCTTACAGAACGTAACTACAAGTAGCTATGACGCTATCGCTGATTCACACGCTCTGCCGTTTACTACGGCACGCACTAAGTCTTTTCAGTCTGCTGTGTCTACACTGGTCGTTGTCTAGTAGTAGCTTCCAACGGCGAACCTTCCCCTAAAATTAGAAAATTCGCTTTGTGGGGGATGAAGTCCAGCTGGGTCCATTCGGCACGGCGGCCACTGATTGGCCAATTGTACCTGCGTCGGGTGATTATGATGATGGAGAATTTGGTGGAATGAAGATTGGCACGGGAAACCGAAATACTCGGAGAAAACTTGCCCCAGCGCCACATTGTCCACCACAAATTCCACTTCACCAGACCCGGGATCGAACTCGGGCTGCCGCGGTGAGAAGCCAGCGACTAACCGCTTGAGCTACGGCGCGACCTTAACCTTCCCCTTACTCCGTGTTCCTGAACTGTCCCCGTGCCTCACCTCCAGCGTCTAACAAAACAGCCCACAAGAACTGAACCGCAGCGGTCATTAACTCACTCAGCAACCAACTTGCTCCACTTCACTCAACTCAGTCGAACTCAAAGTCAAAGTCACAGTGCGACTGACGGTCGGTCAATCAGTAAGTATTTGTGTCGAGCACCATCTGGGGCTCATGACCAGGCATTTGTTATTGTTTGACACGGTCTTGTTTTCATGGGGTGCCCTCTCTGACGAGAGGACGGGTTTGTCTTTTGTATATGCTGCTGGCCATTACCAGCGCAGTCTTTCTCGGGTCCGAGTCCCTTGGGACTCGTGACCATATTTTACTGTGTCAGAATTGAGACTTCGCTTTTCTACGCCTCCTACGACTGGCAGGGTCACGGTGAAGGTGAACTAATTCCACTGACAGCTTATAACATATCGGCATGGACCGAGCAGAAAACATCGTTCCAACAGTTCTTATAACATTGCGTCACGCAACTGTCGCACGGACCGCGGAGAGAACACCACTTTCAAGTCATTTCATTAGTGCGTATTAGAAATCTCTTTCCTAGCAACGGGAGTTGTTAACAAAATCTTTACTTAATAACGGGTCTGCATCCTGTTCCAAACCGGACGACATTGGCAGGCTTGTTTAGGGATTTGACATTTACGATTAAGCTGAAGCTGTGATAGTATTTTGAGGTATTCAGAGACTTCTGACGCTCTCATGCCTTTCTGCTGGTGATTCATTGTGCCACTCATTGTCCTATTCTCAGCACCCAACACAATGCCGTTAAGCAACACCATATTATGTATCTTCTGTTTAAACGTTCGTATAAATTACGGGACTATTTTTTTTTTTCTGTGGAGCTACAGCCCCAATTTGGGCCTAGGCCTACCTCCATGAGACTCTCCGTTTCACTTCGGTTTTTACTAGATCTTAGACATTCGGTAGGACTCCTTGGGCGAGTGATCAGCTCGTCGCAAGGCCTCTGCCTGTACAACACAGAAAAACGCACATAAACATCCATGTCCTGAGTGGGATTCGAACCCACGATCCCGGCTTCCGAGCGAGCGAAGACAGTGCATGCCTTAGACCGCTCAGCTACCGTGACCGACACCTGAATATATAGAAGTGCCTAAATCCAATGAGAATTAGAGGTCTCCTGCAGCCCCTTCTGCCTGTCAAGGAACGTACAAAGTGTCTGTTATCTTTCTACACACCCTCGGATTTGCACAATGCTGTTATATTCTTCAGTACCATAATGGCTGTTCTTATAGGATTTATAGGATGTACAGAAGTGGGATATTTGCCGGGGGTAACTCAGTATAGCGATGGTCTGCAGACTAGACGGTTGGGGATCAGTTCGCGGCAGGAGCAAGGGACATTTCTCTTCTTCACAGCGTCCAAACCGGCTTTGGTCCCTATCCAGTCTCCTGTCAAATGGGTACTGTGAGATATGGATGGAACGTGAAGTTGATGACTCACGTCCATCTAGTGCCGAGGTCAAGAATTGTGGAGCTATATTTTCACCCCCCCCCCATACGTATTTATGGCGTGGTGCTTAATCAATTCAACACACTCACAACTTTACCTATACCTTACTGGAAATTGAACATAATCTGTGACATGCCTAATACATAACTTACTTCGTGTACCAGAGGCCATCTTGAGTAGCTAATGGTCACCCAGCCATTAGAGCATAGCCCGCCTTTTATGGAACCCAAAAGTTCTTTACTGTCTTCACAAGGTTCCTATTATTGGACCTTATCGTGATCGTCAAGTCAACCTTCTTATACACCGTTTCCTTAAGATTTTTTAATATTATCCTCTCTTTTTCATCTTGTTTTCTAAGTGGGAGTTGTACATATACGAGTGCAATTTTCAAGTGTGTTTTACGACGCATGTTAATACTTATTTATTTAATTTACTCCACGCGTGAACATACCCGTTTTTGTACCGTGCAATGCCCTCATTGGGTTCGGCCAGAAAGGCAGATCATTCTATATTTCTTTACATATGCATCCTGCTCTCCATTATACCCATTAAACTGCACATTAAGCTTTATAATCCCGTTGTATATTACTGCGTAGGCTTACCTGACTGTAGAATTCCTTCACTGTTCGGTCTAGTTCAGTAAGAACGTGGTAGTTCCAGGATGGTAATTTCTTGAAGAGACCAGCAGCAAGAGAAACGCCCTGTAGTAAACGGCAATTTAAATATTACGACCTTCTAACCCATGAAATAGAAATGGTGATACGTCACAGGGGAGCTGTGTGTATGCAGTAAGTTCGTACTTTATTACGATAGTAAAACATTAGACATTAATTCCTATGCAAAACTTTTCCTCATTTATGAATGGGGAACTCTTCCAGTGGACTTAATAGGCTTACTATGTTGAGGTTTGACGGCATTTGTGGTCTAGTGGTCAGAGTTCCTGGTTACTGATCCAGAGGTCCGGGTTCGATTCCCGGCGCTACCAGATTTTCTGAGAAGTAGTGGGTCTGCAACGGGGTCTACTCAACCTCGTGAGGATAATTGAGGGCTATTTCAAGGAAACAGCGGCTCCAGTCTAGAAAACCGAGATTAACGGCCGTGAGGATCCGTTGCGCTGACCACACAACACCCTCTATCCGCTAAAGCTGGCACTAACTTCACCGACAAGCGACGGTCGCTCTGTCGGTATAGTTCGCTTGCGGACTAAAATCATGGAGTTTTGCTTACCATATTAAGGTTTAATCCTGGAAACTAGCTAAACTGTCCGTTTTTATTAAAGTTTATCTTAAAGTAAACCATGCTAAAAGATTGAATTTCCTTATTTCTTACGGCTTATATCACGGTTTTAGTTAAGTTCTTAAATTAGTACTTTGTAAATATGAGTTTATTACTTTAGTTTCTACATGAATCATCAGCATACTTAAGGGGCCCATACACGTAAGAGTTTGGCTCGCGAGTCCGGCTCGGCGAGCTTGACTCGGGAGTCGGGCTCGGATTAATTTGACCACACGCATGAGCTGACTCGCAACTTTGCTCGTACATTTCAGCATCCGGAGTGAGTTCATCGAAGCAAGTTGCAGCAGCGGTGATAATATTAAATGAATTCGGTGTGTTCGGGAGAAAAACGAATAGAAAAAGGAGGGAAATGTGGACTAAGAACTGTTTAAGTAGAGACAGATTTACACTTCTAAATTTATTGAATTTTATTAGAAATGATAGACATGAAGACTACAAAAACTACTTCAGAATGTCAGATGAAAACCTGTCCGGTATTGTTCGAATACTCTGAGCTGCGAACCTGTCACAGAACCGGCAATTCACGGTACTCTTCTAAAAACCGTGTCAAAAGCTCCGGGCTCATGAATGTTTTGTTACACATGGAAAACGACGTGGTTCCTCCGTAGTACTACAACTCATCACACTGTCTGCTCGTGTGGCGTGTAGGTACGCGAGTCTGGCTCGGGACCGCCCACACACATACGAACCAATAGCGAACCGTATCCGAGCCGAGTCCCATCGAAGGCCCTGGCGAGCTCCGCCGGACTAGGCCCAGCTCGGCTAGTCGCGACCCACACACGGACGAGTTTGGCTCATTGGAACCCAAGCCGAGTCGGAATCGCGAGCCAGACTCGTACGTGTATGGGCCCCTTTATGGGCACTGATTTGTAAACTGATACATCATAATTACTGCAAGAAAGTTACAACAGGATTATTCTTACAATAAATTCATGACCTAAAAATTGGCAAATAACGAAATCACACAATATTTTATTCTTGTGTCAGGCAATGTGGCACCTGTAATCCTTTATGTAAACGACATTTCGGGAATTGACTCGATTCCTGTTTCTTTATTTTAGATGATTGTCACTGTTCTGACATATTTTAATGGACCACTCTTTTATTTTTATTATCAGTGGCAATGATTTGAATATTAGTGCAGTATGCTGGCCACTGTATCATTCAGCAGTTTCCGGGCCGTAACTTTCAGACAGATTTACACGTACACATTCCCCGTTTTATGTACTTCGTGCAGAGGTTATGTTGTGCACAAATTGATGTTTTGAAGGAACGTAACCGCTCTGAGTTCCTCGTATTTAGGTCCGCCCTTCATATCTGAGATATGCATAGTAAATCTAATATGAAACTTGGTTTCATCTCAGAGGACGCTTGCTTCTTCTCATGATAATTCTGCTCTCTACACACATGATCTACCCACAACAAAAGAAACCATACTTTTGCAGATGACACTGCTATCTTCGCTACGCACGGCAATCCAACCACAGCCTCCTCTCATCTACAGGATCATCCAATCCTCATAGAAGCATGGCTAAACAAATGGAAAATCAAGGTAAACGAATCAAAGTCCACACAAACAACCTTCACCCTCCGAAAAGGTACGTGCCCCACAGTGCAAATAAATCACATCAACAGACAACCAAAAGAACAGGTCAAATACCTAGGATTAACCTTTGACAACAAACTAAACTGGAGACAACACATAATGAAGAAAAGAAAACAGATGGACCAAGAAACCAAAGAACTCAACTGGTTCATAGGAAGAAAATCCCACCTCTCCATCGAAAACAAGTTACTAATCTACAAAACTTTCATCAAGCCTATATGGACATATGACATAGAATTCTGGGGCTGCGCCAGCAAATCCAACAGCGTGCCCAGTCCAAAATACTCCGAACCATCACGAACGCACCAGGGTATGTATCCAACCGCACCCTACATACAGATCTAAATCTCCTTACGTAACAGAAGTCATCCGACAAAACAGCACCAAGTACATCAACAAACTAGAAAATCACTCCAACCCACTTCTTCAACCATTACTACAACCTCACCAAAATCGAAGACTCAAAAGAATTTGACCACCAGATTTAAGGAACTGAGGAAAACATCACCGGATGTTTATTCCGCTCACGCCATGAAGAGTGTACAATAAATAGTTATTAGATTGTACAATCTGATTGTTAGTAAAGGAAAGAAAAAAAATGATTTTGTAGCAGAAGTACTGGAGCGGATGACACGTACAATTTTCTTTGCATCGCAGCAATGGTTTTGAATAGTGGAGCCAGTGTTCGGAGAAGTGGCGTCTCCCGCCCATGCTCTGGTTTTTCTTGGAATTCTAGCAGGTCAACGGGAGCTCGCGACTTGTGGCCACTCCCGCGTCTGTCTGCATTTCGACTCGACACAAGCACTCCATCTCTGTGGCGCCGGAAAAGGGAACAGTAAACTTGAATGGGACGCACTTGATGGCAAGTAGCTCAAACCGTCCACTTCTTTACTTTTAACGATTCTTAATACGTTGAAAACGCCTTTTACAATTTCATGTTTTAATTTAATATTCGCCATTCCCTCAGTGTCTCTGTCGTTCTTAGAAAGGTAAAAGGCGTTAGAGAATGAATGCTGGAACAGTTCCAACTTCCAGTCGACTGTGGGTCAGGCAGTGTCCTGTCCAATAGGCAGCGGGGACTCCTCGAGGCAAAATCTCCTGGATTACGAATCGTGCCATTCACCTGGGTCAAGTATCGAGATTCGTAAAACCCCGACGCTGTGCAACGGAATTCGACGGCATTTTACCAGGATCTGCACTCGGTATATGGATTGGTTTGAGAGCTAGACATCCAAGGTTCGATTCCTGGCAGAGGCAAGGCCGTTATCTCTATTCCACAGCGTTCAGACCGGTTTTGAGGGCCCACCCAATCTCTTACAGGGGTCCGTTTCCACTGGGGTAAATCGACTGAGGTGTGAATTTAAATACTTATTTCCATCCAATTCCAAGGTCAAGATTGGTAGATCTATACTTCTGTCCTCCTATACGTCTTCGCGTTGTGCTTAATTAATTATGTGTAAAACCCAGGGGTAACTTCATCTTACAAAAAGATGCAGTAGAATTTTAGTTTTGGTCCTTATTGGCTCAATATTAACCTCAATTTGCAAGAAGCTGGAATCTAATTTAACTCCTTTCCTTAAAAATCTTAGTACATACAGGAGACTGCGAATATTATAGTTTGGTAAAATTCTAACGGCATAAAAGCAAATTAATTTGTGCCCAAACTGATATTTTCTGTGAGATTCGCTGAACAGTGGAAGATGTTTTTACATTAAATTAATATCGTTACTAGTGAGGCAGGTCTATTCAAAAATGCAAAAGAAGAGTGAAGCAAGTCTGTTACTCTGCGTAGTTAAGAATCACGCTAAGAAGAAGTATGGGGAGTGGAGTTACAGATCCACACATTGTTAACCTAGGCGTTAGATGGAAGTGTCTGCTCATTTTGGGGCCCCTTCAGGAGTTTTGGCTTCATGGGAACATCTCCGCCATCCACCACCTCGGAGAATGGAAGAATTCAGAATCGGTCAGGACACGTTAGGATATTGCGGCGTATTGAGCAGTTGCTAAGCGGTGACTCTGTAACAGTGGTCATTTCTGGACAGTGGCTCGGTAAACATGTTCTCGTTACTAGGCAGCAGATTCTTAATAAGGTAACAGTCAGACTACAACAATGGAAACGGGATGTTTCTACGTGGTCCGTGGCGAGATGTTATAAGCAACAGAAAAAGACACTTAAGAGTCAATTCTGCACTGAAGGCTTTGAAAAGAGGACATCAACGCGTTAAGCTGAAGAATTCCCACTGTTAGAAGCCGTTGCCAGGGAACGGCTTGTGAAAAGACAGCAGGCTGGAAAAGGCTTAGCGGGTGCTTATGGCGTTTCTGACAAGAATCGAACCCTCGTCGTGTATCTTATAGCCAGTCACAATTCTTACCGTATTGTGGAAAGTGCCGACTTTAATATCCATATCGAATTGGAAATATCTGTTACTTCGTTTTTCACTAGTACTTGCAGCAGATAAAGTAGGTGATATCAGGTTGCAACCGCTCGCGGTTTGCAGTTCACCAGGATTCTCGCCAGCCGTAGCACAAATAATCCGCTCCAGGATCCCTGGCATTAATGGGATAATTAGCTCCAAGTATTATGCTTTTGGACATTATCCATCGTTTTGTCTAATTATTTAAAAAACGGTCCTGTTTCTTTTTCAAAACACAACGTTTCGGGGACTGGATTCTGTCCCCGTCCTTAGGTAAAACCTACTCAGTTTGGTCCAATAGATAGAGCTAGCCCCTATCTCCCTTCCCTACCTACCTGCCGGTCCGGAGACAGGCGCTACCTTTCTCTATTGGACCTAACTGAGTAGTTTTTACCTGAGGACGGGGAAAAAATCCAGTCTCCGAAAGATCCATTTTAATATTGTTCATCCACCTACGCCTTGGTCTTCCAAGTGGTCTCTTTCCTTCTGGCTTTTCCACAAATATATATGCATTCCTCTTCGCCTCCATTCGTGCTACATGCCCTGCCTACGCTATCCTCCATCACTTGATCATTCTAAATATACTTGGCGAAGAGTACAAGTTATGAAGCTCCTCATTATGCAGTTTGTTATACACTAGATTACAAATAGAAACAGAGAATCAGTTTTCTTTGCGATGAATGATTGTTCTAAATTGCAGCAGATGCCGACAGAATTTGAATATCATAATGACTTATAATGTTTATGGAAAGCCTGTCATTACATACGCATTTAATGTTTTGAGAGGCCTATTTTGTTTCTAATAGCCCTTGGCACATTACTCTTTCTCATTTGCAGGTTCCACTTTAAGTGAAATATCGCGTGGTTCCGTGAGGTTGACATCTGCTTATTACTTAGCTGCTTTTCTACCTTGCATAAAGGCCGCGCATTCCGATTTCAGCCACGTGCATTGTCCTTCATTTAAAAAAAAAATACGTATATACAAATCTGCTTCCATTAGCCACTATAATTAAACATCCTGTCAGATGTCACGCATAGTCTGAATTTATGTAGGGAACCGTCCATTGAAGATTCTTAGTATTAATCAGGAATCGAACCCGCGACTTTTCAGCTTGTATTATAGTGCCTCAACGAGGCTGACAACCTCACCGCCATCTGTGAGCCGATTCTCTAGGAAATGTTGGAGCTTCGACGTTTCACAACCGTATGGGCCTTCACGTTCTATTACAGGGATAAATTTATTTTTATTATTTTTACCTTCAATTAAAAATAGGCTTATATGAATACATTATTTTGCACTGCGCTGCCTTGTACTATGGATTACTGAAAATTCCACCTCTGAAGGGGTCAGTCAGTTGTGACCCGCGCTGCACACATGGGACTTCCATTAGCATAAAACCCACAAAAACCATTTGAAGTCTACGGAAATGTGAATTTCTTTCATTTTAAATTAGACTTGTTTCATCATTATATTGTCACGGGTAGGGGTGACTTATAAGACGGGTTTAGAGTTGGATGATTGGATTTATTGCACCTTATACCTTCACACAGTTCGGGACTACAGGCAATTACAGCGCTGTCGCTATTCTACACACTCTACAGTTCACCGTTGCACACGCTCTAGAATTCTAAGTCTTCACTAGTCTTATCCTGGCAACGGGTTTATCACAGTCTCACTGTAACTTCAAATCACGCATGAAGTCTTCTTGGCACCGACTAATTCATTTTTTGCCAATTCTGCAGCTGCCAATTCCGAAGATTCGACTCGACTCGACTCGACTCGACTCGACTCGACTATTGTGCTATATTCCTTCAACTCTGCTTCTTCTGTTGCATATCCTTGTCCTACCGAACACTTCTTATAACTACTTTGCATGATCCGACGGAAAGTACTGTCTTATTATCCAGAATGCGTGTTTACTTCTCCGTTACCTAGTCATGGACGTCATTCTGTTGCATGCGTTGCTATACCGGAACGTGTTTAAAGGGTCGTGGCCTAGAAATGGGCATATACGTCACAAAATATTATGAATAAAATTCAGGTGCTGGGTTTGATGTTCTCACTGCTGTTACAGTGACTTATGACTAGAGCGGCCGTGTAGTTCGGAAAGAATCCGACATTTCGGAGGAGAATATCTCCTCCAACTTTAGGGTTGAAGATCAGACCAAGCAAGAACGGATCAGAAGCAGACGTAACTCTGGGTTCTTCTCTAACTACACGGCATTATACGTATATTAGGAGACCAGACTTTTCAGCGTTTACGTGATACACGAGTAAAGGAGTGAGGACGTTCTGACAGGATTAAAAACCACCGTGGTTTTAGTCCCTAAGCGAAATATACCGACCGACCGACCGACCGACCGACCGCCGCTTGTCGGCGAAGTTACTCTGACAGGATTGCGTAATTTGTTTAATTGCGCCTCCAGTTCAAATGTATTTGTCCTAACAAATACTAAAAGTTGCTCCAAGCTTTTAAATATTACAGAAAGTACCCAGTCGGCTTTGCTGTCATCAACAAGACTCATGCATCTGAGTATTAAATATATATTCCACAATCTTCTATTGGTCTGCTCCACCTCAAGGCAGAATTTTCTTACCAGATTTCCAAGCAGCTTGATCATCTGTCTGAACTCACTGAACTGGCTCACTTGCTTTTCTTCGTAACGCCAAAACTGCAATCTATCATTTCAGTTTTCGTAAGAAAATGGGAGCTATTTGTCTTTGTATACTTCAGTAATTTGTGTATTTAAAACTAACATGTTTTGATTTATGGCATAACTACTGGCACGAACACAGTTGCCCTCAGGAATTAATTGCAATAAAAACCGTGTGATTCTGATTACAGTAAGCTCCAATGAGGCTGCGGCAGTCAGTATGAAAATTAATATATTCGAAATTAAATTTCCACAGTAAAAGAAGGAGTTCTTATAATAATTTGTGATGCCTACTTTCCCTTGAATGCTCCTAACTAAAGTGAGAATCTACCAAACTTTATCAGACTATTGGCTTGCATGTATACATCTGAAAAACTACAGCTATCATGTAGTTAGAATATTTATTTTATGAGGGTCTGAATTAGAATTCGCCGAGTCTGAGATGTTACCATAACTGCGGAGTATTACGTCCCCCCCACCCCCCCGAAACGTTAGTATCCACCTACCAGACTACATGTTCTCATAACCCAAAGGTCACAATGTCACTCTTCATGTCAATAAGAATTTCAAATTTTATATACTTACCTTGTCGAATATATGTCACATAATTCGCGCTGTTGCCATATTCGTTTCAGCAAAAGAAAACAACGCGCATCACATCTTACTCTTCTGTGGGCGCTACAGTCCATGACGAACCCTGGCCTCTTATATGTTTACTTTCCACTGGTCCCGAACCTGTGATTTTCGTCTCTGATTTCTAAAGCTCATTGTCTGCAAATCTTCTTCAGCTGAATCCAGCCACCTGATAACAGGTCTGCCTACTCTGGGAGTTCCCCACTTCTGCATAGGGACGACATATTCCAGGTTCCCCCACTCTTAAATCTTTGATTTTGCTACCTCCTTTTAGCTGTTTCCGTCCGGCTGCAGTCGTTAAAAGCTTCTCAACAATTAAGGCTTTTTACGGGGTGGAGTTGTCTCCGACCTAGAGTACCAGGGTATCCCGTTATGTCTGGATCGTCACCTTTGACCTGTCCGGCGTGGGAGACCCTATCAGTAGCTACGCTACCGCTGACATAGCTCTTAGGATCACATGACCGCGCAAGCCCCACCACTACATCAAAATAGGGATACCTGGAGGGAGGGCGTTACATAACATATTCTGTTAAATATTTATAAGCTGTTTTCATGCCGTGCGCACAGTTACCAGCCACAGTCCATTTGTTTCGCCACAGAACTGAAATGTACGAGGTAGAATCAGCAAATAGGACACATATGAAAGTAAAACATCTGTAGTGGATGTAATTCGTTTTCTGTGTGTATCACTAGGTAGCAGCGGAGTCCAGCTTCATGACAGTCTAGGTAACAGACGCAAATGTGCATGATCAGAGGTTGTTTTCGGTAGTCAAAATGGTGACAGTGCTTGCGGAGTGTATTGTCGGAGCAGCGTTCTGTTATGCGTCTTTCTATGGGCAACATGACTCAATGCAAAGGATGTTCATAAAGAAATGTTTTCGTGTAGGGCGGGAAGTGTTTGTCGCTTAAAGCGGTTCAGAGCTGGGTTGAGAAACGTGGCAAACGTTTCGCCGATGACGAAGAGTTTGAAATGAAGGTGCGGAAGTCTCTTGAGACCATAGTCAAATGACATATATGCTGCGGGTTTCGAAGCACTGGTAAAGCGATTGGACAAGTGTATCATTGTTGTTGGAGGATATGTTGAAGAATAATTGCTTTTTCCAGGTTCGAATATAAAACGTTTTAGGTATTATATCGATTTGCGACCTATCTAGTGACCCTCCCTATATGTGTAATATATATTGTGACGTGACGCCTGAAAGTTGGAGTAGTGGAGTCAGATTTGAATTTGGTATCCTAGGCAACGAGTATTAACATAGCACGTTCCAGTGAAAACAGGTTACCATGGGATTATTATCCATAACTTCCGTGACAACATTCAATTAGGCATATTGGTTACTGTGGAACTGGAAGTGTTTCCATGGCAACACGTGCTTAGAGAGACAGTTACCGCAGAAATACAGAACTCTTCGAGGCTGTGTCCGCTCTCAAGTTATAACCAGAGCTCAGACACAGAAAAGCACGTAAGTCAGAAGAAGACATCAGAGGAAGAAGTCATAAGTCAGTAGTTAAATGTTTATTTTATGTGGTGTAGTTATAGTAAGATTGAAATTTTTATGATTAAAAGTAGTTCTGACTGGTGAAGATCCAATAAATGGACTCAGTTAACCAGACACGCGTTTAGAGTCACTAATGCACGTGACAATATGCAGACTGAGCATCCACCTTGCAACCCCCCCCCTCGCGTGTGTACGTATAGGGTTATGACAATAATCAAAGCAGTAATATAACGTTTTTAAAATTCTACGTTGTTTAGCTGTTACCAACATAAAATAAAAGTGCAGGAAATTACACCTTTAAACCGATGGAGATAAATATAAATTATTTAAATGAAAATAGCATACATTTTATGTGATTAGTGGTACATGATATTAGCAGATTTTATTTAGCTAAAATATTTTTAATTACAGCAACAAAGAAATAAATTTTAAGTTACAGTTTTTACTTTTCAGGCCTTTCAGAGATGACACAAAATTCAGAATTCTTATTCCCTGCCCGAATTTCATCAGATTCTGAAGAATTTTCACGTTTCTAAAAGAACACAAACTTATGTTGGCTAGATGTCTTTGCCTCTGTCATAGTCAGGGTCAGACTCACTTTACAACTGGCGGTTTACCGCCAATCAGCTCATCTTAGTATCAAGCCCCTTTAGACCCACGAACAGTGTTTATTTCAACTGAATACTTGCAGTTATGGTCTTTATATAACATCCTCTATGACAAGAGGATGGGTCTGACGTTTACAATTGCTGCTGGTCCTCACCAGCACAGTCATTCTCAGGTCCGGGTCTCGCGGAACTTATCACATTTTACTGTCTCAGATTCGAGACTCCCCCAAGCAGGTCCCCGTATTTATTTCACCAGGAACAGGGTGGCTCCTTAGGCACTGGGTTCCCTTTTCGTCGCCTCCTACGATTGGCAGGACTACGGTGGAGGTATTCCAACCCGCTTGCCTCTATCAGAATAGCCTACTTCAGTGATATTCCACGTGTTTCTGCGAAACAGAAAATCTCTTTCTAGTGTAGACACATTCGACCTATCAGTCTGAAAGCCATAGTCACGATTTCACGTATAATGCAAGCCAGACAGAAGCGTGAAGAATGGTCCAATTGTTGTTAGAATTGATGCAGTGACCTGTATTTCTTCAACAGGATTATAAGAGGACACTAATGGAGTTTCAGAGTAAAATTGCATCATGAAATTCTTGTGGTCCGCACTGATTGGCTATCGATGTGGTGGTCTCCCACAGCAATTGTTTTTTCCCGTACTGTACCTATATTCACGGCATGAGATAGGGATCAGTTTTGTTGTGTCCCTCTTTGAAAATTCCTGGTAGCCGATGTTGCGTTCTTTTCATAAAGAAAATATACTTAATTAAAAAATTCTAATAAATTATTTCCAAAGCAATGCTATCATGTCTATATATTTCCTTTCCGAAAGGCATATGTTCGCTTCTTCGTCTTTACTGGTGCTGCAACCGTTTGTGTATCTTGACTTCCTCTATGGCCCCCTCCACAGGTTCCAGTTTGGTGCCCTTGCTTTCCGTCCTCTTAGCTCAAAGGTTCTGAGATGCTTCTCTACAATATCCAGCCACCTTAATCTGGGTGTTTCAACCCTCCTTGTGCATTCAGGCTTGGAAGAATTCAGTTTCCCTCATGGAGATGCCTCGATTTTGTCCTAGCCGCCCGAGCCTCCCAAGTTCGACAGTCTTCACTATCTAAGGGCCATTATGCGTAGTATAAGCCACATAGCTCATAATTCTACTTATATCATCAACCTTCCCTTCATCTTGTTGGCCCATAAATTTTCCTCAGTACTTTCCTCTAAAATAGGGACACGCAGTGGTGTAGTTGGTTGAGGCACTGTGCTACAAGCCGGAAGATCGCGGGTTCGGTCCCGCTGAGGTGGAATTTATTAATTTACATGATCCTTCCAACTGCACTATGGCTCTGGGGTCGACTCAGCCTCTAAGAAAAGTGCCTTATCAGGAATCTTCCTGGGGGTAAAGGGCGGCCGGCGCGTGAGGCTGACAACCTTACTGCCATGTGTCAGCCGATTGTCTAGAAAATGTGGGAGCCTCGCCGTCTCACAAACTTATGGGCCTCCACTGCCTGTTACAGGGATAGTTTTACTTCCCTCTCAAAAGTCCCCAGGTCTGTTCATCCTCTTTAGCTGGAGTCCAGCTCTCCCATATACGAAGTGTCCCAGGAAAAATGGTCAATATTTTGAGAAGCCATAATATCGAGTCATTCTAAATAAAAATTGTATATGTACGAAGGGATACCTAAAAAACGGAATTTGTTTATAAAAAAGTGTATTTATTTTTACATAAGAAATCCCCTTCAGTGCACTTGTCCAAACTTTTTTTTTCTATTACTCAAAACATTTTTTAAATCTGTCGCTGGTGATGCCGTTTAGCGCATCCGTCGTTTTCTCCTTACGTCTTCAACATCAGCAAACCATTTTCTCTTGAGGTCTCTTTCCATCCGAGGAAATAAAAAAAGTCGCAAGGGGCAAGATCGGGTGAGTACGGGGGTGAGGCAAGGGTGTCATACCATTTTTGCCAAAAATCGCGACGTTTTCTCCTTAAACTCTTACGTAACCTTTTCAAAATTTCCAAATAATAATTTTAGTTGGCTATTTGATCCTGGGGTACAAACTCTGCATGACGCAACTGAAATCGAAGAAGCAAATGAGCATTGTTTTCACATCTGACTTCACTTGACGTGTTTTTTGGCACGTGGTGAATTGGGACCTTTCCGCTGGCTGGATTACTGCTTGGTTTCGGGATCGTAACCGTAGCACCAAGAGTCATCTCCAGGTATGACCTTGGGAAACAAATCAGGATCGGTTTCCAAGTGCCCCTTCAAAGCACCGCATGCAGCCAGGCGATTGTCTCTCTGATCAGGGGTGAGCAGGCGAGGCACAAACTTCGCTGCAAGTCGTTTCATGTGCAAATCTTTCGTTAAGATTCGCTGACAGGAACTCCATGCGATCCCAGTAAACTCCACGAGTTCGTCAATCGTCCGCCGGCGATCTTGCAGAATGATTTGACGAACTTTTGTCAAGTTTTCATCAGTTATGGTGGTCGAAGGATGTCCACTTCGAGGTTGATCATCAGTTGACATTTCACCACGTTTGAAAAGTGAGAACCATTCATAAATTTGTGTTTTACTCATGGCGGCTTCCTTGAAGGCTGTTTGTAGCATAACAACAGTTTCTGCTGCTGTTTTCCCCAAAGGAAAAAAAAAACTTCACAGAAGCACGTTTTTCGTGTGAATCAGCCATTAAAAAATAAACGAATTATAAAAATTCACTTGGAATAAAATTCAACAAACAGTGACGCAAACTTCTCTGACGACGTTAGCCGGCATGCTGATTCAGGAAGTTGCTGCAAACAACCACCTAGCGACAGAAGCCTGTACTACAAGCGCCCCGCCTTCTAGAAACAAATTCCTTTTTTCTTTGGTCCCCCTCGTACATGTGTCCTATTCCGAACGGTTTCCGAGATAGAGCTACTTGTATTTCACTGAACACTTCCAAAATTATTGATAAGAAAGCGATGTTAATACTGTTTCTAATACCTCAATTTATTGTTCAAGTGACAAAGTTGGTACAGTTTACCTAGTATAATACATTCTCGAAAATTCCACCGTCAACATCAATGTACTTTGTAAATCGTATGAGGACATGGCATGTTGCTCAGTGTACTGTCCTATTATGACCTCCAAGAATAGTGACCTTACCTCCTGGGATATTCTGTACAAATTTAGGTTTCAGCATTCTTCGCAGTGCAGCCCACACTGAAACCACATCCTTCCTTCAACCTCACACCCGAATTCAGAGATTCATATTAATGTCATCCTCTCAAATTCTTCTCGATCTTCCAAGCGAACATTTTCCAATAATACACTACGATTGTACACGCGCCTCGTGTCCTGTCCGTTGTAGTAACAGACCCACCTCCAGTCCCTCGTAGCTTCTGGCATACGACTCTCCGTTGTAGTAACAGACCCACCTCCAGTCCCTCGTAGTTTCTAGCATATGACTCTCCGTTGTAGTAACAGACCCATCTCCAGTCCCTCGTAGCTTCTGGCGTACGACTCTCCGTTGAAGTAACAGACCCACCCCCAGTCCCTCGTAGCTTCTGGCGTACGACTCTCCGTTTTAGTGACAGACCCACCTCCAGTCCCTCGTAGCCTCTGACGTATGACTCTCCGTTGTAGTAACAGACCCACCTCCATTCCCTCGTAGCTTCTGGCGTATGACCCTCCGTTGTAGTAACAGACCCACCTCCAGTCCCGCGTAGCTTCTGGCGTACGACTCTCCGTTGTAGTAACAGACCCATCTCCAGTCCCTCGTAGCCTCTGACGTATGACTCTCCGTTGTAATAACAGACCCACCTCCAGTCCCTCGTAGCTTCTGGCGTACGACTCTCCGTTGTAGTAACAGACCCACCTCCAGTCCCTCGCAGCCTCTGAAGAATGACGAGAACTACAAAGCTAAATTTTGTCGTCAGAAATCTACATTAAACAGAAACAACAGAACATGTAACTTGTTCTTCCTACAGTTTCTATTTCCTTGATATTCCTCTTAATGTTTCTCAATTAGCACACCGGTTAGTAGCTGTTGTCTGTCAACCTACTGTCAAATAATTACGCATTTACAATCGTTCAAATAGTGACAGTTAAGACCTGAAAATTATATAAATAGTAACTGAATTAATGCAAATTTTAGTGCGTAGGCAGGATTCTTGAAAGAAAATAAATCAATGTATTGAACACGAAGTCAAATGACTATGGTCACTTGTCAACGCCTAAGGATAAATATACTGTGTAGTGTGATGGCTGGAAATCGAAAACATGCACTGAGAACTTAAGCCATTAACAAGGTAATTAATCTTACCACCTTTCTAACAATCATGTTTATATGTACGGCACGATTATGCAGCAAGTATATGCCATTCAACTAATAGCATACTGAGCTTCCTCGAGCAGTTGTACCGTTATAAATGCGTCAAATTTTACCCCCAGTGTTTATATTAACCATAGCATTACGTATCGTGAGTATGCGGTAACGTTGTGGTTAAGGCACTATGCTACAAGTCGGAAGGTCGAGGGTTCAAGTCCCGATGAGGTCATTGGATTTCTTTTCAATTGACCTAATCCTTACAGCCGCACTATGGCCCTGGGGTTCGCTCTAACAGAAATGAATACTAGGAATTAAATAAATAATTTTCCTGAGGAGTAAAGCGCGGCCGACGCGTAAGGCTGACAACCTTACCGCCATCTTTCAGCCGCTTGTCTAGATAGTGTGGGACCCTCCACGTCTCACAGCCCTATGGGTCTTCACTGCCTGGTACAGGGATAGCTTTACTTTTTTTTTTATTTTAGCATTACGTATCTGTAGGATTGTGCAGCGAAGCAGAAGGCCTTGTAGATAGACAAGGCATGGATGCATTGGACATTTCTTGCTATCAAAGTGGTGCTAGCCACAAAGTGTATCTCTCTGCATTTCCAAGTCAGAATGCTATAATTTCTTGTGTGTAAGTTATACGAATCTCAGGTTTGTATTCCTTCGTGCAAATTAATGTACTAGTAGTTGCTCATAGAATATTCTAAATAAGTCGCTTTCGTACATTTTGGAACAGAGTTTCAATTCGAGAATTGTAATTCTTGAAAGAAAGATGTTTATGTATATATAAGCAACTAAGTAGATCGGTTCAAAAAATAATCGCATGTTCGATTAGTGACCTTCTCGGGCACAATATTCTTTATTGCTTGAGGCAGTTAATATGCTACAGATAATTATTATCGTCATCATCTTAAACGCTGAAGAAGAGAGTTTATTTTAAGAACAACTGTATATATGCTTTCGTTGCAATTGGCTTCCATAAGGTAAAGTTCGAAAATTTATACAGTAGAAATAAATTGTACATGATTATTTTCAGCCAGTTTCTGAAACCCAAGTATGGAGATTTGAAACTCTGACAGTTGTCACTCGTTGCAGAAAGACTTGTAACCTAATGAAACCGAAACGGAATTAGGAAACAGTTTTGGACGAAGGCAAAAAAACTTCGAGCATTTTGGACAGTCCGGCTTCCCTAAATTGCCATAAAAATTGTTCATTCCTGACCGTCTTGCCGCTATATGCGTGTTTGTTAGCATCCTACACGAAGAAAGACAGTCATTTGGAGTGAGAAACAAACAAACGAAATACGAAACTGTTACTTATGTAAAGGTACATGGCGTTAATAATTTGAAAGAGAGGCACTGATGATAGCGGTGCTGTAAGGCTAGATCACACTTCACAGTGACTCCATGGGAACAAAGACGAATGTTTTCTATACGCCCAGGTATCGAACCAAGTAATATGTGTGAGACGCCCGCCCAGACCGAATGACCTCGTCATGGTCCGTTAATGTGTGGCCAGACCTCAGTGGAGAGAAACAGTAGGTGCACGCAGCACTGTCAAGAAAGGGAAGCCTCTGTAATGTCATTACCTCTGTGATTAATATTCACTTCTGGTGTACTCATTATCAGTCGGAACCGAAAGCCATTTGCGTAATATTACTTACGCTGATTGCAGATCTACACGTCTCAAATGACGTACTTGCTTGTGTTTGAAGATCCAATCCTTTGATGCAAAGAGTATATTTGTAAAGATACATTGTACACTGTTGGAAATGTAAGTGATAAGCTTGAAGTTTCGGGAGTGACTCTATTCGCATCTTCAAGCTATTGTTTGTCAGCATATTGAGAGATCTTGTTATTGTGTTCTCAGTTGTTAGAAGAGAATGTTTAAGCAAAATTCGATGCTCCGTTTGAACTGTTGCAACTGGTCTTCGGACAATAAAAATACGAGCTCTTCAAGATCAGTTTCATGAATTAAAAAGTCCATAGAAGAAAACACAATTCTGCTTTAGCTGGAGATTTGCCAGTTAGACGCAAGATTCGATGTCTCGTCTCATGAACTCTCTGTTGCCTGGGCTTTGTTAAATTAGTAATTATTTTTAATATTATGCCAGACGGCTTGTATTCTCCATGTCGCTTTATGTAACCAAGGAGCTGGGTTAGCGCAGTCGGTATAGCGACTGACTATGGGCTGGACGGCCTAGGGGTCGGATTTCGAGTCTCGGTAGGATCAAGAATTTTCTCTTCTCCACGTCGTCCAGACCGGCCGTGGGACCCACACAGACTCCTATCCAATTTGTATCGGGGGGCTCCTTCCCCGGGGTAAAGCGGCCGGGGCGTGAAGCTGACCACTCACGTCCAGCTAGTGCTGAGGTCAAGAAAATATGGAACTGTACATTCACTCCTCCATACGCCTTCATGGCGTAGTGTTTAATTATTTCAGCACAGAGACAACTTTACCATACCTCCATATAACCGAAAGGAAATGTAAAGTTCATGTGCTTAATTAGTTCAGCACTACGCCTAAAAGACATAGGGGGGAGTGAGGTCTAGCTCCCCACGTCTTGACCTCGGCCCTAGATACAGATATATCGTCAGCTTCACGCATCTACGATTTTGCCCCCGGGGGAAGAGGTCCCGGTACTTGTTGGATAGGAGTCTGGGTGGGTCCCAGGCCGGTCTGGCCACTGTGGGACAGAGAAATCTCTTGCCCTGCTGGCAATCGAACCCGGGCCGTAGACAGTCACTATAGCAACTGAGCTATCCCGACAACCGATGAATATCAAGACCAATGGAAAGCAACATGTGTAGGTCTTCGAAGCTGAGGATCGTGGCTCGATGTTTGTAGACACGTTTTAATAACCTTCCGATAGACAGGGCAGTAGTGGGGAGCCAGCAATGTGGGAATGCAGATCGACTTATTTTAAGGAAAGCAGCGAAAGTCAGTACAGAAAAAAAACGAACTGAAGACTGAAACAGATCCCATAAGCTCATTACGCATGCCCAATCACGTTTGTTTTTATATTTGCTTATGGATCATTTAACCGCGTTGTCAGTAGATTGCGCTGTGTACACGTAGGCTGCAATGGTGGAATGTTTAGTGAAAAGGAGTTCGAGAGGAGATGGAAGGAAGAGTCCGTGTCCTGAAATTTGTGTAAAGGAACTGAGGAAATCCACGGAGATCCTCAGTCTTCGGGCCGAGGTTTGAATACGAAGCAGAATTGCTACAAACTCGAGTGCGACGTCGTGTCTGTCTGTCCGTCAGACCTGAAGAGAATTGCATTCCAAATGTACCAATAAGTTTTCTATCATAAAAGGTAAAAGGCAAAGCTATCCATGAAATAGGCCGTGAAGGTCCATACGGTTGCGAGACGTGGAGGCTCCCATTTTTTCTAGACAATCGGCTCACACATGGCGGTGAAGTTATAAGCCTTACGCGCCTGCCGGCCGCCCTTTATCCCCAGGAAGATTTCTGGTACCCATTTCAGTTAGAAGCTGAACCGTTTCCAGCACCATAGTGCGGCTGGAAGTGTTAGATCAATTTAAAAATACATTACCTCATCGGGATTGGAACCGGTGACCTTCCGGCTTCTAACATAGTGCCTCAACCAATTGCGCTACCTCGTGTCCCAGTTTTCTATCATTAATGTTTAGAAAAGTCTGTCTTGTCTTGTTAAGTAATATCTTACGATAGGTCAGTATTTAAAACGTCAATTTGTCTTTTGTTTTGTACTAATGGAAAAGTTGGTCTCTGACCTCAAAAGAGAAACACAAACTATACTGACAGAGCTGGTTATTGAGGAGAACACATGGACCTAAGGTAACCAGGGGATAAAGACAATTTTGTTGGTTTAATGAGGAACTACACTGCGCTCTTCACCGAATATTTTTTTTCCTTCGCACTACAGACCCAGTGGGCCTAGGCCTACCTCCATGAACTTCTCCGTTCACTTCGGTTTTTCTAGATCTTACACATTCGGTAGGACTCCTTGGGCGAGTGATCACCTCGTCGTAAGGCCTATACCTGTACACAGACACTGAAAAACGCACACACACAAACTAAACATCCATGCGCTGAGGGGGGATTCGAACCCACGATCCCGGTTTCCAAGCGAGCGAAGACAGTGCATGCCTTAGGCCGCTGGGCTACCGTGACCGGCCTGAATATTATTAGAGTGAACATAAACAGTAGACTAGAGAAATCAATGCGAGATTTTAGTCGGAGAACTCGACAGGATGAAACCATGTGGGAGATTTAGTCATACAGGATGTTATTAAAGTTATTAAAGAAAATATTAGAGGAATGAAATGGATTCATGTGATTCAGAATGGAAGTCCAGTGGCTGGCTTTTATTAACATGGTAATGAACCTTCGAATTTCCTAAAAAGCGGGGAATAAGTAGACCAGCTGAGTAACTGTCATCTTCTCAAGGAATGAAGCTCTCTAGAGTTAAGTTTAGTTTAAAAAATGATTTGTCTTTCAACTTTCGACAGAACCTTTTCCCCATAAGCGTAACCATTTCGTATTGTGACGTGTCTGTGCCCTTTTTGAGAGATGTAATAGGGTTGCGTCTGTACCACAGGAAGAACCGGAGCACACGGAAATTTTTCAGTTTGATTAATTTTCTAAATCAGTTAGTTTTGTGCAAAAGGAAATCATGGAGATGGTGACTGGAATATTAGAATTTGAAAATCGTTAATAGATTCTAAAAGGTTCTGACGACAATGTATGATACTGAGGTTTTGGACTTATTCTAAGAAATATAAAACACAACGTTTCGTAAACTGGATCTGTTTCCGTCTTCAGGTGAAGGAAGGAAGACACCTACTGAGTTTTGTCCTTTAGGTAGGGTGATTAAGATTAGCTCGTTCAAAGGAACCCAACTGTCCTCTCAAGCGGCATCCGTAGTCTAGGGGTAACGTTCCCACCTCGTGACTCAAGGTACGCGGGTTCAAACCCGGCGGAGGTCGTGGAATTTTTAAAGGCGGAAAAATTCAGGGAACAAGTCCTCCGGGAGGGTCTTTAAGCCGTGGCTCCCGTGTCCCAAGGGGACCACTGAGCCACATTCAGGACATTTCCCGCCCAACAGTAGTCTCTAACGGCTCTGGTAGATGGGGGAAGAATCGAGATACCGCTGAGCCAGTAGAGGCCGAACTCGCTGGCTGAATCGTGACTGATGGTACGCACCGGTACCGGTAGGGAATAGAGACTGGTAGAATATCACAGGGGGACGCACAATGGACCAACAGTTGGTCTAAGTGCATGGGAAAACCCACCCTCTCCATTACAATACAATACAATACAAGTGTTTTCTCCCCTCATCTGAGGAAGCAAACAGATCCATTTTCCGAAACGTTGTGTTGTCTAGTTTCTGGAATACCGGACGACGGACAAAGTCCAAAACCCCAGTAATTCTGACCCTAAACTTTATCTCTGTTCGGCTCTTTATGTCTGAATATTATCCTCAGCGTTTGTACCCTGGTGCCCCAAATACATCCTTGTGTAGTGTTTTAATTGTTTTATTGCTTTCCACTGTATATCGATAAACAATCAATGACCGAAAAGCGGTGACATGGAGAAATGCAGTTGTGCGTGTCTGTACGCTTGACTTGCGTGTGCAGTAACATTGTCATCACAGACACACACCTCCCTCTGCAGGTTTTGCTTGATCACATGTCAGAGATAGAAACCTCCGTGACCATATCGGGCACTGCGGCAGGATAATGCTATTGCTATTGAACTCCGTGAGACAGTATTTCCTTGACGTGAAAACGTGAACAAGGCCTGTCTTCTAACAACGCGGCATTCTCATTCCCTGTGTGGGTTCTGATTTATTTCATGCAAACTTCAGGAAGAATTGGTCGCGAACTCTTAAGATTTACAAGAAACCAGAGAGAATATGGATAACATAACCCTGCTGTGTAATAGATTGCTTTACATGGGACGTATGCTAAGAAGGGTAGTCCTATGAAAGAAATATTGGTGTCTTTCTGTAAGCTACATTCAGAAAGGAGAATAAAGCTTTGCAGAGAGAGGTATGCTGTATGTATTGTGTACCTATCTGATATATTTGAGCAGATCTTTTCTAAAAATTCAACACAGAGACCATGCTTCTGTGTTTAACGCAAGTTTCACGTGTCTTCAGTGAAAATACCAAGGCGCCCGTCACACAGCAGAACCTAGGTTACAAAGTAAGATTTCAGGTTTCTGCGACGGTTTGCATAATATCTACACACGCCACATCCCAGAGGACGGCATTCTTCTAGGTTACAAAGTTCAGAATTTGGTTCGACGCCAAGCTTTAGTAGTGGTTAATGGGATGATGTCGGCTATTCTTTCGTAATTTTCTGAAGCGTTTCAAGAACTTAGAAACGTAATGTAGTCTAACTCTTTCATTTTTCTTCCCATTTGCTTGTTCATTTCTTTTTTCTTTTCGTTCCGTCCCAATTATCGTTTCGTTGTAGGCCTGTTTCACACTTGAAGCTTAAGAGGGCGCCTTTACTTAACTGGCAAAGCCAAGTGTAACATATAATTAAGAACACAAAGTGCTAGATGTAAGAAAATAGACTGTCATATGGCAAACTCTACTTAATTTTGTCTTTGACCCTGCGATGATATTCGTTTATAACCAAGAAGACGGTATGTTCAGAAGAAAACATAAAAATCCAGGATCGAACACGAGGCCTGTGATTCGATCCTCAGTTCATGAATTTAGAAGTTACGAAATTCTTCATATCGCTATTTATTGAGGCCTGAGCCTTCGGATGAGCCATATGAAATCTGCATAACAATTCATCCGTTCTGATTTGAGAACAGACGAGAGGTATTTCCGTTTCTTGATGGAGTTCGTAGAGAGAAGACACTTCCTGTCTATTTAAGTGATATCCATTAATATAACTGGGCGATTTATAGACCGGAAGTAGTAACGTGTTCTTCCCCCTGCAAGTCTGATATCGTACTGCCTCTTACGTTGCTTTCGGCCTGTCGCCAAGACAAAGATCCTGCTTTCATAACGTAACGTGTTCCTTATTTCAGTATCCTGTTGCACTGATGTTTCATTCATTCACTCATTTCCTTCTCTAATGCATCACAACCCGTTCAAGTCTCTATGTTAAACTGTCATTAAAATCACATTTAATTGCAACATGTTTCGGCCTTACAAGTCTATCATCAGGCAATTATTCATCGATTGAAATTGTCGCTCTTCACCTGTTCGTATGTCAGTGCATCCCATGCTATTGCATACAGTCGTTTGCACTGAAATATATTTCTTTGTGAATGAACACTCGCACTTCGCTCCGCGATATTTTCTCTTTGCGGCGTCCATGTTTTCTCTCCTTCATATGTAGTTCTCATTAATTGGCCCTGTATCCTTATATTTAATTAATGCCCATACTCTTCCATAAAAAACAAACTCCGTGGTTTTAGTCCGCAAGCGAACTTTACTGACCGAGCTACCACAGCTTGTCGGCGAAGTTAGTGCCAATATTTGCGGATAGAGGGTGAGGCGTGGTCAACGCAACGGATTCCCACGGCCGTTAATTTCGGTATACCCTTCCATAGAATCGTTTTATATCACTTGGAGTGTTCAGTACACGACCACTTCGAGTGCTGTTTCAGTTCCTCCTGTTGAATATGTTAACGGAGAAACTTCATACGACTCTTTCGTAGTGACCATCGAAATATTCGTATTTGCTGTGACCCTCTACATTTCGATGAAACATTTCCTCTTCAGATTATTGTCTGCTGGAATGAGATGCCATGTAGTCTCTCATAGACTGATGTTTCGGAGGAATTTGCTGCCTCCATCTACAGGTCAAGTTACTTGAAAGTTGTCAGTCAGTATGTCTTGGTATAGAGTACCTTCTTCAGGGTTCCTGGCCATATTTCATGCCCCGGGTCCATACGTTACCGTCGCTGTTGTCTTTGATGACTTTTTCTACAAGAGAACGGCTCTGACTGTAATTTAACTTGTCTCATTTTGGTCCGTCACACTATTAATTACAGAGTAGATAATGAAAAGTTGAGTCCAGTGTGACATACGAGTTTACAACGCTTCAGCCCTCATTCACCTTACATGTTTCGATTCAAAAGAATCATCTTCAGAGGCGCACCACTACGATAAGGAAACACTGTCACATAAGATATTTTAACAATATGCACTTTAGATATGACTAATGTTCTCNCTCTCTATATAAATTTTGTTATCACGGTTGGTTTTGATGTTTGTCTTAGGCACTCACAATGGCGCTTCTTGAAGTGTAGATTTACTGGTTATTCTGACTGGGGTTTTCCACTGCACGCAATATTGTGTTCACCCCTCCACACAGTAGACTCCCAATATTTAAAATCATATTAAAATTTCCATGTAAAAAATCAGTTATTATATTAAAATATCTTGAGGCGACATTGGGTCATGTTGTTTTCCTCCTGACGGTGGGAGATGTCGTTTATTTCTCTTGATTTTATGTTCTGATTATTAGTAGTGTAGTTCACGTGCGTGTTGTGTCTGTCTTACTCTTTATCAGCCACGATCGGCTACACACACACACACACTATATATATATATATTGCAATTGTTAGCTTCATATGTATACATAAAACAATTTTAAACCTAAAACAGATCATGCTCCCTCTTACTTAACGGATGGTACTGGCTGCAATGATTGGTTCACAAGATGCGTTGTCTTGCAGTTCATTCCCAGCGAAGATTTCTTGCAAGGGGGACATCATAATGTGTTAGAACTCCGAAAATTATTGTGACCTTATGCCTTATAAGGTACGAAGAGTTTATAGAAAGGTTTTTTTTTTATTTTCCCATTTTTCATTTATTCGTATATTTGTATTCTCTGTCTGTTTCTTATATTTTCCACACACTCTCTTTCTCTCTCTTCCTGTATTTCTTCTGCCCACCCTCCACTCTATTACTCTGTCTCCTCCTTTCCTTCCCTCCCTCGCTTACGATAATTTAAACATACCGGTTACTCCGCTTGGAAAGAAATATATAACTGAAGGTACAATGCATGCCTTCTGCGCGAATTATGTGACAGCCAGTTACAAACGAAATCTGTGCTCGATTCCCTCCATACGTAAGTCAACTTCTGTAGCTATCGTATTTCTGTATCTGTAGTTTCACTTTAACACACAGAACTCGTTATGTGTTAGCTGAAATTGGCTCTTACGGCCGGAACCGTTAACGAGCGAATGATCACTGGCTCGAATAAGAATGCATTGGGAAACGCCTACGTCTGTTACAGAGGGCACACTAATTCTGACAGACCAAAACGATGATGTCAGAACACAAGGATGTACATTCATGTACACATCTCAGTGAAGGACATGAAGTTCTGCAAACTTTAGTTGGTTATATAACACACTTTTTCATCTCAGCTGATATACTGGCCTTAGAAGGGCTGTCCTTATTCAGAACTGGCGTTCTTCATGACCTCTAAGGGAACTGTTGCAGTCGTACCGTAATAGAGGACATGACAGTTCCCCCAACAGTCATTCCTATCCATTTTGTGTTCCGCAAATTTAAAAACTTAGCTCTTTAGTTGTGAAGTGATCAAGGGAGGAAACACAATGTTAGTGTTACTTTCTTCAATTTGGAAAGCAATATCTTATTATTTGTAGTGACTGGCTGACTCCGTGGCCTATAGTCCGCAAGCGAACTATACCGACTGAGCGAAGTTTGTGCCAGCTTCTTGCGGTTAGAGGGTGTCACGTGGTCAGCTCAACGGATCCCCACGGCCGTTAATATCAGCTTCCTAGACCGGAGCTGCCATTTCCTAGAAATAGCTCCTCATTTATCCTCACGAGGCTGAGTGGACCCCGTTCCAGACCCACTACTTCTCATAAAATCTGGTCGCGCCGAGAATCGAACCCGGGATCTCTGGATATGTAGCCAGGAACTCTGATCGCTAGACCACAGAGGCGGTCCGTTGTATTCAAACTTAAAACAGTTTTTAAATGTTAGCAGCATTATTATATTAAATTGTAATAATACATGATATATTTTTAATTTTATTTGTAAGTGTAATATTTTGCACTTCAGTATGCTATAATAAGAAGAAAAAGAGAAACAAATATTTCTAATATCAGTGACAATCGTTTACACCGTCTAATACTGAAATGTACTACAAGTTTCATCACGTACCTCATTTCTGTTTGTTAGTGCTAGTTACGAGAGGTGTTAGAGACAGGACTTGCCGTCAGATACATTTTATGTAAGTAAACGCTGCTCCTAGCGTTTCAGACACTTGCTGTAAGCGAAAGCTGCACAGAAAGACATGCCACACACTGCATGGACCCATCTTACCTTGTGGCGCCAGGATGTCCGCACGCATGGCTTAAAAATACGACAACTTGTACGCAGTTCCTGCACCAATCAGTGGCGGAGCCGGGCGAGCTCAGTCGGTGTAGTGACCGGGCTACTGCCTGGATCCCTCAGTATCATGGATCGAGCAGATGCAAGACGTGCTCGTCTAGTCCCCTCTCCAAGGGCTTTTTCTCCAGGGATAAAGGAGTCGGGGTGCCCTCTAGTGCCGCTATGAATGCGTGGAGCCGTAACTCAACCCCCTCTACCATATGTTTTAATATGTTGGTGCTTAATTTGAAGTTCAAGGACAGCTTTACCTTTAAGAGACCTGTGGTTGCCACAGTAGTCACTATGGAGCATGTGTGATTCTTGCTTGGTTACTTTTCGGCCCTGAAGATGGAGGCAGTAATTTCCCCCGAATCGTCCATAAACGTTTATGAGGCTACACCCCTTCATATACCAGAAAATAACTTTACCTTCTGTCGACCCCCAAACTCAAACGGAATTACTAGCAACCCATGACTCGTCAACAGTTCAGAAGTCAGCTGCTAGTTACAGCCACAGCGCTTTTTTTTTAATTCGTTTAGTGGGGAGGTGGATTTCAGTTGGGTCCAGTCGGCACGGCGGCCACTGGTTGGCCTATTGTAGCGTGCCCCGGTTGATTATGATGATGCAGAATTTGGTGGAATGAAGATTGGCAGGGGAAACCGAAGTACTCGGAGAATACCCGCCCCAGGGCCACTATGTCCACCACAAATCCCACTTGACCAGGCCCGGGATCGAACCCGGGCCACCGCGGTGGGAAGCCAACGACTAACCGCCTGAGCTATGGCGCGGCCAGCCTCAGCGCTTTCTGATAAACCTGCAGCCTTGATTGTGAACTGTCGGATTGTGTACCTTTCAGAGAGGAAAGTAAGGTGTACGCACAAGAATGCCACGCATGTGCTGGGCGGTGTCACCCGCTGACTCATCTCCTCGCAGTGGGTGCCATGCGTGTATCTTCCTCGTGCGGGAGACGTTCCTCGGTAGTTCGCTTCTGGTCTTACTCTGCGTGTTCCACACAGTACTCTCTATCTATGTTCCTTTGTTGGGCCTTGGTCGCATTTTCAGTTTCTTAATCATTTTACTCAGTCGGTAGGACTCCTTGGACTAGGTATCGGCCTATCGCAAGGCCGCACACACTTCAATGCCACAAATTGGATTCGAACCCACGATCCCAGTGTTTTAGCGGGCGAATACAGTTCATGCCTTAGACCACACAGCCACTATGATCGCCTGTACACAATACTTCAGTACAACAATTTGTCTCTGTGCTTAATTAAGTACATTGCCTTGAAAACTTTCAAGGGATTGGAGATATAGCTCCACGCATTCTTGATATCGGCAATAGATATGGATGTTTTTTCAGCTTCGCCTCCCCCCCTTCCCGCCGCTTTACCAAAGGATGAAGAGCTCCCAGTACCCACTGGATAGGAGGCTGGGTGGGCCGCAAAGCCTGTGTGGATGCTGTGGAAAAGAGAAAAACCCTTGTTCCCCCTCGAACCCCGATTGCTTGGTAGTTTCAGCCGGTAGCCTGCTCTCTATACAGACTTACTTACTCAGTTTCCTGCTGATGGAAAGAAGGCATTATACGCTCTTCCGGAAACTCTGTTTTAGAGTCTAGTACTTTTACATTAATTCCGATTTTCGAATGCAAGTAAATGGGATATATAGGAATTAAGGAAAGAGTTTCTTCTACTGTCCATTATTTTCCGCTCTGCTGCAATATTAATGCGGTACCCAGGATTTGGCAGCTACTGTTTAATTATTTCCTGTTTCTGAACTAGTATTCCATAACTAAATAAGTTTAAAGACCGGGAGAAAATGCAACAAAGTGTATAAAATAAGTGTATTGTTTTCTTTGGATTGCTGCCATGTATATGTAATAATTATATGGACGTTTCAGGGGAACAAAGTGCCTACGTTTTCATTGTTCATTGGTAAGCCGAGCAAAGATGCGTCAAACTGAAATGGAGACAAAGTTCCAATTAATTCGTAGTATAAGGGCTCTGTCTTGACTAGAGTTGGAGTTCAAAGGATGAGGAAGATCACGTGTAGAAAATAGTTTAATTAGACTTTCCAGAAATAAAATAAGTAAATCTTCAAGTACAATGGATGTACACTCGACCAGATGTTGATGTCTCCTCTGTCCACACACTTACACTTACTTCTTATATCATACTTACATTTTACAGTTAAGTTCAATGCAGCATTTCTTAACATACATGGATGTAGTGAACAGTTCCATATATGGTCATATGATCTTTTCGACTTGGACTATGATACATAAGGGTGCAGTGAGCAGTTCCATATATGGTCATATGATCTTTTAAACCCGGGCCGAGATACTTCTCAACCCTTCTGTCTAGTCATAACATGTGTGTTTGTGACGGTCTTATCAGAGGTCGAGGTCAACATATAACTAACTTCTTACGGTCTACAGCGCTTAGGAAATATTCGGATTACGAAAGTTGTTATGTGCATGTTAATTGCAATAATCAAATTATCCCTTATAACTACAACCTATTTGTTACCTATGCCATACTGCATCACACTACATACATCATACTACACTAAACTACATTATACAGCCGCTTCATTACTGCTTAGCTCTTTAGAGCACTGTGGTTACTATACGACCTACATATTTCTTTCTTTTTTCTCCCACAACTTATATTCATGTACTCGGTATTCTTCTCAGAAAAAAACAGCCATTAGTTTTCCTAAACATCTTTAACCCTCCGGTTCTTGTAATAGTGGAGCAGTGTGTTCATAGTGAAGTATGAACTTAATTTATAAATTTACTTGTTTGCAGACTTAGAAAATATAAGAGGATTTAACTTGGCGATGGTCAGGCTTACGACCGTTCAAGTGACTAAGCTGCCGTTGTAGCATGAGATACGTAAGATATGCTCTGCAAAGCCTGTATTGATAAAGGACTTATGTATAGTGCAAAAAGAGACAGTTTCAGTAACATGTTATATGTGCGTTATGTACACTTGACGAAAGGTCAAGCATATTCGTAAGAGACAAACTCATCGTTTCGTCAGAGAGGATGTTACATAAAGACTATTATCACAAGGGTTCAGTTGGAAAAAATATCTCTGTTCAAGAGTCTGAAGGGGCTTGGCGCCAAGACGAACTCATTGGCGGTAAACCACCAGTCGTAAAGTAACTGGACTGCTGCGTAGAAGTCAGTATTCGTTCCGAAGTTAATGCGACCGGCCTCCCCGATACTGCGGATGTCCTACAATTTCCTCTCTCTTCAGTCAAATTCTGAGACGTTTCCCAAGTCGCTTCCCACGAAACCCTCCTAAATTAAATGTGTCAAAATCAAATCCCCTTTGCTGTAAAAACCATCAAGTTATCTGCCCAAATTACGTAATTCACTATAAATTCAGAGAATGCAATATCTGTAGCCATTGTCTCAGTTACTGCTGCTAAGAGTTTTAACATCTTCACTTTCATGGTATCCTTGTCAGAAGGGCGAGCGGAAGGAAACCAGAAAACTTCTAATAATACACGCATGACGCTCTTTGTCTTATGACTTTCCCTTTCCTTTGTCTCTTCTACCATTCTTACCTGTCTTCATACTTCATAGGGCTAGCAGAGGCACGATAATTGCAATAGTACAAGACCGAGGCGTAGGAGTTCGAGTCCCGGTGGAACAAAAATTTTCACTTCTCTATGCCGTCAAGACCTGATCTTGGCCCCAACCAGCATCCTACCAAATAGGTACAGGGATCTCTTAAGCTGACCACTCACATCCAAGTAGTGCCGAGGTCAAGAAAATGTGGGTCTAGACGTCCGCTCCCCCCATACGCCTTCATGGCGTAGTGCTTAATTAGTTAAGCACAGCGACTTTACCTTTTTACCTACTGTATAAGGGAGCCGGGATATCTCAGTCGGCATTTTGACCGGCAAAGGAATGGATGACTAAGGGGTTTTCGTTCGAGTCCCGTTAGGGTAAAAAATTTTATCTTCTCCACGTCCTCCAGACCGGCTCTGGAGTCCACCCAGCCTCCTAACCAATTGGTACCGGGGTCTCTTTCTCGGGGGTTAAAGCAGCCGGAATGTGAAGCTGACTACTCATCTCTAGCTAATTCCGAGGTCGTGAAAACGTAGATCTGCGTATACATCCACTCCCCCATACGCCTTCATGGCGTAGTGCTTCATTAGTTAAGTACCGGAAAATTTTACCTTCTTTATCTTACCTGTAGTGTAAAGATTTCTTCTGCTCTTCTCATGTGAGGCAACGGCAAGCTTGTCCCTGGAGGTTTTCAGTGAAGAGCTACAGTAAACGTGAAAACTACTTATATTTACTGTGCATAGTTCTGTAGCTGAGAGACACTGTGTAGCTCTCTGTCTCAAATAAGGGACGAACGTTTGGATGGGATAGCTCATGATGCTCATGATCCTAGCAGTGGATGATACATGAGAAGGAAGAAGGTTGGGCACTAGTGCATACTGCACACTCGAGTTAAAGTGCGTACAGTATCGGCAACATCACAATCGTAATGTGTGTGTCATATTTTGGAGAGAGGCACGCGGTAGCCGGAAGGCCGCGGTTTTGTGTCCCAATAAAGTCGGTGGATTTTTAAATTGACCTGATCCTTCCAGCCGCACTGAGGCCATGGGGTCGACCAAACTTCTAACAGAAATGAGTATCATGATTCTTCCTGGGAGGTAAAGGGCGGCCGGCACGTAAGGTTGACAACCTTACCGCCATCTGTGAGCTGATTGTCTAAAGAAAATGTGGGAGCCTCGACGTCTCTAAACCCTATGGGCCTCCACGGCCTGTTACAGGGATAGCTTTAGCTTTATATATTGGAGTAGATGTCAAGATCACGAGATATACTTGTAACTTTAAACGATTTTCTCTGTAGTCAAGGGAGTGGATAGTAACGGTATTTGCTGATGTCTGCTCTACTTGATTGAACCTGCAGGAGGACAAAACCAGCAGGTCAGCGAGTCGTAAATGGTATAGGGCGTTAGAAAAACTGGATTCCACCACTTTTGCAAAATCATTATGGTCTAAACAAAGAAATTGGGGTATATCGGAAGAAATGCATGAAATGCTTCCCAGTGTAGTACAGTCTACTTCAGCGTGTGCAGATTTATGGCGCAGATTAGGCAAAATACACCGATACACTAATTTACTCATGGTGTAGAATGTACGTTGAACAGTTGACAGTCACTTGACTCGTCAAGAAATCTCCTTTATGGTAGTCAAATGTTCATTAGAGTTTTCATGGAATTTCATTATTTGATTCCATCTTGAGTCAGTTGAATCCAATCCCTATATTCGAGACGTCTGATATACTGTGTGACAGTAACACGTTAGTTTCTTTATGTTGAGGGACTCTAGCCTTTAAGCCCGCTCCACAAGCTCGAGGACAACCCCTTGCAACTGTTTACTCTATTTAATCATAGCGCGTCTTCTCTCCACAGCGTCCAGACTGGTTCTGGGGCCAATCTGGACTCCTAGCCCGATGGTTAACGGGGACTCTTTCCGCAAGGGTAAAGCGGTATGGGTGTGAAGCTGACCACTCACGTCCAGCTAGTGCCGAGGTCAAGAATGGCGGAGCTATAACCTACGCCCCCATTTACCTTCATGGCATAGTGTCTGACTAAGCACAGGGACAAATTTACTTTAAACTTTACCCTTCATAGCTGAAGGCCGTCTGTCTCGGCCATCCTCAAACTGGGGAGCCGTGATGCCGCGACAAGGAACCCACTTAACATGCGCATTTGGACAACGATTTAAAGAATTATTACCCTTCAAAATATAAATATTTCATTTGGTTCAGTAGCTCCCGTTTTCCTTCCCCTTATATTTTTTCCTTTGGCGTTACTGCCCCAATTTGGGCCTTGGCCTACCTCCATGAAATTCTCCGTTTCACTTCGATTTACTAGATCTTAGACATTCGGTAGGACTCCTTGGGTGGGTGATCAGCTCGTCACAAGGCCTCTACCTGTACACAAATAGAAAAACGCACACACACACACACACACACACACAAACATACTAGCACTCAACATCCATGCCCTGAGTGGGATTCGAACCCACGATCCTGGATTCCGAGCGAGCGAAGACAGTGCATGCCTTAGACTGCTCGGCTACCGTGACTGCGTTTTGTCTCCTTATAGAACACTGAAACTTAAAATAAAGAGAAACAAAGTTGTCTTTGCTTTATGTATGTACTAAATTTAATCTCTCATTTTTTAGAAAGAATGAAGTGAGGTTGCATGTTGCTGAGGAAAATGCTTGGATCTAACAAAGATGAACTCAAAGCATAATGAATTTATGTGGAAAGAGCTGATGGTCTCATGATATTTTCCTAAGCTGTCTGAGATAAATGCCAGAATTGCGCGAGTAATTCAAAGCAGGCTTGCATTCCGTCAGCCCACCATATGTATCATCGTATGGCGATATCAGACCCGCAGACGCGTGAACTGTGTACTTGATGCAGACTCGTGAAGCAACAGATTAACCGCATAAATGGTAATATTGCATTTGTGGATAGACGGAGATAAACGAAATTCAGGAACATGATTCACTTTGGTTCTTTATTTATTTACGTGCTAATTCAACAGCCCAGAGGCCAATTATAAAGAAAGCAGGAGCAAAGAGGCAATCACATACACACAAACAAAAGAAAAACAAAGCAGCATGTATCATTTAGCCACCAGATTTTACTCAGTAACAATTCAGTTAGTGCAGTCACGCCAAAAATGATGCGTTGAGAAAAAATTAATACATACTTAAATTTTGAATACATTATACTCGTATATAGGGAGCCGGGATAGCGCAGTCGGTATAGCGACTGGCTAACTTGCTGGACGACTAAGGGGTCCGCGTTCGAGCCCCGGTAAGATCAAGACTTTTTTCTCCACGTTGTTCAGGCCGGCCCTGGAATCCACCCAAACTCATATCCAATGGGTACCGGGGCTCTTTCCCCGGAGTAAGGCGGCCAGGGCGTGAAGCAGACACGGAACATAAAAAGCTTCCTGACATACCGAGCAGGAACTCGAAGACAAACATTTTCTAAAAGAAAAAGACAGAATTTAGAGTCAAGGTAAATTTGAATGAGAAGCAGTGCATCGGCGTGATAGCTTCTCCAAAACATAAGCATAAGCATGAGCATAAGACATGGGAAACGAAGCTACTGAGACATGGGGCTGCAAATTTCTGCAGGATGCTTTCCCGTTTGTTGGCATAATAATAATAACTTATTATTATCATTATTGAGGAGTTAAAATTGCATACTCTACGCACTAGGAGACATCGCCTCGATACTATCTTCCTTATTCACGTTTATTTTGGCTTGAAATTCTCCCCTTCTGTTTTGGAAATTGTTGGTCTCCGAGTTCCTGCTCGGTATATCAGAGACTTTGCATTGTTCAATGTTTGCTCCTCATCTAAAAATTGTCCCTCTGCTCGATGTGCAGCAGCTGCTAATGCTGTCTGCAGGGATGTTGACGTATTCGGAGCCAGGAAAGTTCTCCCCAAACGATTTTTAAATATAGTATAATTATTAGTATTATTATTATTATTTGCATGTACAATAAACTGAATTATTATTATTATTATTATTATCTCTGAAAATCTGTACTTTTCATTTCTTAATTAAATATTTATGTTTCATTTCTCAGTTCTTAATAACACTTAGATTTATGTTAATGAAATTATTATTATTGCTCTTATTATCATTTGTTTGCTTACTTTTCTACATTATTGTGTTTCCCTCCAGTGCTCGCCTGTAATTTGTCTTTGACTTTATAATGTGTTTGTCTATAATGTATTTATTTATATCTACACTGTGCGCTGTCTGTAAGTGGCCTTGCGGCTGTTGACTCGGCACATAAATAATAAATAATTGAATTGAATTATTAACATGGATTTTTCTTGGAATTGTTATAANAACGTTATTATTATTATTATTATTATTATTATTATTATTATTATTATCTCTTTTAATACATGTACTGAGTAACATTACGGTGACTACAGAAGCTCTTATCACCATCAAGAGTCTTGTCATCAACTGACTTATCTAATTATTCACCTTCAGCCTGCATTTAGCATATAACGGTAGCCTCACCTATAGCCATTCCGTTTATCTGCATAAATGTATGTAAATTATCCCTCAGATTGAACCGAATGCTTATCTGAAGTATTCTTAAACATCTACAGTATTAGGAATTCAGAGCCCTTAGCATGCGTTTCGTATCCAGAAGCTCTCATATATCACAAGTCTGGCTATAAACTAGTGCCCGAGAGTTCCATCCACTTGTCATGTTCCGGTGGAATATTTGTATAATAATTTTTTGAATACCCGGTACTTCTGATAGTTCGGATTTTCTTTTTAGGCTAAACGAAATCAAGTACTTAACATGGAGACAGAGAAAGAGAGAGAGACAGACAGAGAGACGAAACAAATTCCGTGGGCTTTGCCTTATACAGCAAACACCATCCCGCATGGTATGGACAACAAAGTGTACGAACTTGTTTGAGTATGTTGCACACCGGTTGTAAGTGCAGTTCTTCACGTTAATGAATGGTAGTGAGGGGGAAGCGTCTCCTTTATTGGCATAATCATTATTAGCACTTCAGTATTACGTAACTATCACTCATGTTACTGAACTCAAGGATGCATCCTATGTTGCGAGAGGTAAACAACCTTTGCGCCTCCCATGAACGCAAGTTTTCATTCAGACACTTCAGATGGAGACGATACCTTCCGCTGTAAGGACACCTCGGGACAGGTTCCATTGCTGTTCCCTTCTAAACCCGGCGAAAATTAGTTTAATGTTCAGTGGAGTTCGTCGAGAACACTAACCTAAAATGGACATAAAAGAGGCATTAGGGTTAGTTTCCAGGAAGCTCTGATCGAGTTGCACGCTTTTACCCGTTCCTGATTAGTTCTCACTTCAGACAGCCGGCGCTGTGGTGCCATGCGCACGCGCAATCTTGAGGCCAGGACTTACGAAGTGTAACAGTAGTAGAAAGAAAGGATGATTGGAAAATAAAGCGGTTTCTGTTAGGTTACCACTTACTTAGTTCAGAAAATGAGTGAAAATAATTAAAATGTATTTTATGTGGCTGGACATACTACTATGTCGGTAAGAGTGGCCGCGTGGTCTAAGCCATGAACTGTCTTCGCTCGCTCGGACACTGGGTTTGTGGGTCCTGTGCATAGGTAGCGGCCTTGCGATGGGCTGATCCCCATTCCAAGGAATCCTACCGACTGTGTACAGGATTACGAAACTGGAAAAGAGGTCAGGGCCCAACAAATGGCTGTAGAGCCACTGATGAATGAATGATGGATCAAGGACGTACACTTCCCCATGTGGAATAAGAGTTTTTATTTGTGTATACGCCACGTTTTATCGATTTTACAAGAATTGAACACATTCGAGACGGCAGGTACGTCGTAAAAGTGACAGATTCAGTTGAACTGTTTAATGACCGAATTCCTTAAAGTAGAGAAGTTGAAATAAAATCATGGAAAATTGAGGTGTAACTTGTTCCATGTGTGTTAGACCTGTATGCCCTGACTTTTGGACTTAAAGTACCTCTATATATACTGCTAGACCATGTTTCGCCAGGTTTTTTTTTTTTCAAAATGCGTGTTCTGGTATTCACACTGTTAACAAAATGATAATTTTCTTGAAGAATTCCATCTTCTGATATATAACGTTTTGAAAGCCAACTGTCTTCGGAGGAATATGATGCCTCTATCTTCATGGTCGAGGAGTAAGCCAAGAAAGAAACCAGCGTGAAATCAGATGACAAGCCAAGTTCCTTGTATGTAAGTTTTGAGGTTTTCACGGCGGTGGCTATGAAGAAAGCAGTCTTCTGCGATATGGCGCCGTGTACATATTATGTTAACCGACGTTTCGGAGGAACAAGCGTGAGCAGGTACAACAGTCTGTTGCACCTGCTCATGCTGGTTCGCTAGCGGATTTCTTCTTTTTCTTCTGTCCTGAAGATGGAGGCGATATTTTCCTCCGAAACGTTGGTTAACACAATATCTACACGGCGCCATATTCCAGAAGACTGCTTTCTTCAAGTTTCCTGTGTGTTTAGGGAGTGCGGTGTAAACAATTAATCAGAGTGATTCCATCTTAACAGGCGAAGTAGACCGATTTCCTGTTTAAGAAACTGCTCATAAGAAAGTATATTTCTTCACGCTGTTCATTTCTGTTTGCTTTTCCGGTTCAGTCGCAGTTGTTTCGTGTAGCTATGCCTTCTAGTTATGCATCCTTATTAACTTCTCCGCTTCATGTATTGCCTAGTGCTTTACTGTTTGCGTATACCACATTCAGTCAGAAACTAAAACCTTAAGCTTGAGAAGGCGGGTGTTGTTTCAAGACATGATTATAATAAGTAGTTAATTGTGTCGATAAGATTCAACGCGTCTGTGTTAGATCAAAGAATTAATTCAGTGTGCTCTGACTATTTTAGGTATTTTCCGTTCATACAAAAATCTAATCGAAATGAAAACTTATGCTGGTCTTCACTTTAGAATTTGAATCAATCTTCAAAATAGTTATCAAAGGAGATGTTAAAATGTAAGCTGTTATAAAATTAATAATTTTTCTATTATTTTATATTAATATTTGATTAAATTTTGTAGGAAGGTGGATCTGAACCCTCCATTCCTCTTTTAGGCTCTGTCTACTTGTGGTTCCCAGTAGCTCGGCTCAGAGAATCCACTTGTTCACATATTTATTATACATAATCTGCAGAATCTGCAATAAATATACGGGTTCAATAAATACTGGCTCGTGACTGAGTTATGCCCAGTGGCTTAACTCATATACTCTTTTTTATTCACTTAGGTATCACTTTAATTCTTTTTGCATGGTTTTACTCAGGTCTGTCTGGTAGAGTTAGAACCGTGTATGTTCTCAGTTTATGTGTACTTTTTCTGTTGTGTAGCAGGTTCACTGCTCCTGAATTTGGTGTGGTTTTCTAATTTTCTTAAGTCATCTCTGTGGTCCAGTGGCCAGAGTTCCTGGCTACAGATCCAGAGGTCCTGGTTCGATTCCCGGCGCTACCAGATTTTTTAGAAGAAGTGTGTCTACAACGGGGTCCACTCAGCCTCGTGAGGATAATTGAGGAGCTACTTGAATGGAAAAGTAGCGGCTCCGGTCTAGAAAACCGAGATTAACGGCCCCGTGGTGATCCGTTGCGCTGACCACATGACACCCTCTATCCGCTGAAGTTGTAACTGACTTCGCCGACAAGCGGCGGTCGATCGGTCGGTATAGTTCGCTTGCGGACTAGACCACGGAGGTTTTTTTTATTTGGTATTCCACTGTTTTATTCACACACAAGGTCGATGTACAGCAGATATATTGGAGAGAAGATCTGCGTTGTGTTAACTTTCTACTCAGGTGGTGGGAGTTTTTCTGCAACGAAGTCAGGATTCTTTACATTTTTCCGGCGCCGTTTAAACATTGATGATAATCAGAGATGACAGAATATAACTTCCAGAGAACCGAATAGAGATCACCGACTCCAAGGGTTCCCTTATTACTCTTCATGAACGAGTTCTCTCGGAAACCGTGTGTCAATTTCGACGTAACGGTCTGGTTTATAAGTGTTTACAACTTTCGATGTTCGTATCCATGGAAACTGTGTTCCGTAACCAGTCGGTTTCCAAGAATCAATCTCTTCGTGGCAACGTTTCAGCCAATTCATTTGCTAGAATATAGATTTACAATTCTGTCATTATTAGGATGCTAAAAAACTCCGTGGCCTGAAGTCCGCAAGCGAACTATACTGACCGGGCGATCGCTGCTTGTCGGCGAAGTTAGTGCCAACTTTTGCGGATAGAGTGTGTCAGGTGGTCAGCGCAAAGGATTCCCACCGCCGTTAATCTCGATTTTCTAGACCGGAGACGCTATTTCCTTGAAATAACTCCTCAGTTATCATCAGGAGGTTGAGTGGACCCCGTTCCAGACCCACAACCTTTCAGAATATCTATATTAGGATGCTTACCCTTAAAAAAAATGAAATTTCCTCTTCTGTAACCAGCCTAGTTCCGGATCAGAGAGATGAAGCTCGCATCGTTAAAACCAAGGATGTGATAGTGTGCTGCCTGGTCAGTGCCATTACACACAACAGACGAGCACTGGTAAATGAATGTGGAGCAATAGTGGAACGTGATTAGCAAGGTAAAACTGAATAAATTTAGAGAAAACTTATTCACCCTTCACTTCGTCGAACTCGGCTGTCACACAAAGCCAGCTGCTGCTCATACCGATGTTCCATAGAATGTGAAACTAAAAATAGGACACATATTATTTGATTTACCGTAGACTCCTTTCTGTTAACATATTAGAGCAAATGTGCCCACGATGCGTAATTGTCTGAAGAACATAAACCTCTCATTTAAGACAGAAACTTACATTTCGTTTACTTTACGCAGACGTGTTAAAAACATCCGTTGCTCTTTAGGTCTCAACGGCCATTTCTTCACTGAAAAAGTGCAGTTTTAAGGTTCGGGAACTCTGACATCAGCACCCACGTCGGTACCGCTGTGAACATCATCCCTTCAAAATAAGATTCAACATTATACAGGATTGGGATGCGTGTGTCATCCTGACATGCAATAGACCTCATTTTTATATGACATTAATAACCGACATTTTGTCGTAGCTAAGTTCTGGCTCCTAGAAAACAACATACGTTTCGTTGTTCCGTGTGATAAGGCTGTGGGTCTCACTTCGCGTGAGACTTATGTTTGCTACTTCACTCAGTACCCATCTTCCAAATGTTATTCACTTTGTTTCTTATTTATTTGTTTATTTATTTACTTACTTTATTTCTAGTTCGATAATTCCATTGCTGATATTTAAATTTCCTTACCTTCTTTCTGATGGGTCGGGAGTAGGGTTCCGGTAGGGTCAAGAATTTTCCCTTCTCCACGTTGTCCAGACCAGCTATAGGGGTCCACCTAACCTCCTATCGAATGGGTACCGGGGGCTCTTTCCCCGATAATAAAGCGGCCGGGGTGTGAAGCTAACCACTCACCTCTAGCTAATGCCAAGGTTAAGAAAATGTGGATCTATACATCCACTCTCCCACACACCTTCATGGCGTAGTGCTTAATTAGTTAAACATAGTGACAAATTTTACCACTCTTCTTACCGATGATTTTAGACCCTCTTTTAAGTTCTCTAACGCTTTGAACCCAGAAGATCAGTACCTCTAACACTAAAACCGGCCTTTCAACTCCCTCCACGTCTAGTTCTACTTTTCCACGCTAACACAACCTGTAATTCTATAATACACAATTAATATTACTGTATACTGTATCTTTGTTTTTGTCTTCAAAGTGACTCCTCTTCACCAGAATATCCCACCAAAATTCTATGTGCTCCTTGTCCTCCGTTCGATGTCCAATAAATCTTTATGCCTTTCTTTCAGCTTGGGCAGATGAAATATTGTGAGAAATTTCTTCTATTCTCCCTTCAGTTCGTTTCTATTCTGCTCAAATATTTGCGATATTCTGACACTTCATCCTGAAATATCTGTCATTTTAGATCTTAACCGAATTAAAGAAAATGTTTCACCATCAGACGAAGTATAAGGACAGACGTCTGTGTTGTGAAGTAGAAGAGATGATAATCAACTACTACTACTACTACTAATAATAATAATAATAATAATAATAATAATGTATATTCGTATTCTCTTCTTAATTCCACCGATTAGTTACTGCATATTTATTTTTTGATCCTAAAAATAACATAATTTTGAGATTATTCTTCCATCCTGAAGATGGAGGCAGTACATTGCGCCGAGATGCTATTTTAGCAAACTCTGCTGCCTGACGCAGAAGATCGTAATGCTAATTTCCACAACGGTGAGGGCCGCAGAAACCACGTAATTATAATTCTAACAAAGTCTGTTTTCGGGTAATTCACTCACTACTGCTGTGAAGGCACTATTGATGATTTTGATTTCTTATTCATCATCATCGTCGGGGAAAACAGCCCCCTTTTTAACTATATCCTTCCTTAGAAAATTCTGGTAGATTTCAAGCGGATTTGGCAACTTTAATTTTTTTAAACAACAAATTTAACAATCCTCCTTCCAACCCCCAACCTGGAGAACTGGGTCTCTGTATTTATGTCCCCAGTGTCAGGGTGGCCCAGGTATGCCCTCAGACACGGGGTTCCCTTTCCGTCGCCTCGTACTAGTCCAGGAGTAGAGTGGAGACGTTCTAACCCACCTTCACACGGGGATAGATTTCTTACTTCCGGACTTAATTCCCTTCCAACCCGCCTCCTTTGTCTTATCTACTCACACACATGATTATTCGTTACGTTCCTTG
>NW_019721518.1:160844-162109 GCF_002891405.2 Cryptotermes secundus | reverse complement strand
TTCCCATCGTCTTTGTCTTCTGGTGGAAATGAGGGGTAAAATAGTACCATCAATTCCACTGTGAAATAAAGACCTGTTTCTTTCTTTTCTTCTTCCAAAAATAAATATTCCACAAAACAGAGACTCGTCTAGACTTCCAAGACTGGACCACGATGACTTCGGGTCCATGACCCTGAGCTTCTCCTTCCTTTTTTGTGTCATACTCGAGTCTCCTAGCGGAGAAGCGTAGTTCGCCATCAGAATAAAGCCCGTCCTTTGTTCGCTAAATCCTTGCTAGTAATATAGACACGTCCATTTAGTTCATGGGTCCTAGAATAGAACTACAATTTTCCCCAGGAAAGTTTTAAATGATTATGTATTTAAAAATAATTACGAATTTCTATAACATATTGCCATTTATTTAGAGGTACGTGACTATAGACGGATTAAAGATTGACTATTGGATTTATTGACCACTTCTATACACCACTCGGAACTACACTCAGCAATTCACTGAAACACACAGACTAATGTCCTCAGTTTATTACAGTCTCCACTGGCCGTTTCCTGTCAACGGCTTCTACCGAGGGAGATTCTTCAACTTTCAGCACTCAGGTCCTCTTGTCACAGCCGCCAGCCCAGAACTCTTTGTCAACTGACAACTCAACTTTTCACACTAACCTACTAGTCTTCTATTCACAGGCTGACTTTCAGCTGACAACTGTCTCACTCACCAACCGGCTACTCCACTTCATCAGCTGAACTGCTGACAATTGGCTGCAGCTCAGCTTGTGTCCTCGTTATATAACCCCGGTGCGAACCCAACAGAAAACACCGCCTCCAACAATCTTTGTATTTTTTTCATAGGTGGTCGCCTAGCGATAGACTGGATATTGTTTCCGCAGAAACTTTTTTTTTACCTAGCCTTTGCTTAGAAACGGATGTTTGTCTATCCTCCTATTGCATAGCAACGTCTGTACTCATCCGTTTCGAGGTCTCTGCTCAACAACGGTTCTATACTATAATCGTCCAATGCCGCCCTCCATTTATTTTTTTGATTTTCATTTAGTTATGAGTATTAAAAATAGTATGTTACAGTTAGGAATAGTATATGGACATAGACCTGTTTATGTATTTAGGTGGTTAAACAATTAGTTTTAACACACATGTAAGAGCCAGGCAGACAGGAAGACTCCCTGCTGAGTCTCCTTGGGATAGCTGGAATGGCAGAAAGCGACCATGTCGAGAATTGTAATTAGTTATAACACACGGGTAAGAGCTTTAAG
>NW_019721518.1:143595-160567 GCF_002891405.2 Cryptotermes secundus | reverse complement strand
TGTATGGGGCTGAAACATGGACACTTAGGGCAGTAGATCAGAAACATCTGGAAAGTTTCGAAATGTGGTGTTGGAGAAGGATGGAGAAGATCAGTTGGACCGATTATGTGAGAAATGAAGAAGTGTTATTTAGAGTCAGTGAGCAGAGGAATATCCTACACGAAATAAGAAAACGGAAGGCTAATTGGATTGGTCATATCTTACGCGGTAACTGCCTTCTAAAAGAAGTTATTGAAGGAAAGATAGAGGGGTGGATAGAAGTGACCAGAAGACGAGGAAGATGCTGGATGACCTTGGGGACAGAAGAGGATATTCTCATTTGAAGGAGGAAGCTCTAGATCGCATCAAGTGGAGGAACTGTTTTGGAAGAGACTGTGAACCTGTCGTCTTGACAGATTACTTACGAATGAATGATATGCGATCACAGGCAATATGGTAGTGCTCTTTGGGAATTTTATAAATATCAGAGGCAAAGTTGGAAGTGCCTATTGCATAGAAGAGAAGGGTACAAAAGTGTGCGGTGGTACGGGTTAATGTTCTTAAGACGTAGGGCCGTGCAATATCTCAGGCTGTTAGTCGCTGGCTTACCACGGAGGCCTGGATTCGATCCTAGGTCAGATCATGTGGGATTTGTGGTGGACAGAGTGACACTGGGGCAGATTTTTTCCGAGAAATTCGATTTTCCATGCCAATTCTCATTCCACCGACGACTTCAAAATTATCATCCGGCGCTATTACAGTGGCCGACGTACCAAGTGGGCTTAATTTGTAAGCAGTTCCTTGTTACCAGGTGGCCTAAAGAAAGCTTACAATGACCTTTCAGAATCGTGATGGTCTAAAGACGAGATTTCCCAGAGGAGGAATGTATAACTTTGACTAACCTGAAGAATTCTGCTCTAGTGTGTAGGCTTTTCTATGCATTTACATGAATATTTATAAAATAATAATTTCTGTCCACATTACCATATATAGACAGAAGACGAAGGAATCGCTACAGAGCACGTAAACAGTTTCCTTTTGACACTAAACTCTGATGGAACTCTTATCTCCCACTCACGGAGCTGAGCCCTTCTTGAGAAACCGCCAATTGTGCAGCTTCTCAAGAATTTTCTAGCATTTTATGGAACCCGAAAGTTAATTACCGTGCGCACAAGAACCCTCCACTGGTCCCTATCCTGAGCCAGATCAATCCAATCCGTACTATCCCATTATATATATCCCTAAGATTCCTTTTAATATTGTCTTCACACTTTTGTCTTAGTCAGGGAAAGCACAATAGATCATTGAAGGTCGCAGTGCGGGGGCCGGTTTTTTATGGCCCACCCCTTACATACATAACATTACATTACATTACATTGTGTCTTGGCCTTCCCAGTGGTCTCCTTCCTTCTGGCTTCCCTACCAATGTCCTATATGAATTCCCCCTTATCCCCAATCGTGCTACATGCTTTGTCCATCTTGTCCTCCTTGACTTGATCATTCTATTTGGAGAAAAGTACAAGTTATGAAGCTCCTCATTATGCAGTTTTCTCCAACCTCCCGTCACTTCATCTCTCTTCTGTCCAAATATTCTCCTTGACACCCTCAGTTTATGTTCCTCCCTTAATTTCGGAGACCAAGTTTTGCTCCCATACAGAACCACAAACAAAATTGCAGTTTTTTGTATTCTAATTTGTGTGTTTTTAGACAGCAGACGAGAAGACAACAGGTTCTAGACTGAATGGTAGCAAGCATTATCCGGGTTCAATCTCCTCTTAATTTCCTCCTGAATCAGGTTTTGATTTGTTGTAGTCGTTCCCAAATATCTGAACTGCGCCACATTTTTAAAAGTAATGGAACGCATAGAGGATTGAAATATTTCTGACGGAAAGGTTGGTTAGAGAAAACACAATAACATTTTGGATTGAGGAGGGGGCGGGATCGCTGTTACATATTCTTATACAAATATACAAACAGACGGGAATAAATCTTTTTATTTTAAATTGCTTTTGGAGGGGCAAACTAAATTCCTAACAGCAGTTCTTAGCCAGAAAATTCTAATCATATTATGTCATTAGAATTACTGTCAGTATTATTATTATTATGCTGCTCTTGTAAATAGTGGAAACTTCCTTACTTGATCCTTACTTTTATAAACACACCTTTATGTGACGCATAAATCAGCGCTGATTCAAAAGGTCACAGAAAATAGTTGGTTACTCCACTCCAAGGTGGTCATTAAATCCATTACTGGAATCATGTCAGTATTTCTGTCAATCTTAGCACAGATACAGCAGCAAGCAACTGTTCTTTCCTGAGGACTGACAGCTTGAAGGAAGAGCGGAACAAGGAACGTAGTAACACGACCCACACGAACAGAAAGCAACACATCTAATCATTTTGATCCGTTTTGTTTAAAGCACAAGACGAACTGAAATATCCTGTGGTGGACCAGTTAAACAAGAGGGGCCAGTTTAGCATTGCGACGTAAAATTCGTGATTGATGTGTAATGACGCCGGCGCCAGTAATTTTTAAAACAGAGGGGGAGACACTGGCGCCATAATAATGCGCATTAATCAGCTTCTTAGGAACGAAGACAACGTCAGCAAGTCCGCGTTAAATCATTTGCCGAACATGCAGACAACAGTGCAGTGTAAACCGCCTTCCCTCCCACCCTACAGAAGTTGGAAAGTTTAAACGGGTCAAGATGTCTGTTCCGAGATTAAGATATATGCATTTGTGATCTCTATTTGCCTGTTTCTTGCACCGCCTATTTGAGCTTCTTTCATTTCGTGACCGTATCGATAGTTGAGCCTTCTAAAAGACGTTATTGAAGGAAAGATAGAGGGGCGGATAGAAGTGACCAGAAGACGAGGAAGAAGACGTAAGAAGATGCTGGATGACCTTGGGGACAGAAGAGGATATTTTCAGTTGAAGGAGAAAGCTCTAGATCGCATCAAGTGGAGGAACTGTTTTGGAAGAGACTGTGGACCTGTCGTCTTGACATATTACAGATGAATGAATGAATGAATGAATGAATAAATCCATAGTTGGTGAGAAGTAGCGATCATGAAGCTTCTCTTGTGTCATTCGTTCGGGCATTAGGTTAGCTGCTCATACTTAGGTCCAATATTCATCTTGCAAGAAGAAGATGATGATAATTCAATTCGTGTTTATTTACATGTAAACTTAACAGCACAGTGGTCAATTAAAAAGTTAGCACGAGTACATAGAAATACACAAAAATAATTAAAGAGCAAAATACAAAACATGACAGTCTATATAAGAGCAATAAATTAATAACAATTCCAAGAAAAATTTAAGTTAACATTAACAGACGAGACTGTCTGTGAGCCGATTGTCTAGAAAATGTGGGAGCCTCGACGTCTCACAAGCCTATGGATCTCCACGGTCTGTTACAGAGGCAGCTTTAATAGGAAATGTTCTGAACAGCTATGAACTATTGAGCAACCATTTATTTAGCGATTGTTTCAAAGTGTCTTCGGGTTTCGGAGTCCTCTTAGGGAAGCTCATAAGTGTCGTCCTCTCCAATTCAATTATAAACGTCAGTATCTTAACAAAAATCGCCTATTTACGTTAAACGAATGGAATGTCAGAGATGCTGTCCCCATACCCACACTTTTTAACTTTCTGTCATAAAGAGTGCCAACATGGCAACAGATGGAACTCCTAAGATGGGAGTAACGCTAGTTCCACTGGCAGTAAGATCGTGAAGTTTTGTATAGTAGTAGATATTTGGAAAGGGCGCAACTTTTAATAAGGTAGTTCTTAAAATGTGTAGACCCGAAGTTAACAAAATGGTGGATGCTCGAATTGTGTAGAACGTAACTACCGAGTCAGTGTAATTAAAACTATTGGAGATGCCCACCACAATTGTGAGTGATTTAATTAAGCTAACTTAATTCTTCGTAAGGCCTACAATTTATCACGTCCAAACTAAATGTCTTTTAAAACTCGTCATAAAATCCACGGGGAAAAATAGAATATATGTTTCGGAAGGTAACATTTTCCAAACTAGTAAATAAATGATCTCGCTTTTATGAAAATGAAAGTTCATCACCATGTTCAGAGCACCTGTCACTCGTAGCCTATCCTGAGAAGGTGGAGTTTAATTCATAACGTGACATGGCGCCTGAATTGCGGAATAGCAAAGTTGCTAGGCAACGACTCGGTAAACACATTCCCGCGTCAACGAATGCGCAAGCAACAATCGATTAACTTCCGTTGCTATGCAACAGTGCTGTAAACACGCCCCCTCAACAGTAAAGATGCTGTGTTTTCTGCGTGGTTCATGCAAAATGTTTTTAAAGAAGAGTTTCGAAGCTGGCAGCAACAGCATAGAACTGAGTTGTGGTTCGATACCCCATACTGCCAGGATATTAGCTTGGGAGCAGAGGAATTGTATTGAGTAGGCAGTTACAAGAAAGGAATTGGGTTGTGAGAAGATCACTCCATGAGTGATTTGAAGATACAGTGAGAGTGCTATAAATTCGTTGCCAGGATACGACTAGTGAAGACTGAGAATCGTAGTGCGTGTCTAACGGTGAACTCTAAAGTGTGGGAATAGCGACAGCTCTGTATTGCCTGTAGTCCCGAGTGGTGTGTGTAAGGTGCCAGTAAATCCAATCATTCAGTCCAAACTTCGTCTTATAAGTAACGCACCCCACCCTATAAGTGACAACACCTTCGCACAAAATCTCTAATGTCCATTTTAATATTATACGCTCATCTATGCTTATATTACTAATGAGGTCTTTCCCACCAGATATATGGAGCATATTCTTTTACGTATGTTGAATTCATCGCTCGCAGACGTGCTACATTGAGAGCCCACAAATCCTTTCCGAATCTGAGTATTGTAATACAATGCTGTAACCACTGAAACCAGTAGTAGCCTAGATTTATTCTGGCAGAACACATAGATGGCAGGCAGAGCCAATATTTAAGTATCTGTGATGACATTGTATGTGAACCTCATTCATTTAAACGTGACGCGAACCAGCATTAGTTCAACTGTGTTTACCATGGTCAGCATGGCCAACCCGCATTATGTGGCACTGGCATGAGTTACAGCGATTACGTCAGAGATGAGAGAAACGCGGAGATGTTACGATTCATAACAAATATTACATGAAGAACATTATTTGCAGAATTATCAGTACCAAGCGCCATTAAGCCTCAAAACATAAATTATACTAAAGATTTTACGTGTAGATTGTATATGTTGTAATTACGTTTATGTACATTATTGTGTTTATCTTATAATTATTTTAATTTCTCGGATATTTCTACTTACATATCATAAAACATAGGAACACACTAAAACCGTATTCAAACCACGAGGCAGATTAATAGTCATCAATATATGAGTACCACATGTGAGAAATAAAAGCGTTAAAGTCCAGACGGTTTTCGCTGTGTCATTTCAATATTTGGCACTGTCGAGCATTGTAAGCAGCAAACGAAAGCATGTGACTTGTGTAAGTTATACCGGCGTGCCCGGGCAGAATATTTTGCATTGAATTTGAAGAATAACTTTTGTTGTGTATCGTGGTTACTTACACTTGGATCCTTTATGCATGCTGTTACGAGGTGCGTTCGCAGCCAAGCGATGTTCGTCATAATTAGAAGACAGCTGGATGGAATTGCTTAAAATCTGTACTGGAGAAATTAACGAAACATGTTTATCCATTCAAATTTTCATTTGTGTGTCTCGTCCCCAAAATGCAGGGCAAAATCATGACATAAAGATAGGACACAGATGTTATGAAAATGTGGCACAGTTCAGATATTTGGGAACAATGATAACGGATCGAAACCTGATTCAGGAGGAAATTAAGAGGCGATTGAACTCGGGTAATGTTTGCTACCATTCAGTCCAGAACCTTTTGTCTTCTCGTCTGTTGTTCAAAAACATAAAAATTATAATATACAAAACTATAATTTGCCTGTGGTTCTGTACGGGTGTGAAACTTGGTCTCTGACATTAAGAGAGGAACATAGACTGAGGGTGTTTGAGAACAGGGTGTTGAGGAGAATATTTGGATCGAAGAGGGATGAACTAACAGGAAGTTGGAGAAAACTGCATAATAGAAGCTTCATAACTTGTACGCTTCTCCAAGTAAAATTAGCATGATCAAGTCAAGGAGGATGAGGTGGGCAGGTCATGTAGCACGAATGGGGGAGACCAGGAATACGTATAGGGTATTGGTGGGAAAGCCGGAAAGAAAGAGACTACAGGGAAGACCAAGGCGTAGGTGGGTGGACAATATGAGAATGGATCTTAGAGAGATAAGATGGGATAGTATGGATTGGATAGATCTGGCTCAGGATAGGGACCAGTGGAGGGCTCTTGTGAACACGGTAATGAACTTTCGGGTTCCATAAAATGCTGGGAAATTCTTGAGTAACTGCAGAATTGGCGGCTCCTCTAGAAGGGCTCAGCTCCATGAGTAAGTAAGTAAGTAAGTAACTGGGGACAAAGGCTTGAATCCCGCTATTACGAAAGTTTTACAATGGCAGGAACTGAGTCCGTTCTGTCCCCATCTCATTCTCACAACCAATTTCCGTAGGATCGCCTTAATGAAGTGTTGCCAATGCCGTTTCGCTCTTATAGCTGGATGTTTTCCAGGAAGTTCTCCCCACTAAAACCATGTAAACATTCCACCTCCGTCCCCATGGCCTCACTGAATGCACTATCCTGGCAATATGAGGTGAAGAGATTTAATGAATCGACGTTTCGGAGGATCATATCGCCTTCATCTTCAGGGTCGAAGAATGTGCCAAGTAAGAAATCAGCATGAAACAAATGACAAGCGATGCATCACTTTGGTGTCTTTCTTGGATAAGCTTGTATCCTGAAGATAGAGGCTGCATGTTCCTCCGAAACGTCGGTTGATTTCAACGGGATAGACGGTATTGTATCCCAGAAGACAGAACTCCTAATAGTAGGATTTGTTCTTACTCAGACACTTCTAACTGCACGTTGTTATTTGTGTGGAATGCGTTTTAATGTGATATGAGGGCGTGCTTGCGGACACGAGCGCTGAAAACGCGCTGCTTAGAACAAGCGCTTGCTTCATAATGAACAGCAAGAAACAAGGCTCCACTAGGTCGAACGCTTGTATATATTATCGGAGTATTTACGGCCAAGTTTACGTTAAAAGAAGTAGGTACAATCTCTCGGCTCTTCAGTGCAGGAATTGGAACTCCACTAAACCGTGAGGTAATATTACCTTTGTCAACACGTCGTTCTGAACTTTATTCCAGCGTAAAGTCTGACTGTTTAATGGGGTAATGGCGCCACTTATTCGTTTAGTCGCCAGAGTACGTCTCTTTGTCTAGGTTTTGTGTGAGATGTTTCAGTTATTTATGGTGAACGCATAATTTCAAACACACAGCTGTGTTCATTTATGTTTCCGTATAGATTAATCAAGTTGACCGCCTCTATGGTCTAGAGGTCAGAGTTCCTGGCTACAGATCCAGAGGTCCGGGTTCGACTTCCGGCGCTACCAAATTTTCTGAGAAGTGGGTCTGGAACGGGGTCCACTCAGCCTCGAGAGGATAAATGAGGAGCTATTTCAAGGAAATAGGGGCTCCGGTCTAGAAAACCCAGATTAACGGCCACGGGGATCCGTTGCGCTGACCACGCGAGACCCTCTCTCCGCTAAAGTTGGCACTAACATCGCCGACAAGCGGCAGTCGTTCGGTCGGTATAGTTCGCTTGCGAACTAAAACCACGGAGTTTGTTATAGGTTAGTCAAGTTCATAGCAGTTCATAGCAGTCTTACTCATGCATTTTGTCTAAAAGAAAGAGCCCTCATATCACAGCGTATCACTTCTCTTTCTCACGTCAGCCACATTCCCTTTCCTTATAAGTAATTTAAAAGGGACCCAGGACAATTAAGTCGGCATAGCTACGGGCTGGACGCCATGATATCTGTGTTCGATTCCCAGCAGGAAGAAGAGATCTTTCTCTTCTCTACATCGTTCAGACCGTCACTGGGGCCCACCCAACCTCCCATCCATTGGGTACCGACGAATCTTTTGCCGAGCGTAAAAGAGCGGAGGCGTGAAGCTGGCCACTGCAGTCTTTTCCGAGGTCAAAAATGGTGGAGCTATACCTCCACTGCACCATATGTCTTCTTGGCTTAATTAATTGGACACGGGAATGACTTTACATTTTATAAGTAATTTAAAAAGCATGGCTGGTTGCGTGCCTTCTAATTCCTGCCGCCGAATGCGCCTGATAAATGCTCAGTGTATACTTTTACAGGTAAAGTTGTCCCTGTACTTAACTAACTAAGTACTATGCCATAAAGTCTTATGGAGGAGTGGATGTATAGATCCACATTTTCTTTACCTCGGCACTAGTTGGAGGTGAGTGGTCATCTTCACGCCCCGGCCGCTTTACCCCCGGAGAAAGAGCCCCCTGTACTCATTAAATATGAGGATGGGTGGACGCCAGAGCCGGTCTGGATGCTGTGGAGAAGAGAAAATTGTTGATCCTACCGGAACTTGAACTCCGACCCCTCGGTCGTCCAACCCGAAGACCGTCACTATCCAAACTTCAACAGACAAGGCCAACAGTGACGGTATATCTCTCCATAAGGAGTCTAAAATTTTGCATGGTCTGTTCACTTGTTTTTGAGTCTATATTAAAATGAATGGTTGAAGGGACTTCACAGTTGTCAGTTCTGTTTATAAACATCGCTGTAATAAACAAGTAGTCTTTCTTGCAGCAGATATCCCAAGGCCAGTATTCAGACAAACAGTTCCTCCTGACCCATGCACCGGATTGCGATCAATTTCATTTTGTTCCAAGAGGAGACTCTCTGTTTGGCGCTGGTGACGCTGAACGCGTTCCGACGTAGTCTCAACAGAATACCTTACATTGCGCAAAGTTACTGCTTATCTCCTGCTTCTGGACAAGATAAGGCATCCTCCTCTATCACCGTATCATCTCCCCCTCCTTAAAGTTTAATGGGACTGTTTAAGACGGTAACACGAAACAACTGGGAATTAAAAGGAATTTAATTAAGTTTCTCCAGCGTGGTACAAAAGACCTGGATGTACCAAAGTGTATTGTTTTGAAGACTCGACTTCCAACAATTAACACACATAAAGTGCAAACGGATCTTGAATCTTTGAACAAATCCAATTAAATTAAATTAAAATTAAGAATTTATGAATGTGCGCTCTGTAATACAATATATCTTCTCTGTGAAGTGCGCATGGCGCTATCCATTGCGTTCCTCATTCGTCTGAACAATAGCATGTGAAACAGCACAGCAGGCCCCCCGTCAAGTCACGTTAGGTTTTGCTGGTTGCATAACTTATACTTGGTGCCTTAGTATTGGGTTCCTATGAAGTTATTCGTAGGTGAAAGTTCTTTGCAGGAAGCTTAAAAATTAATAGATAACGTGGGTGGAAGACGCAAATATTTTCCGGCATTTTTAATCATCGAAATTACTGAAGAGGTGTCGATTAAATTTAGTACTAGAATCCAAATTAGAAGTTACTGCACAAATGTATTTTTGAAGAGCTCAGTTGAGTATTATATTATATTATATTATATTATATTATATAAAGTTCAATTCGGATATTTAAATTTTATCACAATACGAAATAATAATATATAAATAAATATAATGAATATAAAATATGAACCACATTGTTATATACTAATTTTATTTTAAATATTTTATACTGTATGTAATTAAATAATTATAACTCAGTGCTTTATAATGTCCTTCTACTTATATCTGTAATAAATTAGACTCGAGACCATTGATGTATGAATATTCGCTAAGAGTACCCAGGTAAACGTATAGACTTACTCCATAGAAGAGTGTCTATGTCTTTCTGCACTTATTTCAGTGTAGACCCTGTCATTTCATGAAACTTTCAAAGTATTTATACTGCTTCAATTGGTACATTTGTACATTTAGCATGAGGACTGCCCGTTACATATTCGTCTGACTTACACCTACGACCGATGGAGATAAACATGTGAAATTTTAATTTATTTCGTCTTAAAATTATGTAAGAGCTCTTTACACACTGTTTTGCATATGTTAACAGCCAGAAACAAGGCCTTATTTTGTAGCTTCTAAGAAATTTAACATGATCAAAATCTCTACCATCGGAAGTTATGCACAGAAGTAGATGACTGAATGGTGTACTTGTTATGTTTGATTAGTTATGTAATCGAGATTGAAAGTATGATGGTGAAATAATAACTGACGCGACATCTTTTTGGCATTTTGCCTACTTCCGGGTGCTCTTTTTATCCTAGTTCCTGGCAGTTATATTTCGTCATGTAACTAACTCCAGGGACGCAAAGATTATACCAAGCGCTGAGGGAGACGCAGCAACATCACAGCTGTCGCAGTGCAGGCCTGGGCCGTCTGCAGGCAAAACAGAGGCATCCGCTGAACAGTAGGTATCTCCCGTGCAGACACTTCTCGCACTTCCGCTAGAAGTAAATCTGCGGACGTTAATCTCTTCCTCAATTGGATACTCCAGCAAAGAAACAAATGGTGGTCAGAGGGCAGTTATACTGATGACAACTAAATGAAAAAGCATGAAAATGAAGGCGCAAAAACCTCAGTCGGAAGAAGAGAAATGATGAAGCCAAAAGAACAAAAAAGTGAAGCCTGCACTTGATAAGGCAGCGAATAAATGTAAAACGATTTCAAAAAAATCTCCCAAAGAAGAGGAACAAGGTCGTTGTTCATGTACTCCTTTTTGTGGTGTTGGCTATTATAATGGCGTGTCTGGACAAATGGGATCTTGGATTAAGCGTGGAGTGCGCAAGACATGATTTCACGAGATTTGTGTTGTAACAAATGGAAAACTGTAATTTCCTTGCGGCGAATATGTTGCATCAAATTGGACCACATAACAGACGTTGATCAGGGAAGCTGTTACTAACACATTGCTTTGTAGTCTCATCTCTCATGGGATTTGCTTTCTGAAGACGACGCGGAAACACAGAATCAATCATAGGCAGGATTATACTTGAAAATCCCTTAAATCGCCAACAAAGTACGTTCCTTCGAATACCCTGTAATATGTATAATGAAGAGTGCATTAAAAGTAAAACGTACAGTAATTACATTTTTAATTACGTAAAATATAGAGAGATACGGAAGAATAAAACATAAACAAAAAGGAGAAAGCAGTGAATATGGGGGTAGGCAGGACTTGATGTTGATCTGCGAGAAGCAGGGTAGGTTTAGGTCTTAAAGAGCGAATCGTAGACGAATAGCCCGCACAATTTACATATTTATTTATTTATTTTTAGAAAGTGGTAGATACTTAAATTCGTGTAAGTTAAATACAAGTATGATATGACTCCAATGTAGTTACATATTGTGACATGTAAATCTGTCGTTAGGCAATGCTCGCAACACACACACACACACACAGCCAACAATACAGCAGCAACATGCGTGGTTACGCCACACAACAGAGGGTAGTAATCACGTGACGTGTGTTTTATGTGCGTGGTCCGTGCCGAGGGGTTATCTTGAAGACATTCGGCGCTACAAAGCAGTTGATAATTCGGACCAGGAGATTCCAGCCGTACAGCGAATTTGAGAGAGAGAGAATTAGCCTTGGGGAATTGGGTCTAAGAAGACTTCATAGTGATTTGAAGTGACCGTTCCTATGCTAAAACACGTTGACAAGAAACGGATAGTGAAGACATGGTAAAGTCAGAGCCATCGTTCAGATCTGTTACCTAGCAACGACTAGTTAAAACAGATACGGAGAACTTTATTTTGTGTGTTATAATTACAGTAATCTTTAGAGTGTTGTAGTTACGACTTGTAAATATCCAATAAATCGGTTATCAAATCTAAACAACGACTTTAGTCGGTAATACACGTGACAATATTAATCAAGCTTGAGCTCTGAAGAACATAAACAAATTATATCCGGATTAAGATTAGATATTCCTAAATCCGGGCATTTGCACTGCGTAAGAACGGATGAAACGTAGCTTATAATATATTTTATCTATATGTTTTAAATAATAACATTTGTATAATGGAAATGTACATTTTGATTTTATTTTTCTTTTCCAAGTACTGCCTCTTAGGTACAGTTTCAGAAATCTTCGAATGGTCCGGCTCCCCTAACCTAAAAATTTCCCCAACCTCGGCACCAACTTTCGAGCTATTCCATAGAATTTTGTTGTGTTCACAAATACGGCTATGCAAAATTTTCACTTATAACAGTTATATCACATTTTCAAAATAACTTAACCTAAAGGGACCGAAGGAATAAATAAAGCCTTAATTATGAAGAAAGTCGTCTTCTGGGTTTAGGCGCCGTGTATTCTTCGTTTTGGCCGACGTTTCGGAGGAACGTCGGCCAAAACGAAGAATACACGGCGCCTAAACCCAGAAGACGACTTTCTTCATAATCATCGCTGTGAAAACCTCAAAACTTACAAGCCTTTAATTAGTTTATGTGCATCGTAATGGCAGTTTGTCTCTCTCCAATCTAACATCCACCCTTACATCATATTTCTAGATCTAATAGGAATCACTCGCGAACTTATGCAGATGAACCAGCGTAAATAAATTTAAGAATCAGTTCAGCAATTTATTCATTTTAAAATCCCCAAAAATAAAAATTGAGTCTGAGGCTGCAGAGTCAACAAGTCACCAGTATGTTACTAAACGGTCGTCCTTCCTACATCACAGTGTCTTTACGTAACTCTTATGTAAACTTCTGGCAAACTTCGGAGTGAATCATGTTCGTGTTTGTGTAGTGGGCTACTACATAAGGAGGTACAAACAAACGAATAGCATATTTAAAATGCTTTGTTCTCAAGCACTTAAAAACTAAACAGTGCGGCTTGGTAAGGTTCATTTCTATTATTTGAACTTGTCGTGTCAAAGAATGTAATCCGAACTTTACGAGTATTTCAACTGGGGTAGGGAAATGCGTCGAAAACAACGTGGTTTTAGATGAAGGATGTAGGATGAGAAGAAAACGTTTAAAATTCAGTGTAGAGAGAGAGATAATTGTGTGAGTAACGCGGATATGTTCATAATATTCTCCACCTATCTCGCAATAATGTTTCCTGTGGACCATACGAGATGACGTGCTGAAGGACAGGAACTAAGTCCGTAGGAATGTGCAGAAGTCAGGTGAAGGTCACACGTGATCCCTGGAGCCGTAGCCCGCGGAAGCCTGAATTTCGCGCTGTCTGAAAATACAGCAATACAGCAAGCAATTGCCATTAATTTTACAAAGACAACGGAAATTGAAGAAACTGCATAAAGAAGAGCTTCGTAACTTGTACTCTTCTCCAAGTATAATTGTAATGATCAAGTCAAGGAGGATAGGGTGAGCAGGGCATATAGCACGAATGGGGGAGATGAGGAATACATATAAGATATTGGTGGGAAAGCCAGAAGGAAAGAGACTACTGGGAAGACCAAGCCGTAGGTGGGTGAACAATGTTATGATGTATCTTAGAGGGACATGATGGGATGGGATGGATTGGATTGATCTGGCTCAGAATAAGGACCAGTGGAGGGCTCTTGTGAACACGGTAATGAACCTTCGGGTTCCATAAAATGCTGAGAAATTCTTGAGTAGCTGCAGAATTGGCGGCTCCTCCAGAAGGGCCCAGCTCCATGAGTGATTGAGCGAACAGAAATTTGAAAACTGTGACATAGATTTATTCTTATTAAAGTTTCCATATAGGCCTATATTTTAATCCTCGAATTCAAATTTTCCGGGTAATTGGATGGAATGAAAGAAAAGAAGAATGAAGAAAAGTAAAATGTAATTAAAAATGGAAGAAACATTGTCAATACAAGGCAGCTGTGGAACTACAGGGTACTTCGAAAGCAGGTCACAACTTCTCTGTCTGTATAATTCACTCATTCTGGCAGAAGGAATTTCTCTCTTATTTCCGCTAAGGAAGTAGCTTGTGAGGATGAGAGGTTAGTAAAATTGGCTTTTGATTGTGTACAGTGGTGGCGCTTAGTGTAAGCGACCTTGAACCTTCATGTCCCTTTACCAGAGAATTAATTAACAGGTTATTTAGAAAATTGCTCACACAATTAATTCTATAATCATAAAAAGATTAATGAATTTTTTTTTCTAACCACAGAATTTCCATTGTAATCGGGTACATTTTTCTGCTACCAAGATCGTATTATATCGGCCTCTTGGTAGCCTTCCGCTGGGTTTAATGTAGAAACACGTGCATGAGAGGTGTGAGGTAAATATATCGTGCATACTGTCCGAAAAACCTCAGCAGTATTTCTCCCCGAGATGGGCTCCTACACACACAGTTAAATAAATGTGCAGAACTGGGGCAATACACCACGCGCTACACATTGTCAGTTTAGGGCACAAAATAAAAACAAGGAAGTACTGACCAACAGAAAGAGTATACAGTTCTTCACAATTGCATGCTTCTCCTTCAGTTGTGTAATATAACTCACAAGACGTTACCATACTCTGGACGTCAAGTTAATTACTTACAGTTAATAAATCTAAATACAAATTACTCTATATCGATAACAACTGCGCAGTTCTGGGCGGCAGGCAGTAACTTAGTTGGTTGAGATACTATGCAACAAGCCGGAATGTCGCAGGTTCAATTCCCTTTTATGTCACTGGATTTTTCAATTGACTTAACACTTCCAGCCTCGATATGGTCCTGGAGTCGACTCAGCCTCTAACAGAAATAAGTACCAATAATCTTCGTGGGGTTGAAGGGCGGCAGGCGCTTAAGGCTGACAACCTCACTGCCATTTGTGAACCGTTTATCTAGAAAATGTGGGAGCCTCAACGTCTTACAACCCTTTTGGTGTTCACGGCGTTACAAGGATATCGTTTTTTAACGTTCGAGAATGTTCCTTTAAAAATCTGAGGAAATTCATGAAAAACCTGTCATGATAATCTGCCTCTAGGCCTATAATCAAATCTGTTACCACTAAACTCTATCTAGTTCCGTGGTCAAGAATGGTGAATTTATAACTGCACTCAACATACGTCTTACTGACATAGTGCCTAATTCAGCACAGGGGTAACTTTACGTTTATCTTCACCTCAGAAAGCTGGAGTGTAATCACTCACCGGCGGCACTCAGAGATATTTTAAGTTCTCCAGATATAGAAAGACATCAACACTTCAACCCAGTAGTACACGTACTTGAATTGATATACAGTGTACCAGTACGTTAAAAAAATTCACATTTGCGTCACGTGCGTATAACGTAGCATCATTATAAAACGGACACTACTGGTGCAACGTTCGAGGTTTTGCAGCCCCTGACAACAGCATAGCTACAGGAGATCATGAAGTGCCATTGTTCGTTTCCGGGCAAGGTCGCCCCCCCTCCCCCCCATTACATTCGTCGGTGTTTATCTCACTCTATTGCAAACTGCCCTTTGGAAGTTACCCACGTAATGAAGTTGGACATGTGAATGCATGTTAAGGGACTAATATTTCTTGGCCGTAAATTTGCGGTCGTTAAGTAACATAAATCGTGATTAACCCGCTTAGCCACGGCTCATTCAATATCACTTGAAGTTGTGACAATTCTGACATCTCTGTTCTAAGCGCTACTTCTCTTATAAGGAACTCAATTACAGTACGTTGTGATGTGGCAATTGCCGTCACCATATTCTCTGCTTTCCCAATGCTGTGTGTTTACTAGACTTATTTCTAATTTACTCCTGTTAATTTTAAACATGACGCATTCGATCGTGTCCAGCTTTCTCGATACCCATGTAAAAGTAAGTAAGTGAAGCTATCCCTGTAACAGGCCGTGAAGGCCCATAGGATTCTGAGACGTTGAGTGTTCCACATTATCTAGACAATCGGCTCAAAGATGGCGGTAAGGTTGTCAGCCTTACGCGCCGGCCGAGCTTTACTCCCCAGGAAAATGATTTAATTTCCTCGTACTCATTTCTGTTAAGAGGCTGAGTCGATCCCAGGGCCACAGTGCGCTTGGCAAAATTCATTCCACTTTTCTCGTTTTTGTTTATACCGTAATGCAAAGTGTCCAGTCTTGTTACCTAACTCATTATATCTACCTTCATAGTGTACTGTCTCTCTATCTATTTATGGCTCTACAGCCCTTTTGTTGGACCTTGGCGGCTTTCTCAATTTCTTAATCTGTACACAGTCAGTAGGACTCCTTGGACGGGGGAGGGATTGGCCCGTCGCGAAGCCGCTACCTACACACAGAACATCACAAACACAGAATAAACGCACACAATACAGACATCCATGCCATGAGTGGGATTCGAACCCACGATCCAAGCGATCGAGCGAGCGAAGGCAGTTCATGCATTAGGCCGAGCGGCCACTTTTAGCAGCACCATAGTGCGCTGAAACAGGAAGTAAATATCAATTCTGTTGCACTTTTCAAACATTACATATGTTACGATCTTACAATTGAAAGCATTAAAGATATGATTCAAGATAATTTTGTGTGGATATCAATCGACGAAAAATAAAATTGTGAGGGACGGTTTATTGGAAATTGTATAGTTATATCCCTTAATAAGAATGAACAATCTACCCCATATCTTCTTGCGGTAGAGCAATTTGAAACCACAAATAGCTCCGCAGTTTCCGAAATTTTATCAGTTCCATGAATTTACTATGGCCGAATGGCATTCAGTATGAGTGTGTATTGCTCTTTGTGACTGATGTCGCAAGTTATATGATGAAAGCCGGTACTGCTCTTAAAGTTATATTTCCAAATATGACACATTTGACTTGCCTTGCCCATGGGTTGCACCGTGTTGCAGAAACAATTCGTGTAAATTTTCCGCTTGTTGACAATTTGGTGACTTCTGTGAATAAGGTATTTGTTAAAGTACCATATAGAAAATAAGCCTTTAAAGCAGTAGCACCGAGCGTTCCACTTCCGCCAGAACTAATTTTAACGCGCTGGGGCACGTGGCTGTGTGCAGCGAGTTA
>NW_019721518.1:109142-143563 GCF_002891405.2 Cryptotermes secundus | reverse complement strand
GAAGTTGAAAGTTCGGAGAGCTAAATGTGAGTACCATTGGTTTTTTAAATTTGTAATGAAATATGTTGGCTTTGTTGCATGCTTTGTATTTAAGTATAGCTTTTTATTGCAAGTGAATCATTCAGTGATTATATAAAATGAACTTAAATATTGATTTGTTGATCTTAAAATAATGTAAAATCAATTGTAATATTTGGTATAAATTTTTATGTGCATATTTTAGTGCGTATTTCGGAAGTTTTTCATGCATAAATGCATTATTAGGTCATAAAAATCCGGTCCCTATAAATACACTAAGGACATGATGTGTTACATAAATCTTCTCATAATTAAATGTTGACCTTACCTTGACATGGCACGCACGCGCAGTTCTTATGCAGAGGTTCTGGCAGCAGCGATATGACGACATATTCATAATAATGTGACAGAATATGTCCATCTGCTAGGCAAAGGCTAGGTAAACACTGCCTAAAGCTAAATAATAGCAGAAGCGGAAGTCATTCTTACTAGGCAACGGCTAAGTAAATATTTGTTTTCGCGGCAACAAATATTAACATTCCCATGACAACGCAAAATAACAGAGGAACTTTTGGACATGATGACTTCTATCCCGGCTGCATGACAGTTAAAGAAAGTAGTGCATTCGTGAATTCGAGATATATATATTCAAACAGGAATCAGATCTTCGTCAGACGACGTTCAGAATGAGATCAATGTGTGAGCTGTTATAATTGATTGCAATTGTAGAGAAGTACCNCTGCATGACAGTTAAAGAAAGTAGTGCATTCGTGAATTCGAGATATTTATATTCAAACAGAAATCAGAGCTTCGTCGGATAGACGTTCAGAATGAGATCAATGTGTGAGCTGTCATAATTGATTGCAATTGTAGAGAAGTACCAAAACCCAATATTATTAGTCACGCAACCGCTTACAAGTGGCGATACAGTAACTTATTTCAACAGATTGGTTTTCTTAACGAGAACTTGATGTTAGGAATGTTAACACCATCGTGTGTTAGAGAGACAAGGTAATTCTGATGAAACATTTCTAGCATTGGGATCTCGTTTAAAAATGTCCCTGTAGAACAATTGCTTCATTACCCTACAGACATTGCGTATGATTTGGAGGAAATTGCACTGTCAAAATGGAGGAATAGTGAAATTAGATTTTAAGTTCTGGGTAAAGTGTAAAGTATGTTGTCATGTGTGAGAATACATGACGTCACCGAGTCTACTGCAACCCCTTTCGATTGTAAGCCTTTCTCGATGCTTTGTTTCCTCGTCTGACCCAACGTCCACGTGCCGTGAACATGACTAAGCAAAAAAGAAATAAACTCCATGTCCTGTATTCCACAAGCGAACTATGCCGACCGAGTGACCGCCGCTTGTCGGCGAAGTGAGTGCCAAATTTTGCGGATAGAGGGTGTTGCATGGTCAGAGCAACGAATCTCTACGGCCGTTAATCTCGGTTTTCTAAACCGAAGCAGCTATTTCCTTTGAGAAAGTAAATGCCCTATCATTTTCTTTCATTCTTTTTTTTTTTTGCAGGTCTGTATTCTTTAGATGTCGAGGACTATGAGCTAGTTATACCCAGGAAGGTGACAGAAGATGGTCATTTCTTGTCACACAACTTGAACCATCATTATATAAACGATGAGGAAGCATTCGGCGTTAAGAATGGAGGCCACAGGAAGAGAAGGAGTGTTGGGGCGGTGGTGAACTACCACATCCCAGTCGGACTGTTGGGGCATGAACAGCCTCTGCATCTGGAGTTGTGGCCCAGCAGAGACTTCCTGGCTCCTGGTCTCCTGGTAGAGCGCCATTCCGGCAACCACACGGCGCCCGAGAGGTCGCCGCCTTCCTTAGAAGCGACACAGTGTCATTATCAGGGCTCCATCCGCGGGCAACCCGGCTCGCAGGTCGCAGTATCTGCTTGTAACGGACTGGTGAGTGACTCCTACAAATTAGTTGGGCAGAAACTCATCTGAGGGCTCCTGATGTAAGTAGAAATTATAGACCGTATGCCTTTGTATTTGCTAATGAGGGAGCAGACTACTTGAGCGCGTATACATAAGACCGGTTTCCATAAGCTGAATGTTACTAGCGGGTCCTCAATCTGTATGCAGAATTTATATTAATGCCACAGTCCTTTCTTTATAATATTATCATTTAGAATCTTGTTAATGAATGTCTCAGTTCCTCTTTATTATTATTATTATTATTATTATTATTATTATTATTGTTGTTGTTGTTGTTGTTATTGTTATTATTACTATTATTATTATTATTAGGACTCTACGGCCCTTTGTTGGGCCTTGGCCGCTTTTTCCAGATTCTTGATCCTATACGGAGTCGGTAGGACTCCTTTGACAGGGATCAGCCCATCGCTAGACCCCTACCTACACACAGAACAACACAAATATAAAACTGACGTACACAATACAGACATCCATACCTTAAGTGGATTTAGAACCCACGATCCTAGCGTTCGAACGAGCGAAGAAGGTTCATGCCTTAGACCGCGCGGCCACTGTGATGGGCTCTAAGTTCCTTTGTCTGGAACAAATAAAGTTCCTGCTTGTCTCCCCCCTTAGTGTATGTAGATACGTATATATGCGCGTGTTTGTTGACTAATTGGAAACACAGGAAAAAAAGAAGCATTTCCAGTATCAGTAATATGCCTGCTAAAGAATGTGAGATGTACTGGAAATGTAGGTAAGAAATGCATAAAAAATTTTAGTCGGTTATTTTGAAAAGAAACGACAACTTGGTAGACCGAGTCGTAGATGTAAATGTAATAATGAAACGAATCTCTAAGATATATAGGATGTAAAGGAGTGAACTAGATTCAACTGGCTCAGGATAGAATTGAGTGGTAGGCTCTGTAGAACGCGGTAATGGTCCTTTAAGTTCCAAAATAAACAATATATTTATTTACCAACTAAGCCACTATCAGCTTCTCAACAATGAATCTACTGTATGACGTGTCGATAGTAACAATACGAATATGAATTGCTCATATTTGCAGTTGTCCAACCACGTCTATCGGTATTAGAACGTATAACTGATCGTGATAAGAAAGAAATAGGCGTATAGCATTGATGCTTTCTGAGTTATCTGAGCACCTACAAAACAAAAACAAACTTCCTGGCTTTAGTCCGCAAGCGAACTATACCAACTGAGCGACTGCCGCTTGTCGGCGAAGTTAGTGCCAACTTTAGCGGACAGAGGGTGTCACGTGATCAGCGCAACGAATTTCCACGGCCGTTAATCTTGGTTTTCTACACCGGGGACGCTATTTTTCCATTCAAGTAGCACCTCACTTATCCTCACGGGGCTGAGTGACCTGGAAGTATAATTTCAGATCCTCTGTTTCAGAAGTGTAGATCACAGTACGCATTAACCTGCCGCATAGGGCCGCGCCATAGCTCAAGCAGTTAGTCGCTGGCTTCCCACCGCGGCGACCCGGGTTCGTTCCCGGGTCTATTCAAGTGGGATTTGTGGTGGACAAAGTGGCGCTGGGGCAGGTTTTCTCCGAGTACTTCGGTTTCCCCTGTCAATCTTCATTACATTACATTACCAATTGCTCCACAATCACCCTCACCTATCATCTGGGGCTGGTACAATAGGCCAGAAGTGCCCAGCGTACAAGGGACTTCTAGCAATAAAAGAAAACTTCCGCTTGTCTCAAGCGGTGAAAGGAATCATGAAGAATAAGATTGAACTGACGCATGTGTTCCATTGTGGGACAAACAGAATTGCCGACAGCTTTCTTTGAAATTTATTAAGAGTATGAGTACTTATAAGTAGCGATAAGTCTTTCACGCTGAATTACAAGACAATCTGTGACACTGTGTATGAGATACTTGGAAAAGTCCGTGTATGGTCTTATGTTAACCAGGCTTGAGTATTGATTAATGTGGCGGAAAGCATTGCCTAGTAACATTCATTGAAAATCTCACGTATCGAATTGTAAGGAACTGCTTTGGTTTAGGCTCTGCTGCTGTATCACAGACAGACAAGATGGACGGCACATGGACAGACCCGACTTTCTATTAATTCATTCTTCCTCATTTTGTAAACCCGTAATAATTCTGGGGTTCACCGTTTAGCCCAGTGGGCTTAATAGAGACTACAACAACACAGCGTTATCGTCTTGATAATGGAGGCAATCGAACTGAATCTCATACCTGAGGAGGTCATCAGAAATGCGATTAAACTCGAGTAGAATTCTCACAGCACAGGTTCGACTCGACCCGAGTCCCATAATTAGATGTCCGAATTGCGTAATGCTGTCTACCAGACCGCACACAAAATTGTTCTGCAACGCTTTAAGCGTATGTATGTTCCAGTGCTTTACTAAACTAAAATATTTCAATTAACCCTAGATATTTAGTGCTGGGAATGGTCAAAAGTGTAAGCTGACTTTCATTCGGATGAATTCCAATGAGGAAGAAGCTCGCGACACCTTTGCGTAATGCGGTTCTTAAAGAGCACGTGGAATGGATTAATTTTGCTTAGGATAGAATCCAGTTAGTTTATCTTGTGACTTAGGTAAAGAACCATTGAGCTTAGCGACCATCAGTTTCTCAAAGAGATTGTGCATCATGAAGCCCTGTATTGGTGGTTGTAATGGATTTGCTGCGGCTTTCAATATTTCTATTAAATAACTCCGCGGCTTGTAGTCTGCAAGAGAACTATACCGACCGAGCGACCGCCGCTTGTCGGTAAAGTTAGTGCCAAACAAAATGGGGGTCACAGAATATAAGGTGAGTTTGGCAGTAACAGACGGGTCATATTGTGCAATTTTTAGTAATTTATTTTAATATGTTGGAAAACAGCAACATAGCTGTCGAACAACGTATTTTGATACTAGGATGGTGAATAATATACCGATATAAGTTTATCTTACATCTTTGCTGTTGTAGTCCATAATCGGAAACTTGTACAGGCCAGTGTTTCCAGATCAGTCGCAGACAAAGGCGTCTCTCTGCTTTAGTGAGGTTGTCGCAAGTGCACCTTGGCAGTTCCTATGGACAGTCTTCGTTTTATCCAGTTATACTGATGGAAAAGTGGGCTTGTTTGCTCGTTGCAGATTAATTTAACTATTAAACAAGTAAGGACATTCTGTACTTAGAGGCAGAACTGGTTGGTTTGTCGGATGCAAATGAAAAAGACTTGGCATATTGTTACTCGTTAAGATTCAAAGCGTTCAGACCAAGTCCACACAAATTGCAGACACCAGTCAATAACTCAACATGTGACAGCCCATATGTACGTAAGTGACAAAGCGCCGTGCAAGATGCATATTAGCATCACGAAAATATGTGCTGTCGCACCTAGTAAGTCTGACACGACAGTATCGCTACGTAGCACCTGTTGTAACAATGTGTTCAAATTAAAGATTCTTTTCCTACAAGCAAAGATAATTGCAGCACTACTAAAAGCAATTTTAACTTTCCTGCTATAAAAATTACAATTTCTGATACATTTCCGGTAAATCTTCAAATATGGTTTGTATTTTGTGCTGCGATTTCATTTAGTTTGTTAAATTCCTTTATATTGCGGCATGTAGACCCCTTTTCTATGAAACGACCGCGAAATAAAAAGCTATGCAACAGCCGTTGCTAGGCAATTTCTCTGTAACAAACGGCCGTTTTTAGGTAATGACCGCAAAATATTCTTAATATGCAAAAACGGAGTAACTGGGAAGCGGTATTTTATACGCAGTCCGCGCGATAGCTACGTGATTCAACAAGAGAGTAACTGTTCGGAGAGGTGATTTCTATGCGGTCCGTACCGAGTTGTTATAAGCGGGAGAAGCCTAGATTTTAATTAGTTGTGAGAGCCTCCGGCCACTAAGGACGCAAACACGGAAGCTGAGGAGGCTACGGCGTTAGAAGCCGTTACCAGGCGACAATCAAATAATATAAAACATACTGAGAAGGATTCGTACGTGCTGTAGTGAATTTTAGCGAGTGTGAATTAGCGTTAGCGCTATAGTTATTTGTAGTTATGTTATGTAAGAATGCAATAAATCCAATTACCAATCCAAACCTAGTCTATAGTCACTCATACACGCGACAGCATAGAAAGTATCGGTGGTTACTTATTTGTAGATTGTAAACTTGAACGTTATGCTCCAGTGCAATTTTGATACGTTATGGAAACATCATAAATTAATAAAGAAAGTAAAGATCACAGGCGTCAGTGAATACACGCCGCTGTTTCTGTTCCACGGATCCTGATCTATGTTCATGTGCGCACTGGAATGTATTGCGGTCATGCTTCATTTCTTGCAGTCGTGTTTAGCTGCAGTACAGCTTGCATTCAAAATAAACTTGAATAATGAGCATAACATAACATCGCCTTCTCTCTCACGACTGCGTGTGAAATAAAACGTCGACTCTCCAATACATGAGCTATAAAATGAGCGCTTCGTAGAATATAAAACTTCTCTACCTTCAATGTTTATTCTGTGCTTCCGCTGGATGTCAGGAATCGAATTATCGGCTGAGACGTCTTGATATACTATGTATTACACTGTAATTAGAAAATGTGTTTACGTTGATCGACTACAGGCTAACTTGACTCCAGGCAGTCATACTCTAAACGTGTATACAGTATTGGTGCGAAATTGAATGTTGACTTTGTGTTTGCATTTCTTTATGTATGCTGAAATGTAGTAACTTGTGTCTTATGAACGTAGGTATAATCATCATCAGTAATCTGTCAGACGACAGGCCCACACTCTCTTCCAAAACAATTCCTCCACTTAATGCGATCTAGAGCTTTCTCCTTCAAATGGCAGTATCCTCTTCTGTCCCCAAGGTCATCCAGCATCTTCTTACGTCTTCTTCCTCGTCTTCTTGTCACTTCTATCCGCCCCTCTATCTTTCCTTCAATAACTTCTTTTAGAAGGCAGTTTCTGCGTAAAACATGACCAATCCAATTAGCCTTCCGTTTTCTTATTTCGTATAGGATATTCATCTGCTCATTGACTCTAGTTAACACTTCTTCATTTCTCACATAATCAGTCCAACTGACCTTCTCCATCCTTCTAAAACACCACATTTCGAAACTTTCCAGATGTTTCTGATCTACTGCCCTAAGTGTCCATGTTTCAGCCCCATACAGATCTATGCTCCAAATGTAGCATTTCACTAGGTATAAATTGTTCTTTAAAGTAAACTATACCTGTGAACGGAGAAGTTCATGGAGGTAGGCCTAGGCCCACTGGGGCTGTAGTGCTAAGGAAAAAAAACTATACCTATCTCTTCTTCAGTGATTATCCAGGCGTATACATTTGCATAATAACATTTATATGGGAATATTGTTTGCACGCGTATCTTTGATAACGAACCTGGTTATTGGAAGAACTGAAATTTCTTTCCACTTAGAAACAAGAATATTGGCAAAAGAAAAAATATTTGTACTTTTAATACATATCAGCAGTTAAATATATTTCTTATAAGTTTACGAAGTCACCGGAATTTAGTAGCTTGATTTTTAAAGCGTTTAAAATGTTCGGTATATGAAACTAATGTTCGTAGTATTGGTGGAAGTGTTAATAGGTTATTTGATATCAGCAATAGAATAACAAAGGATTAATGTAGGTTAACCTTTTTATTTATTTTCCCGCAAAGGTAGATCTGAATTTATGGAACCAATAATCAAACTTACTTACTCATGGATCTGAGCTCTTCCCGAGGAACCGTCAATTCTGCAGCCACTCAAGATTTCCCCAGCATTTTATGGAACCCGAAGGTTCATAACGGTGTTCACAAGAGCCCTCCACTGGTCCCTATTCTGAGCCAGATCAATCAAATCCATAACATCCCATCCTATCTCTCTAAGATCCATTTTTACATTGTCCACTTCCACTTATATTATCTTCCAAGTAATATCTTTCCTTCTGGCTTTCCCACCAATATCCTATATGCAGTGTCCTCTTCTCCACCATTCGTGCAACATGCCTTGCCCACCTCATCCTCCTTGACTTTATCATTCTAATAATATTTTGAGAAGAGTACAAGTAACAACAATGAATCACAGTAAATAAATTCAGAGCCGACAACCACTTACAACACTACAATAATTAATTTAAACTATTAATTTAAATACTCGTACGTAGTTTCAAGACAGCTTCTGCAATTTATTTATAGGGGTGAAACGCTCAAGGAAAGTGAGTGACAAGTGACCATCTGTTCAGGTAATGAAAATATTATTAATTTATATTCTTATTTAGTTTCGAAAACAAAATTGATGTGTTAAAACACAAGAACGAAACTTGTTATCGCCAAACACTGATCTTCAAGCTCAGGGTCCTTTCAGCAATTAGAAAAGACCCTAGAACGGATCCTAGGGTGGGATAATATATTAGGACGTTGTTTGCTCTCTTCAGTTGCTCCAGATAAAATTGATATCTTAAAATAAACTGTTGAATTTCTTCTTGTTTAATCATAAGTCATAACCACCGCAGCATTCTTTGCCTTACCAATAAAACTCTTCAATCAAGGCTTGAGATACCAAGTTGGAGAAACAGGTAGCGAACATCGCACGTTAAATAAGACAGTGTGTTGAAGCTATGTGCTGAAATATAAATACACTGTAGATTATGATTGGTAACAACTAAGTTATCCTGTCAAGGTCATCCTTTATGTGCCTTCCCGGCCCCGTACTAGCCTCTGATCTTCAGCCTGTTAAGATATTCTGAAGACAAGGAACTGAAATTCATACGCGCTCTTCCAATGAGACTATCAATATAAAGTCAAATTTATGGTTGAGGGATTAAGGAAATGAATACCCTTGACCGGATGATAGAATTTCTTCTGAAAAAGTATCAAAAATCTCTATATTCGTGTCTTATTAAAAATTCGTTACCCACATTTACAGTAAACTGCAGTAAATTGTATTTAGGAATTGCATTTCAAGCCAAGAAATCTGACGCACTAAGTCTTCCCATTCTTCATATGGTTACTGCTTAGGAACTTTATTATAGCCTCAGAAACAAAAGTAGCCCCATCATATGATTCCATAAGCAGCCATCAACTTGATAATATTCTCTTTAACAAAGAGCATTCCGTCATCCCTAACATTTATCTTATTCAAGTAAAATTATTTTCTTGGTCAACCTCACTACTATCTTGTCAGCCACGTGGTCAGGTGATCGTGATTTACGTGATAGGAAGGACGTGAGAAGAGGCGATTGTGGCCTGCTTTTCATTATATATCTCAGCAGAATTTGGAGATATGGAGGAAACCTACGAAAAATTCACGATAGCCTTCCCCTAGCAAACCCCCAAATAAAGTCTCACAAATAAAAAGAAGTGGTAATCATTATATCGCAGATTTATATGAATATAAGCACTTCATTCATATTCAATCACATATTTAAATATCTCAGAAAATATGGTTTTATAGGTATGTTTTGGAAAATTTGAAGAAAACGTACTTTGACCTGGAAGCGATCTTTCGTCATGAGACAATGCTGAATGGGTTTAATGAAAATTGATGTTTAATATTTTAGCACTTTATTTTGTTGGTTCGTTCTAAATGTATCAAATTGAAGAACATGATCAAAAGTAAGGACTAAGGACCGAAACTCATTTTGGATACATTTATATAGGCCTGTGTGCTAAGGATTTCCATAAATATTTGCGACAAATTTGTATCGTTTTACCCTCAACGCAACAATAATTTATGTATTTATTTATATAGTACGCATTACATGTTTCGACCTCAAATGGATCATCTTCAGGTCCTGCAAGAAAATAACTTGTACGAATTATTTATAAAAATGGGATGTTAGCGTTACAGTTCGGTAATGGTATGTGAGAAACTTGCAGCAGCTGAAGGTGACCCGTTTGAGGTCGAAACATATAGTGCGTGCTATATAAATAAATAATTATTTTTGCGTTGAAGGTAACAATTATATATGTTCATAATAGTCACCCTGCTAATCAAGAATTTCCCTACTTTTAGGAGAATCTGAACAATAATTTACGTGTTCTCAGGAGATCGCCATTGGTCCACATCACTTTTCTTGAAAATGAATTGCAGTGTTATGCTTCTGTGTGTGCGTAGGTCTTCCATGTAATATGTTGTGTTTACTTACTTCACCCCTGCATGATTGTTATATTACCATGAGCGTTCTTCGGAGCTTCTTTCGTAGAAGCTGGGTAGATCACGTAGTTAGACTTGACACTCGACAAGCCTCTTGCCTCAAGAGAATGATAAGGCGGAAGTGTGCACATGACCATCAGACATACACAAGGCCAGAGTGCTTGTGGACACAGTATGGCGAGAGCGGAATTAATTTCTCAAAATAAACATAATAGAAGATTAAACTGTATTATAATTAACTTTCAGAGTTTAGCCGTATTTTGCGGATTGAAGGTCGGGCACGTTAAGTCAGGTCCAGTTTGGGCCGCGCCTCTGCAACTAAGACGCTATTTAAAATAGTTCATTAAAATAAAACATCACATATCTTCGGTCCAACTTGGTCCGTCACACCTGTCAATTCTCTTGAAGGTCGAAATAAATTATTCTGTTTTATCTGTTTAGAATCTCACAGAATCAAAAATCTTTTTGTCGTGTTGTGGTAGTAAAGAGATAAGTTACTTATATTACTCGCATTTAAAATACAGTAAAACTGTTTTTGAGACCTACTATAATGCAGTTTAGACTAAAGAATGTTTGCTCGAATGTCTTATACAGGGACAGGAAAAATATTTAGATATTCTTATTACAGTTATTGTGTTTCTGAACAATATCCATCGTGTTGTTTTTATTTAAAACACAAAATGTTTCGGAGACTGGATTCAATCTCCGACTGCAAAGATAATAACAAAGAAGATCAGTTTGGATTTAGAAGAGGAAAAGGAACCAGGGATGCAATTGGGATGATGAGAATTATAGCGGAACGAACTTTGGAGATAGATGAAGAACTGTGTGTTTGCTTCATAGACTGGCAGAAGGCATTTGACCGGGTAAACTGGACCAAATTAATGCAGATCCTAAAAGAAACAGGTATCGATTGGCATGAAAGAAGATTGATTAGCAAATTGTACATGGATCAGAAAGTTAGAGTACGACTGGACAGAGGGGAGACAGGAAGTGTGCAGATTGGAAGAGGAGTTCGACAAGGATGCTGTTTATCACCAATTCTGTTCAACTTGTACAGCGAATGCCTTACCAAGGAAGCTCTGGATGGGCTCGGTGACTTCAAAGTAGGAGGGCAAATTATTCAAACTGTGAAATATGCAGATGACCTTGTGTTAATGGCTAAGGAAGAAACTGTGCTACAGGGCATGATTGATAGACTAATTGAAATTGGAAGGTGCTATGGCATGGAAATGAATGTGGAGAAAACAAAAGTAATGAAAATTTCGAGACAACCAACCCCAGTCACAATAAAGATAGACCAAAAACAAGTGGAGAATGTGAAATGTTTTAAATATTTGGGTAGCTTGTTAACAGATGATGGAAGGTGTACTTGTGAAATTAAATCCAGGATTGCCATGGCAAAAGCTGCATTTAGCAAGAAGAAGAATCTTTTTACCAGCAAATTGGACTTAAATTTGAGGAAGAAACTAGTGAAATGCTACATTTGGAGCATAGCTCTGTATGGGGCTGAAACATGGACACTTAGGGCAGTAGATCAGAAACATCTGGAAAGTTTCGAAATGTGGTGTTGGAGAAGAATGGAGAAGATCAGTTGGACCGATTATGTGAGAAATGAAGAAGTGTTAATTAGAGTCAGTGAGCAGAGGAATATCCTACATGAAATAAGAAAACGGAAGGCTAATTGGATTGGTCATGTTTTACGCAGAAACTGCCTTCTAAAAGAAGTTATTGAAGGAAAGATAGAGGGGCGGATAGAAGTGACAAGAAGACGAGGAAGAAGACGTAAGAAGATGCTGGATGACCTTGGGGACAGAAGAGGATAATGTCATTTGAAGGAGAAAGCTCTAGATCGCATTAAATGGAGGAATTGTTTTGAAAGAGACTGTGGACCTGTCATCTAGACAGATTACAGATGAATGAATGAATCCTGATGCAAATTTATATAATGTATTTATAGTCCTAACTTCAGTGATCTAATTATGAATTGATCCCCACACTTGAGGTCTAGCACATATGTCCAGACACAGTTTCACGGCTATTGTTGTTAAAATTATAGTACTATCAGAATAGAAGTCATCATCAAAGAAACAAATTCTCTGTATGGTACAAACATAAAAACAAATGACATTATCGAATGGGAAAATAAACACAAATAACTTTATGCTGTTCTAGTCAGTGTTGCATATTTATCAAATATTTGTTACACCGAAACAAATATATTGCTCCCAGGGTAATTTATTGTAGTGTCGTAAATGTTTCATAATGTTAATGTAATGTTTCATGAGTATGTGTCAGTTATAATGGGAAACATATGAATCCAGGTCGAACTGTCTTATAAACCTAGAGTTCCATACACATAAGAGAAATCGTAGTCCAGAAACATTCTCTGACTGATCCAAGACGTTTCAAAGCCTAGAAACAAACTTTAAATAAGGATTCATTACAAATAATCGCGTGAATTAATTTAAGTGCTAGATAAACACACACTCGTGGATATGGAGGGATGTTTACGCAAAGTTCAGCTGTGCTCCATATTTAAGGAAACAAAAGCCGTAAGTTATTGCCAGAATCTTTTCGTTACGTTATTAATCTAATGAAAACAAAATATTGGTTCGAAATTATTAGCTTTTGCAGAATAAGGTTCTCATTATGATACACAAATTTGCTTATAATGCAATAAAACAATTGTAATAAAAATTATTTATTGAGGTAATAATGTATTTACTTTTTAATATTGTTATTCCTTAAACCTCTGTGCGAATATCATTGTCGGGAATAAAACTTGTATACCTCTATTGTCAGAAAACAGAATTCTGAAAAAAATCCATTTAGTCCAATACAATTGAAATTAGCTACAGCGAGAAATATGAAATACTCTACCAGTTTCTCAATATAAGTAGACGTAATAATTTATTTCATTGTTGTTTTTATTTTGTATTGCAGATCTACATTTTTTTCTTTTAAAGAGATCTTTTATTTGTCGAATTTCCTGTAGTCGACCGTGAACAGAATGGAATGTTGCCAGCCTTAGAGTATCAAGTCTTCCTTTGTCGCCAAGACTTGTAGGGCTATACTAGAAAGTTGGCAAACCTGGAGCCGTACCCTCCTCCTTCAGTTCACCGCTTCCTGATCTGATCAAACCTTTAATGACGACTGGGCTAAATTTATTACTAGACAGGATTGTGTTTCCGAGAAACCTGGAAACATGGACTTTCTCTGCTACCGCGATCACACGGCGTCTACAAACAGAGAGTTCGCAGCCCCATCACGCGACGTGTCTCACGTAACAGCATTCGAATTGCTAACACATATCTCAAGGAATAGAATAGAAAGTAACTTCTTAGAATCAATTAATTATATGTTGCAAATATTGCAGCAGATTGAAGCGTTCAAAAGTGATTTAAGGATAAATTTTATTATTTTGCTCCGTGGAACAGTGTATTTCTGCAAAAATAAATACATTCTTAATCACAAAATTCAAAGATTCATTACCGTGTTCACAAGAACCCGCCCTGCTCCCTTTCCAAGTCAAATGACTCCAGCCCACACCTCACATCATCAGCTTTATTGCTTTCAATTATTGCAATCAGGTTATGTCTGATTTATTGTAAATTATTTTTGTTATGTTACAGTCGAAGTATTCACTATTATTTTTCGCATAATTATGATTCAGTTTTAAATCATTCTAAGCTCACAATAATCTCTATTTCGGACCAAGAGATTCCTTTGCTTTTGTCCTTTGTTAACGTTTTAAAGATCAAAATCAACTCTTCGTCCCCGTGAACCTACTAAACAAATAAAGACCTTCCCCTTTTAATACGAATAATGCTTCAAGACTTAGACTTTGCTGTCTTATTCAGACAACTGCATCCAAAGTTCAATTTTTATTTATTTGGGGCATGCTGTAGTGTAGTTGGTTGAGGCACTATACTACAAACCGGAAGGTCGCGGGTTCGAGTCCCGATGAGGTGGATTTTTTCACTTACCTAACCCTTCCAACAGCACTATGGCCCGGGGGTCGACTCAGACTCTAACAGAAATGAATACCAAAAATCTTCCTGGGGGTAAAGGGCCGCCGGCGCATAAGGCTGACAAGCTCATCGCCATCTGTGAGCCGATTGTCTAGAGCAAATATGGGAACCTCCACATCTCACAGCCCTATGGGCCTCCACGGCCTGTTACATGGATAGCTTTACCTTTTACCTTTGCTTTTAATTAGTATTTTTAACAAGGAATAACTTCTCTGGAATTAGGTAACTGTTATAGGATATGATTTTATACTAATATTTTCAATGTTTCTTTAATTTCATCAGCCGTTCTCTACGTAAATATGCTTATAAGGAACCAGCGGGCTTTTGTATCTCATTATAGTAACGAAGTGTCTGTCAGTAAGTTAGTCGGACAAAGGTCGAAAGTTCATGGATTTCTGACGGATAAAATTTTCCTAACCATAAGCATCTCTTGTGAGTGAGTAGTAAGCCTCCACATTATGTGTACAGAAACAAATAAAGTAATACGTACTTATGCAATATCAAATTTCGATTGCAGATCTGATGGTTGAATTGTTTCTGACTTTCTTATTAATGTGCTGACAAATAAGAACGGCTGGTAATGATTAATAATTACCTGATATTAAATGTAACAGTAGGCTTAAGTTAATAAGATACTCTTCCGTTGTCTCATCCTTTTGGTGGTAATAGATCAAATTTTAATATTGGGACAATTCTCAGTGAAACTATAGTTGCAATTCTGTTTCTTAATTTTAGACAGTCGGTAGGACTCCTTGGACGGGGGATCAGCCCGTCGCAAGGCGTATATTCTGTGGGAGTTCAGAATAGAGATAACCTCCCTTACTCACGGTAGATTTAATAATGCGAGTAAGCGCAATTTCAGACAATTCACCGAATCCAATAGTACGCATTTCTGTGCCCTAAATGAGTCTGTCACTTAACGTCTTCAACAAACTGCTCGGCAGCATGATCTTATCACTTCAGCTCACAATATTGTAACTCCATAGAGAAGAGCCTAACCTAACGATACATGAGCATACGAGTATGCTTAAGATTCATCTTATGTTTAGTCCTTAATACAGACATGAAAATTTTCTATGCTATATCTTCACGGTATTTATGACTTCATCCAGTAAATTAACATCTCTCTCTATTCTGACTTCAGGTTTTCCATAAGTGTGTCCCAGTATGAATACTATATAATTTAATATTAAGCTCTTCAGAGTAATACAGCTTTACTAAGTGGCTTCAGCAAGTGATGATAACGTTTATGCAGACATCAGAGACAAGTGCAGCCATAAAGTGACACAGCGTTCTGGGCCATGAATAAATTGTGCCTCTCTCATGTAAGATGCTTTCCTTGTCTTGTGATGAAGGAGCGAAGAGTACCAAGGCATGCGAAGTAGACATAAAAATCGTTTTTCCTCTATTCCTTGTCATGCATCAATTAGGGGATACATTGCTAAATCAACTGCTCCACTGAACACCATATGGAAGGCGCTGAAGAAGATATAGCAGATGTGTAGATTGCGTAAAACGGAGACTGCAAGGAATTTATAGGAATGGGGTCGAAATGATCCATAATTACGGGGGACGAAAACAGGAAATCCATGATAATGGAAGACCCCCAAAAGAGATGAAGCAATTATATGGCATATTTAAACGAGAACTAGTTTGAAGAAAACAGTCTTCTGGGATGTGGCACCGTGTAGATGTTGTGTTAACTGACGTTTCGGAGGAACGTATCGCATCCATCTTCAGGGTAGAAAATCCGCGAGTGACGAACTATCGTGAGCAGGTGGCTCGCTCGCGAATTTTTTACCCTGAAGATGGAAGCGATACGTTCTTCCGAGACGTCGGTTTGTACAAGATCTGCACGTCGCCACATCCCAGAAGACGGCATTCTTCACAGTCACCGCTGTGAAGACCTCAACTCTTATATTGAAATGATTGAAAATAAACCGAGAATGTAGTTCTACGTCTTTTAAGAAAACCATAAAGGAGGTTGTAATGGATCGTTCTGTATGGGTTCAAATGCGGTCTCTTACGTAGTGAGAAAACATATGTCAGAAATGTTTGAAAACACTGAGGACCCGAGATAACGTAGTCGGTATAGCTACTGGCTACGGGCTGGATGATGGAGGGTTCGGCGTTCGAGTCCCAATAGGGTCGAGAATTTTTCTTTTCTGCACTTCTTCCAGACCAGCTCTGGGGTCCACCAAACCTCCTATGCAGTGGGTATCGGGGGTAAAATAGGTCGGGCGTGAATCTAACCACTCGCCTCAAAATAGTGCCGAGGTCAAGAAAATGTGGATCTATACATCCATTCCCCCATACACCGTCGTGGGGTAGTGTTTAATTAGTTAAGCACAGGGACAGCTTTACCCTTTTTAAACAATATTCTGAAGTATATATTCTGTACTAGGAAGAATAAATTCAGTGATAAATTTAGAATATTACATAATAATGATCTTAGTGATTTGTATGGATCATCATCAAATGTTGTTCATTCATTCGTTTCATTCATCAGTGGCTCTACAGCCCTTTGTTGGGCCCTGGTCTCTACTTCAGTTTCGTAATCTTTCTTACACAGACGGTAGGACTCCTTGGACGAGTGATCAGCCCGTCGCAAGGCCGCTACCTAAACACAGAACAACACAAACACGCATGACTTTGAGTGGGATTCGAACCCACGATCCCAGTGTTCGAGCGAGCGAAGACAGTTCATGCCTTAGACCGCGCAGCCACTGTGCTCGGCATCGAATGTTGTTAGGGTAATGAAATTCAGGAATTTGTTATAGCATTTCTAAGGAAGCGAAATGGTTTAAAATGTACTGGAACTTGAAGAATTGCGCAGTTTTAAAATGTGCTATTTTTGAAAATTCGTACAATAACATTCTGAAATGCATAAAACCTATGCGTGCTTGGCACAAAGATCGGAATGTAATGTCAGTTGCGCATCTACGGCGATAACTTCACGTTGTGCAGTGTACCTATTGCGTAATAACATCACTCCCAGCATTCCCAGTACTCCTTAGCTCCTACATAAATTCATGCGACAATCTGATATGTGAACAAATTCCTCGTGACTGGATTGTCTGCTCCTCAAACATATGTACCAGAGGTAATATATATGCATGGGAAAGCTGTGCAGTTGGTGTCTGCATTACATATGTTCGATTTCTCAAGGTATAATCATTGGCCGATCTCTTTAGAAGAAAGATATTCCTTCCCACACTTTGGCTGTTTTCTGATGTCTCAGTATCACACCGTGCATTTGTTGCTATGTACAGAGATCTTCATACGTATCCAGTACCAGTAACTTCTGATTACTTTCATGTACTCAGTTCTGTGTAAAACTCTGTTGGAAAACTGAGAGTAAAGTATAATTTTCGACAAATGTGACAATAGCTGTGTACTCTCTGCTTATTGTGTGGAAAGTAAGTATTGATGAAGGGAAGCGTGTGGCATTCGTTATGAAATGGCGCTGTCCTGACAACTTCTTCAGCAGATGGTCTTTAATTTAACTGACATCCATTGTTCTTATCAGACGAGCAGCTAAGAATCCTTCAGTTTTCTATTTAATTATTAACTCAGAGATCCCTTATCCTCAATGAAAAATTACGAGTATATTCAGGTGTTCTTTCTGAGGTCCTAAATATTCGTTTTCCTTATATTTGTATTTTAACGTGCTTTCTTAATGTTCATATTCGTCCATACTTGATATATGCATTGATATATTGTTTCTTTGTTGAACTGAACACTTTGTTGAACACTGATACAAGTCATCAGAACTTCTAACTTTATTATATATGAAGAAAGCAGTCTTCTGGGATGTGGTGTTAACCGACGTTTCGGAGGAACATATCGCCTCCATCTCCAGCAGACTGCTTGTACCGGTTCTCACGGTCTCTTCGCCTCCGGATTTCTTATATTTTTCCTTCTACCCTGAAGATGGAGGCGATAAGTTCCTCCGAAACGTCGGTTAACACCACATATACACGGTGCCAAATCCCAGAAGACTGCTCTCTTCACAGTCACCGCCGTGAAAACGTCAAATCTTACATTTATTATATATGATTGAGAGTTGGTTCTGTGAATTATTTGGGTAAAATAACTGATTGTCACACCTGGTCAGTATTCTGTAGCTGCTCCGCATTGCCGGTATTATTGTAAATCTAGATAATGGTGGTTGCTGCCATAACCATTACATTACAACTGTATTCATTCTGGCTGTTTCTTTCTAACTATTGCATCAGATTTATTTTTATTTTATCTTTCCATTCCTTCGGATGATATGTGACTCTTCCCTTACGAAAAGAAAAAAAAATTAAGATATTTTTGGAGTGGTTTTATTTTGCATAAGGAACATTTTCGATATTGTTGATAACAGTTGAATATTACGTAATTGCGTGTCGTTCTAATTGCTATGTTCACCAGGATACACAATAAGCACACGTTAGCTGATCTAACAGTTGCGTCAATTAGCCATGAATTGCCAGTTTCCTATTCGAGAATAAAGTTGTAAGAGAAAAATAAGGTAATCTTCAATTATGGCGTCACATAACCGACAAGAAGTATATAGCCTGTATAGTCTGAAGTTTCCGGATAGTAATTCAATCAGTTGTTATACAACTAGAATTACATATTATTCTCTATTCAATAACAATTAATACTAGTGTAGGTGTAATTCTGTGATGGTGACGTGAGATAAATTGGCCAGTGAATCATAGAATACTTTTGGTTATCATCAAGACCGGAGCTAGCAACGCTTCCTCTATAGAACACTCTGTCAAAATATCAGTAAGAAGGGACAAAGTTGTAACTGCGTTTGGATACAACTGCAATGAGTTCAGTTGGCCCAGTTTCAAATAATGTAACTTCATATCTGAATTCATAATGAGAACAAAATTTCTATGAAGAATTTGTGATGTTTGGGTTTAAAATATTTGGTCCGGTAGATATTCCACNCCGTTCAAACCACTCTGGTCACGCCTGTTGCTATACGAACTTGAACCATCTCGAGCATAATTTGCTCTGTGCTTCAAGTCGCTGCTGATGACTCTGCTTCCGGTATCAGTTTTTGGTTTTTGGTGTCCCTCTTCGTCTGATGCCTACCCTTTGACCTGTCCAGCAAAGGAGGCCCTGCCAGTAGCTACGCTACCGCTGGTATAGCTCTCAGGGTCCTTGGCATACTCAATTATTATATAAGTTTCAAATTGTATAAAATTTCTATCAATATTGTAGACAATTGCTGCTAGTATAGGAAATTTTGTACATATAAATTGAAGTTTCGCCGGTCACGGTAGCCGAGCGGTCTAGTGCATGCACTGTCTTCGCTCGCTCGGAAGCCGTGGGTTCGAAACCCACTCAAGACATGGATGTTTATTGTTTGTGTGTGTGTGTGTGTGTGTGCGCGCGCGCGTTTTCTTTTGTGTTTATGTTCAGGTAGAAGCCTTGCGATGAGCTGATCACCCGCCCAAGGAGTTCTACCGAATGTCTAAAATCTAGTAAACCGAAATGAAACGGAGAGCTTCATGGAGGTAGGCCAGGGCTCAAATTGGGGCTGTAGCGCCAAAGGGTGGGGGGAAGTTCCTCAATTACATCATGTCGATAATTTAAGAGGAACATATGTGATTCTGTTACCTGAAAAGTTTGTAAGCATGAGATTATCGTGGTCCCTACTAGTGTACATGTTCTTTAGCTTGAGGTTTCATGAAACTTAACTCTGTTTAAACAGGTACATTATTTCCTATATTCAAAGGTAAAATTGACCCTGTACTTAAGTAAGTAAGCATTATGCCATGAAGGCAGATGGAGGACTGGATATATAGATCCACGTTTTGCTACATTACACAAGTTAATAAATTCTTGATTAATGCTTTCAGCTATGTTTATATAACATCGTTCTTTCTGCTTATAATTTTATCAACTTTATCAACACTGCAAAGAAAAATGTTCGCTTTATGTTCTAAACTGACGCATGAACGTTAGTGCACAGCATAAAAGCATTAAGGTATTCTTATCCAGCATTAAATTTCAATTCCAGAAAGAAAGGTTGTGACACCACACATGTTTTCCTTTTTCTTTTTACGGTCGTGAAGTCTAATTATCTTACGGAACAGAGCGCTTTATGCATTAGCTTAGACGGCTGTATAGCAATGAAACAATCGTGGATAAAGATTACCTATGCATTATACTTTATTTCGTCTCCAGGTAATCACTAGTCCGACAGGACGGAAGGAAACGAAGGAGACTGAAGTGTTTCTCATACGGTGAAGGATAACAGTGCTACTGTTGTTATGTTACAGGCCTATTTTAAATAATTTCACCATTCTTAGCGAGTCGCTAGAAATTAAAACCCTGTTTAAAAATGTGGTTCAGGTTTATTGGCTCATGTTTTATTATATTTTTAAAATTTCTGTAAAATACAATGAAATGTAATAGAATTAATATTTATCTAATTAATTTTATACCTGATAATCTTAAGATCCAAATGATTCCCTTCACGTATCGTGTCACTCTGTTGGATCCATATTCATTAATTATCTTGCATGACTTTTTATCGGTTCCTAATTCTGCTAGTTGTATATTTTACTACCTGCGTCGGTATTTTTAAGCTGGTCACGATTTAAGCGATTTTCAGGTTAGGTCAGTAATTCCTATAAACTTTCTTTGTTAGAAGTTTCAGGAATGAAAAATATGTCTTTCTGGAGTCTAGAGACGAAAATGTCTATTACACACATCGCGCACACGTTTTCTCTTATGAGGAAAACTCCAGTTTCAGATAACAGAAGTTATACTTACACCTGATGTTCTGCGAAACTTGTATTTTTCCTTTCTAATTGTGATATATAAGAACAAGTTCACCTTGCACGATTAGCTTGATATATTCATCATAGAAAGAACACGGCAAGACAGCTCTGTAATAATTAATGTACGTATATTTTCAGCCGGTCACGGTAGCCGAGCGGTCTAAGGCATGTACTGTCTTCGCTCGCTTGGAAACCGGGATCGTGGGTTCGAATCCCACTCAGGGTATGGATGTTTAGTTTGTGTGTGTACGTTTTTCTGTGTTTGTGTACAGGTAGAGGCTTTGCGACGAGCTGATCACCCGCCCAAGGAGTCCTACCGAATGTGTAAGATCTAGAAAAACCGAGGTGAACGGAGAAGTTCATGGAGGTAGGCCGAGGCCCACTGGGCCTGTAGTGCCAAGGAAAAAATATATACATTTTCATTAAGCTGCTGAGTATGTTACACGTAGGAATTTTGTTGCTGACTGAGGATTTACATCATCAGTGTCTCCAGGCATATACTAAAGCAGTCATACTTTCCGCAATATAACGCCGTGTAGTCCATTGAAAGCCAACTGACGTTTCGATTGAACATACCACCTCCATCTTCATGGTCGAAGAAAAAGCCGAGCAGGAAACCAACATGAAGCAGTTAGCAAGCAGAGCTAACAGCATGCTGGTTTCTTGCTAGGCTTAATCTTCGATCCTGAAGGGGGATATGGCATGTTCCTCCGAAACGTCGGTTGACTTTCAACGGACTACAGGGCGCTATATCCTAGAAGATACCACCGCTATGAGAATCCCAATTCTTACGAATATTGGTGTATCTATTAACAGTAACTAACTCCATGAAACCGAATTGTTCTTGAAAAACCAAAAGTTGCTCAGCTATTCAAGAGTTTCGGCATATTTTATGGAGCCCCGAAAGTTCATCACAGTCTGCACAAGAGCTCGCCTCTTTTCCCTATTCACATACCCATAATCCATTCCGTATCATCCAATATTATTTCTTAGAGATGAATCTCAACTCTATCCTCCCACCTACATCTAAGTCTTAGTAGTAGTCTCTTTCCTTTTGCTTTGCCACCAAACCCCTACATGTATTCATCTTACGAGTATTTCTCGTGCGTTCTACATGCCATGTCCATCTCATCCTACTTGATTTGATCATTCTAATTATATTTGATGACGAATGGAAGTTATGAAGCTCCTCGTTATGTGAAATTGTCCGATCTCCCACCATTCCATCTCTCTTGGGTCAAAATATCCTCGGAACTCTGCGCATAGACACCCCAACTCCAATAGAAATAAATCCATGTTATTTCTTCAATGTCACATACAATCCCCACACCCATGCAAAATTCCCTTACTGTAGGTGATGTAAGGTAAAGCTATCCCTGTAACGAGCAGTGAAGGCTCAAAAGTTTGTGAGACGTCGAGGCTCCCACATTTTCTCTAGATAATCGGCTCACAGATGGCGGTAAGGTTTTCAGCCTTATTCTCCGGCCGCCTTACCCCTCAGTAAGATTCTTGATACTGATTTCTGTTAGAGGCTGAGTCGACCCCAGTTCCATTGTGCGGCTGCAAGGATTAGGTCAATTGAAAGAAAAATCAACCTCATCAGGACTCGAACCCGCAACCTTCCCGCTTGTAGCATACTGTCTTCTTACTGTAGGTAAAAGGTAAAATTGTCCCTGCGCTTAACAAATTAAGCACCACGCCATGAAGGCGTATGGGGTAGTGGATGTATAGATCCATATTTTCTTCACCTCAGCATTAGTTAGAGGTGAGTGGTCAGCTTCACGCCCCTTCCGCTTTATCCCCGGGGTAAGAGCCCGCGGAACACATTGGATAGGAGGCTGAGTGGACCCTAGAGCCGGTCTGGACAACGTGGAGAAGAGATTGTTGACCCTACTGGAACTCAACCCTTCTGTCGTTCAGCCCGTAGCCAGTCGCTCGCTATAGCGACTACGCTGTCCCTTACTGTGATAGTTGTACAGTGCTTACTGGTCGCGTCAGTGAGACTTGCAGAACACGTAGGTCTCCTGTGTGCCGGCCCAGGACTGAGGGCACTCAGAAGCAGCGCACATATTGACAGCAGAGTTCGTAACAAGAATCTGTATACCGTTTCTGAAGGGCACATTCTTAGATGGGGGTATGTCATGTTACGTACGTCCCTTGTCACCACGGAATGGAGCGTCCTCACGTCGCGGGCGGACGAGACGGCCAGTTATAATTAGAATAATAAAGTCAAGGACAATGAGATTGGCAGGGATTTTAGCATGCATGGGTGAGGAGGAGGAGAAGAAGCATGCATATAGGATTCTGGTGTGAAAGAGACAACTAGGAAGGCTTAGGCGTAGTTTTGAGGCTGATATTGAAATGGACCTAGATGGTAGGGGATAGTATGAATTGGATTGATCTGGTTNTCTGCAAATATGTGTAATAAAATATATTTCTATATTTAGTATCTATATAGAGTTTAACTCCTCTCACCCCGTAATGCCCTCCAAATGAAATGAAATGAAATACTTTATTAAATATGCTACTGTCTTCACATGAACGACTGGGCCTGGCCTTGAAGGGGTAGACGAAAAACACCAGTCCCTCCAGTTCGAATGCGCGCGTGTGTGCATAAATAGTTGCATATATACACCAGAGTCTGAGGGAATTGGAATGGAGCCCGGACCAGTCACAACTGTGGGGCGCCCACCCCACCCGGAAAGCCACAGAAATATAATAATACGTTTAATAAATACTTTAAAAACCAGATTTTCTACCAAACGAATGTCGACGAAAAACCGAGAATGATAAGTACTGAATTCCCACATTACTGCTTACTTATTATAATTTTTATAATATGTAAGAGCATATTTTGGCCCCCCTAGGCAAGGGGTTTGAGCCAAATGGCCCTGCTGCCCCTCCCTTTATATAGGCCACATATACCGTAAGAATTTTCTAAGAGTAGCTCCGTATTCAAGCAGCTGTGTAAAATTTATTATGGGCAATATATGTACCGACTGAAAAAATGCCTCTCTCTAATATGCACATATTATATGAAAATGGAGTTTATAATTTTTTCTCATTGCTTATCTTTGGTTGGGATCTGCTACTGTGAAATACCTCCCCCGTTTCTNGCAGCTGTGTAAAATTTATTATGGGCAATATATGTACCGACTGAAAGAATTGCCTCTCTCTAATATGCATATATTATACGAAAATGGAGTTTATAATTTTTTCTCATTGCTTGTCTTTGGTTGGGATCTGCTACTGTGAAATACCTCCCCCGTTTCTAATATCTTTAACAAATGTATGAGCAACAAGGTTGCATATAATTCGTTGATAGTGCAAGAGAGGGTAATTTATGGATGAAATTCTGATTTGGTGTCTAGAGCAGTGGTTCTCAACCTTTGTCAGAACGTGGCTTCTACAAGACAAGGGCAAGGTATAATTGATGCCAGGGCCCGGTAACTGGCCGCAACCCGGCTGGTCTAGAGTGCTAACATCTGTAAACAAGTATACAGAATCTACAAGCAACAAATATGCCTTCCAAATGCTATGCAGTAAGAACAACTCTGTCGTTCATAAAATGTACAAACAGAATGAACTACTTGTATACTCGTTCGGATTAACGCGAATGTTGGGGTCTTTATCTACTTGAAATCTATTTCAATGTAATTTAGTGCGAACTTGTTATGAGAATAAGTCTGTACGTTTGTTGCTCTAGAGCCGGGATAGCGCAGTCGGTATAGCGACTGGCAACGGGCTGGACTACTGAGGGGTAGGAGTTCGAGTCCCGGTAGGGTCAAGAATTTTGTCTTCTTTACTTCGTCCAGACCGGTTCTGGGGCCCAACAAACTTCTATTCAGTGGTACCGGTGGGTCTTTCGACGGGGGTAAAGCTGCCGGGGCGTGAAGCTGACCACTCACCTCCAACTAGTGCCAAGGTCAAGAAAATATGGATATATACGTACATCCGAAAATCCATGCCCCAGTTATCCATCAGTTACCAAAAATTGTATCTTACTGTAGCTCGTGTTTTGAACCGAGTAGGGTGTGAACTATCCGTTAAAATTTACTGAAACTTCCTCTCTTCAACCAAATGTCATCATAAAGGCCTCTCATGGGGAGTATTCCCGCTTCGTGTTTAGGACGTGCCGGGTTCAAATCTCGGACCTGATATCGACTGTCTTTGACTGAGGGTTTTTGTGCGTTTCCTCAGTCTCTTCAGGCAAATTCCGGTATACTGGCTCAAAATTCGCCACGGCCACTTCCCACCACATCCTTTCTGATTCATTATTCACTAATCATCTCATTTTTAACAATATGTTCTTAGAGCATTGACAAGGCCATTAAACAAATTAAGAATAGTTAAATATATCAGAAAGGAAGTGTGTAATACAAAGAGCTTCTTACTATTCCCGTCAACCTAAGCTCAGTATTTACTAAAACGTGTCTAAATTAAAGCGAAATATATAGAATTACTAATTACAGTGTAAGGAAAATTCATACTTATAGCGTGTAGTATGTACTCGTAAATCATTTTTAACTTTTAACCCCCATTGGTTACTATATGAACCATCTACTTTAGCATACTGAAACTCTGCATTCCGCCCAAGGAATGTGTTTGTTTATTTCAGTTGTTCTCCCAATAAGCAGATATTTTTTCCTTAAATAGTATTAACCTGTTGGTTTTGTAGCGAATATTTAGTGTAGTTTCAGTGAGGTATGAACTAAATATTTATGTATTATTTAGAAGAGAATAGACCGCCTCTGTGGTCTAGTGGTCAGAGTTTCTGACTACAGATCTAGAGGTTCCGGGTTCGATTCCCGACGCTACCAGATTTTCTGAAAAGTAATGGGTCTGGAACGGGGTCCACTCAGCCTCGAGAGGTTAACTTGGGAGCTCTTTCAAGGAAATAGCGACTCCGGTCTAAAAAATCTAAATTAACGGCCGTGGGAAGTCGTTGCACCGACTACGCGACACCCTCCATTCGCAAAATTTGACACTAAATTCGCCGACAAGCGGCAGTCGCTCGGTTGTTATAGTTCGCCTGCGGACTAAAGCCACAGATTTTTTGTTTTAGAAGTAAATCAGTCTTTGGAGCGTTAAAATAGAGCTGCTTGAACTGTGCAGTTTTGCATGAAGTCCAGCTGTGCTTCCTCGCAAAGCACTTTGCCGCCCGATGCTACTTTACTGCAGTAACAATGAGTGTAGGCGCCAATTCTTTTCTCTCTCTCTGCATTCGCACGTCATCCCAGCACGCTAGTCACGTCCCAGAATTGATATACGCTTACAAACCTTCTGTCTCTTTTCTATTAGCCGTAGGACTTGATCAAGTAGGCGGGCAACAACAGCCTGTGAATGCATAGTTCTCTTTATGGTTCGCTGCAGTACCTCAGCAAAGGATGTACACGTGAAATTGTTGCAGCTTCAGTTGCAGTAACGTACTTTAAGGAGATTCTTGTTTACTTGCGTACTTCAGGGACCAAATAGCATCGCGGCACTTAACCGGAGAAAGGCTGCACTGATTAACTGACAAGTAAATTTGGTGCCTTACTGATGACTTAGTTTTACGTTATTAAACTACCTTGCTTCAACGTTGCATTAGTTAATGAGTTTTCAATTACAAATTACTTTTAAAAAATGCTTGTTTTGTGTGCTCAGATTAGAAACAATGAAGAGAATTTAGAATTTCATACGAAAATTATATCNCCCAGAACACTGTTTTCTTTATATCGTGGATGTTATTCCCTTTGACATTTAAAGTTATATATTTATTAATTGCTTGTTTTATCCATCACAACGCAACAACTCTCAAAATTTCGTTCACATCAACTGTATACAACGAGTTACTGATTTCATTGGCGTCCTGTTACATGTTTCGGCTTATGAAATTCCATCATAATAACTTATTCTTAGACTTTTGAAATGCTTTCTATGTGGATATATTTTGAAAGTTGTTGTGTTGAGACGGATAAAACAAGCAATTAGTATAAGTTAACACAACAGGATGCATTCCTTGAAGATTATATTTATTGATGAACTGGTACAAGTATTTAAAAATGCTGCATAAACAGTATCAATTAGAAACTATGGCAAATGGATACTTGTACATTCAAAATGATACTTGGATTACGCAATGGGGAACGCGGTAGCGTAGTCAGTTGAGGTGCTATGCTACAAGCCCGAAGGTCGCGGGATCGAATTCCGATGAGGTGGAATTTTTCAATTTACCTAATCCTTCCAGCCGCACTGTGGCCCTGGTGTCGACTCGACCTCTAGCAGAAATGAGTACCCGGAATATTCCTGGGGGCAAAGGGCGACCGGTGCATAAGGCTGAAAAAGTCACCGCCGTCTGTGAGCCGAGTGTCTAGAGAAAACGTGGGAGCCTCAAATATCACAACCCTATGAGCCTTCAAAGCCTGTGACAGGGATACCTTTTTATATATTACGTAATAACAATCCATTGTGTTATGTGTGTGTTCTTAAAGAAATTATGTCGTACAGTTTTTTTTTAATATATCTTTAAATATTTTGCTACAAAGACCAGAAGGTACATATTATGACGTGTTTTGTCAAACATTTTGGCCAGCTGTTTTGAGAAGACCGCCCCCTAAACGGAATGTGCATAAGAACTGTACAGGCACATAACTGTGGAGTTTTCGTCCCAATGTACACCAAAATCGCGATAGGGGAGAAAAGGTGAGATCGGGAATGAAGTTGAACCCCAGTTACTATTCTTCAATGAGACGCATGTTCACTTACTTCTCTCTGTCATATCGTTTCTTAAGGAATTTGCTGAGTTGGTATAGGAACTGGGAAAAATTCTGAGGACTCTGAAGTCACAAAACATAGAAGTCGAGTGCGTAAGACTCTCAGTTCATTGAAAATCTGGGTTTAAATCTCAGTTCAGAACCAGGCTATCCTAACGGAAATCTTTAGTCATTTTCTTAAATACTAGCAGACAGATGTCAGGATACAGATGTAACTTACTGCTTCCGTACACAGAATCTTCAATTTATTATCCAATAATCGTCCTCGAATTTGACGCTGCATGATCTGAGCTACTGAAACCTCGGTTGAATAAACAGTCAATAAATAGGTAAATAAATAAATAGAATTCTTAATTCCTAAATTTTATAGAGTTTCTCTTTTGTAGTCCACAAACTCAAATATTGCTTTAATTGAAAGTTACGTTTTTTTTCGAAAATCCATTTATGCACAAACTTGTTGTACCGTGAGTTAAATGGACACGGTGTCAATTTCACTTCAGAATTTTTTTTAAGTTCGTCAGTATCGTATTAATGATTACATATTGTACATGGAAATGTATCTAGGTAAAAGGTAAATCTATCCCTGTAATGGGCCGTGAAGGCCCATAGAGTTGTGAGACGTCGAGGCTCCAGCATTTTTCTAGACCATCGACTCACAGATGGCGATAAGGTTGTCAGCCATACATGCCGGCCGCGCTTTACTCCCCAGGAATATTCCTGGTACTCATTTCTGTTAGAGGCTGAGTCGACCCCAGGGTAATAGTGCGGCTGGAAGGGTTAGCGTACTAACCCGTTACTTGATTCAAGTATTTTTATAGGGGAACAACATGAGCAAGGACGTGATGGTTAAGGCTTATAAGACAACTGTAATATGTGAGAAAGCTTCAAAGTAGGAATGAACACCGTCATTGCGTTACAAATTTTATACGGAGCGTATAATAAAATGAAACAAAACTAAAACAAACTCCGTGGCCTGTAATCCGCAAGCGAACTATACCGACCGAGCGACCGCTGCTTGTCGGCGAAGTTAGTGCCAACTTTAGCGGATAGATTTTGTTGCGTGGTCAGCGCAATGAATCCGCACGGCCGTTAATCTCGGTTTTCTAGACCGGAGCCTTTATTTCCTTGAAATAGCTCCTCATTTATCCTCACGAAGCTGAATGGACCCCGTTCTAAACGCACTCCTTCTCAGGAGCTCTGGTAGCACCGGGAATCGAACCCAGGATCTCTGTATCTGTAGCCAGGAACTCTGGCCATAGACCACAGAGGCGGTCATGTAAGATAAATAGGATGTGAAAAATTGAACACTGTTGCACAGAGTAAATTTGTTGATAGAAGTAACGAAATAATATTGAAACGTATTTTATACTTGTAAGAATTGTAATTCTGTCAAACGAATGTTAAATTAAAGTCATTTATATGCCATGTTTACGTTTGTAATTCAGCTTTTGGAGTCTTAAGATGACACTGTTGTGCTAAAACATGTTTCCTGTGTGTTAATTTTATTGGTAAATACACATCGTGTATCTCAATGCGTGCTATTGTTGAATAAGTCAAATTATACAACAGTATGAAGCAGTACTAACTCACGAATTTCTGAAAATATCCGTTATGCTTGATTCGATCTGAAGGATGAATCCTAGGCTTAGTTGGAAGGATTATACTGAATAGTGTCTTAAAAGAAATAAATTTTGAGGATGTAGACTGGGGTTTTCTGGCCTAATGTAGTGACTAATGGAGGGTTAATTTGGGTCCAAATTAATCTTCAGGTTCCACAGAGGGTGGGAAATTACTTGGCTAATTCATCTACTAAGAGGTTTACTCGACTTCAACTTCCTTGCGAGAGGCATCAGAGAATGTCCTTGCATTGTACACTCTGAAGGTTTCGTAGTGCTCAATGGGATACATGATTTCTCACTGATATATTGCGGAATAAATTCTTGGAAATCGGTTCTTATGTCTTTCAAATACAATTTCCTTTAATCCATTGTCAAAACTAAAAAGGAAAGCAGGTATTAGAATTTATGGAGCTGAATTTACATCTGAAAAATGCCTGTTAACCTCGTACTCTTTAGGCTAGCACATTCCATACCAGTTGCTGAGTAAAACTGATTACTAAACTTCCAAATTTGAAACTTTTAACATGGATTCTCTTGTTATGTTGATTTTTTATTACCTGCTTTTTATATTTATTGACTCGTTTCATATAGTTTAGACCTGTCAATGGCGATCCTTGGTCGTTGTAAAGGTAAACTTGTTGGCAGGGAATGCCTCGAATAGTAATCACATGTATATAATCGTAAAATCGCTGACAACACAGAGAAGTCTTCCATTCTGTACAGAGGAGATGAATGTAATGCTGCAAGCCAGGATATGAATGTATATTGTGACACGTCAAACCGTTGTTGGGCAACGGGATGTGGAACAAGTTACCATGAAAACAGACTCCTGATAAATAGTCGGTTGCCAAGTTACACAACAGTAGAACGCGGTTACGCAACAGTAAGGGAAGCCGTGTTTCTCCGTGCCGTGCAAGCCGAACCGAACTGAGCCGATCCAAGACCGGCGTGAAGTTATTTGTCGCGTCACACAACCAATAGGCGACAGTATACACGTATATGATAGCTGAAACAAGTGCTTCCTGAACGCCAAGCTCAAGCTCTTATGACGATGTGTCAGTTACCTCCTAGGTTATTAAATTACATCGCTTTAACTATCCGTCTTTAACTCTAAAGCCCTTTTGTTCAATCTTGGCCGCTTTTTAGTTTATAGATCTTTCGCACAGTCGGTAGAAGTCTCTGAACGGGGATCAGCCCTTCGCAAGGACGGCACGAACAGAACAAACGCATACAGACATCCATGCCTCAGTTGGGTTTCGAACCCACGATCCCAATGTTTGAGCGGTCGAAAACCGCGCGGCCACGGCCACTGTCGTCGACATCGCTTCAACTACGGATGTTAAAGAAAGAAAGAAAGAAAGGAAGGAAGGAAGAGCAGCTTCTGTTAAGTAAGTGGCCATGACCTAGTTTAAAGCACTATCGTAGCATTACCCGCATTAGTCTCGACATATTTAGTGAAACTATTGCAAATCTCAGAACATCCGGTCACTGGGTCGAGATTTTAACCACGTACTTTACGAATAGAGATCCGGAGTGTTGTACCTACAGGATCTGCTCTTTGCGGCTGCAGGCTGACCGTCCCAACGACCCGCGGGTTCAAGAAGTGAAACGTACTTCACAAAGCATCTCCATTCCAGTAGTCAGTGAAAGGGGCAGGATCGGGCAGGATTGAGTACAGAGTACTGAGAAGCTTTTTGAGCCGTGGTCTGTTTTTGCGGCATAACCGGGCTACTTGTCCGTTTCGTAGAATTAAAGTTAACTCTTGTCAGAATATCTGGTTTCGGAATTGGATGTAGGAACCTTCTGTGTGCCGGTCACGGTAGCCGAGCGGTCTAAGGCGTGCACTGTCTTCGCTCGCTCGGAAGCCGGGATCGTGGGTTCGAATCCCACTCAGGGCATGGATGTTTATGTGCGTTTTTCTGTGTTCGTCTACAGGTAGAGGCCTTGCGACGAGCTGATCACTCGCCCAAGGAATACTACTGTATGTGTAAGATCTAGTAAACCGAAGTGAAACGGAGAGTTTCATGGAGGTAGGCCTAGGCCCAAATTGGGGCTGTAGCGCCACAGGAAAAAAAACCTTCTGTGTATGACACGCCCTACAGTGGAACCTTCTGGTTAGTGTAGGCCTAGGAGAAGCACTTCTATAGTCATGCAACGATATAAGTACGTGAGCGGTGTATTGTTAAATAGCTCATATGAATTGTGTTTAATATATTGATAAGCAAAAAGAGTTTTAATAATGATAATAATTATTAAAATTTGGTAATATGAATAACGCAAAGGGCACTAAATCTTCGAAAACGCCAACTCACCGCCTTGAGTAATTCAACGTCTTGCTGCGAGTGTGAAGTAACCAAATGCAGGCGAAGTCGGGTTCAAGAATTATGAATCATAGAAAACCATGACGTTGGTAGTTTGAAAACAAATTAACTTTTGATTTGTTACCACATTAATGGTTCTATTTCCGTATATGCATTCACACGTCAAAAGAGCAGTTGATGTGTTGATTAAAAAAATTAGCTGTGTGTTGTAAGAAAGCTTAGTATTTAATTTAGCTTAATGTGTGCCAGGCTTTTAATTTCATAATAAAATAATTTTGATATATAAGTCGGTATGCGTAAAGGATATTGGTAGGAAAGCCAGAAGGAAAGAGACCACTGGGAAGACCTAGGCGTAGGTGGGTGGACAATATTAAAATGGATCTTAGAGAGATAGGATGGGATGGTATGGATTGGAGTGATCTGGCTCTGGATAGGGACCGGTGGAGAGCTCTTGTAAACACGGCAATGAACCTTCGGGTTCCATAAAATGCTGGAAAATTCTTGAGTAGCTGCAAAATTGGCGGCTCCTCCAGAAGGGTTCAGCTCCATGAGTAAGTAAGTATATAAGTCGGTAATGTAAGTACCTGAATTTGTTGTTCTTGAAAAGGAAACCATAAAACACTGTGGAAATAAATTTTATATGTTCCAAATACGTATTTTATTCCCGACTTGAGTTACATGGTCGTTATGCTAAAACTCGCTTAGAAAAATAACAATTCTCTGTGTACCTCTTATAATATTTCGTTTTAAATCTACAGGGCCTGCCTAATGAGAAACTCGACTCGTGATTGATTTTTTATAAACATTTCTATCTTCCTATCATGAAAAGTTGAACAGTACCGTCAAGTGTGACTGGTGAAGATTTTTTTATTTCAGTTATTTATGCTCTTACATGTTTCGGTCTTCAGAGACCATCATCAGAGGGATAACTTTACATCAATACATTTGGAAGCTACTATTACAATATATGTTCTCATAGTTAAAATGTATACATGAACCGATTGTCTAGAAAATGTGGGACCCTCAACGCCTCGCAACCCTATTGGCCTTCACGGCCTTGTACAGGGATAGATTTACTTTTTTTTTTACATATAATATTAATATACGTACAATTGAGTATAAAATCTAAAGTCTTGACAACTACAGCGGCTGTTCCAATACATTAAAATATTTATAATTGGTTTGTTAAAACTCTATTGGAATTCGTAAACCAAGCGGGTTCTTGTCGTCCCTCGTATTATTTCTGTTGAGGGGTGCCGAACGTGTGGCTCCTTGTTCTCGAGAAGAGGGTTCCTTGATGTTGTCTTGTATGTGTTTGTGGCCCGCTGTGTTGTTAGTGTTACGGACATGAATGAAATAAATCCAACTCTATCTTGCTACTTCATTTGAAGCTTTTTATTCATCAGTGATCTTACACTCCGCTGGTTGACTCGTAGTCTGTCACATGATGATTTCCTCCTTACTACAACATGTCATGGCTGTTGGACACATAAGAAGTTATATTATATTTGAAATTATCTGAGAGGTATTTGATGTACCCGACATTTCAGGAATTTGTTTTACCTCTGTGTTCAAGTGACCGGTTGTCGTTATACTGACATGCGGTAATTTGTCGTTATTTTATTCTAAGTCGAGATTATGTTAGTAGTTAGCGTAGAAACATAGAGTTCTGAAGGTCATTGGTTTGTTTAATATTGTCACGAGTTTTCTCCTGCTTCTGTTATTTTAAATGTTATTCTCTTTTCTGTTTCCTTCCTGGGGCAATGGAATTTATTATTATTGTTATTTAAAAACTCAGTTGCTTTAGTCCGCAAGCCAGCTATACCGACCGAGCGACTGCCGCTTGTCGGAGAATTTAGTGCCAACTTTAGCGGATAGAGGGTGTCGCGTGGTCAGCGCAAGAGTGTTATAGTGGTTAAAGTGGGTGGCTTTCGATTGATAAACCCGGGTTTATATGAACTGATATATTTTTGTAAACTGTACGAGGACCAAAGGGCAACAGTGGTTGATATTTTGTCTGAGAACAGCAGAAAAGAATACCCAAAGTCAGTTATAGAGCTCTTAAGGCTAGAAGAAAAAAGATTTGTGCAAGGCGTCTGTTACTTCATAAACAACATTCCTACATTTATGTAAAATAAATCTGTAAGAAAATTAAACGAAGTAATTGTACTGATCATCAACAGCATGCTCACAGATTTAGGTTAACATCCATATTAAGAATCGCGGGGTTACCGCTATTACAGAATAAGATGTTTATAAGAATGTGCTACAGAAGGCCGGATGGGCATTACCTAGGCCTTTTTTGTATTTACAATATTTTTTCTACAATAAGAAAAAATCACGGCCGTTAATTTCGGTTTTCTAGACCGGAGCCGCTACTTTTCGGTTCCAGTAGTTCCTCAGTTTTCCCCATGAGGCTGAGTGGAACCCGTTCCATACCCTCTATTTTTCAGAAAATCTGGTAGCGCCGGAAATCGAATCCGTGACCTCTGGGTCTGTAACCAGGACAACAGAGGCGGTCATTTTTATTATTATTATTATTATCAAATAGTTTATAAAGTAAAGCAGTAGGCCTGTAAGAGTGACCGGTGTATTTTCCTTCATGACCAAGGGGTCTTTTTCTCATACATTACCAATTTCTGCCTAAATAATAGATCATGATTTTTGTGTACAATAATTTTAACCTAATTTTATTGTGGGCTTAAGATAAGAATTTTTTCAAAATCAATTTATCTGTCTGAGGCTTACTCTACATATATCTTTGTGCTCCTC
>NW_019721518.1:100939-108800 GCF_002891405.2 Cryptotermes secundus | reverse complement strand
CCGGTAGGATATAGAGGCTGGTAGAAATCATAGAGGGAAGCACAATGGGCCACTATAGGTCTGAGTGCATGGAGAAACCCACCCTCTCTAATAACTAACTAACTAATATTATATTTCTGTATTCTGATGCCAGACATAGAACATATATTTTAATGATATTTTAAGAACATTTTAACTGAATCTTACTGAATTCAATGTAATTTTAGTGTCATATAAAGTAAAAAAAGTGTATTGTATTATAGACGGAAGATAAATTGCACGAGTTATAAATACCAAATTTGCTACATTTCGCGGTTCGTTGTTCCGTAGTCAGAAGTTTCTGCATGTTATAAAGAGTATCACTATTCCAGAGGCAAAGGAAAAATGTCCTAAAAATGACACAAACGCTGCAGTTGGACGACTTTTAAAGGATGGGTGGACAGTGTACAAAGTCTCGAAGGAATACAAGATACGTTACAACACACTTGAGTAACGGCTGATGAATTCCCTTCCAGCTAAGGAAGTGTCAGTTTTTGAAAAAGAGAATTCCATTTAATTGATCTGAGGTTCTTTGATGTGCATAATATGCCTAAATCTTTCAAATATTGCTCCAGATGGGCCATTGCAAGGATGTCACGATGGGGTTGGTGCGAACGTAGTTTTAGTATCAATTTCTTTATTAAAACCGTCACCACACAACTATATCAAGGTCAGTGCCTGGTTTGGCTCTGCTACATGTTTCGGCTACTAAAAGCTATCATCAGGCAAATACCTGGCCAACATATATACATCACTGAACTGCAGTACTAATAAAACTGGATACAATAATATTAATTATATTAAAATACTTGGCGTAAAAGTACAATAAATTAGATTATATAAAACAAAAGTTATAGTATAAAACAATAAAATTCTTCGATTGATGCTTTGCATTATCGAGTCAGTCGTTGGTTTTTGTGATTTTGTTGTGTTCCCACGGACAAATTGGAGTATTCTATATTTTGTGTATATATAATAAACTGTTATTGGAGGCTCGTGATATAGACGTAGTAATATTAATGTTAATTATTTAGTCGGTGCCTCATCTTACAAAGTATTGTCCGTTCTATAGGGTATGCAAACATCAAGTTTGTTTCTTAGGGTCTTATGAGGCTGAGTCCACTTGGTACGACGGCCACTAATTGGCCTATTGTGCTATCCCCGGATAATATATGATGATGATGAGTGTGGAGTAGTCAGTGGAATGAGAATTGGCAGGGGAATCGAAGTACTTAGAGAAAACCTGCCCCAGTGACACTTTGTCCACCATAAATCACATATGACATGACCTTGGCTCGAACTCAGGTCGCCTGAGCTAAGGGTCAGCCTGGTGTGAAAGTAAGGGCACATCTCTTAAATTTGGAGAAATGGCACCGCAGGGACAGTGAAGCACAGAACACGAACCAAGGGCAGTGAGCATAAACTATCGATGAAATTAATGTGAAATGAAGGAAAGTGTGTTTTCTCGTATTATATTGAAGTGTACTTATGAGAAAAAATCGTGACGGAACTCTATTTTGATTTGGATAGTGACCAATAACTATGCCTATATATTACATAACAGTCTTATCATTCATTCATGCATTCATCAGTAATCTGTCAAGATGACAGGTCCACAGTCTCTTCCAAAACAGTTCCTTGACTTAATGCGATCTAGAGCTTTCTCCTTCAACTGAAAATATCCTCTTCTGTCCCCAAGGTCATCCAGCATCTTCTTACGTCTTCTTCCTCGTCTTCTGGTCACTTCTATCCGCCCCTCTATCTTTCCTTCAATAACTTCTTTTAGAAGGCAGTTTCTGCGTAAAACATGACCAATCCAATTAGCCTTGCGTTTTCTTATTTCGTCTAGCAGTCTTATAATATAAGTTATTATTATTTTTGCGACATTCCTTACAATATTGACTTTATTTTTTCAGTTATTCCATAAAGAAATCTGTTTCTCCATTAAAAATATATTTTTACGAGCGGAAGACTACATTTTCTCCACTGTAGTCCAATCAGAATCAACTAACTTATATAAGGAATAATGCAGTTAGTACCTAGAATGGCAATGAAAAAAATCAATGACGAAACTTATTTAAGATTTTTATATGAAACAATTTTCGTATAAATTCAGATTGCTGATGATTATAAATTATTCTTTCTTGTATTTCGTAATATTACATATCGAAAAATGTTTCAGATAAATTCTATATTTTATTTATATTTAGATAAACATGTTACATCTTTTAGCAATGTTTGTGGGATGAAAACAGGAATCGCCAAGTAAAACATGCGAGTGGCAACTGGTCTTGTGAGCACATATCTGTCAGCCAATACTGTTTCGAGACGGACATGGCTGAACGCTGCTACGAAAGATTGTGAATTCCCGACTGGACTGTAAATACAGAGAAATGAGCTGCTAGTTTTGCTAGTCAGTTGGGAAATCAAATGAGAAGTTGTAACCGTTCATTTGATTGGAGAACTGTTGTGCATAAATTAAACATGTATTAGATTAAGATTACTAAATTACAAACAAAGAGATCCGGCAGATAGCTAGCTCTTACACGCGGAAGGGACATAGTTCAAGTTTTGCTATGTGAACAGGAAGTAACATCTGGTACTTTCCTGGAATTCTGGCAGTTTCAGCAACGTCGGAAAGGCTTTGAGAAAATGNTTAACCAATGGCAGAAGTGGAGGAGTGGATTTCTCTTGGAGTCTGGGGTTCGTGGACCTCAGAATTCAGAGAGAGGGCATTCCACCTCGGAGAGTCTTGACACTACTTTCGGCAAAGTCGGACACTAAATTTACCACTACGGCCCTTCCGTAAAATGGTATAAGTACAGTTCAAATCAATAGTATTAATAAATTCAGTTGTATGCAGAAAGCTGGAAGGGATTAAAGGACTACTAAGTGCAACCGTCGAAAGGTGGGTGATTGTAGTGAAGTGTTCTTCCTGCCCTGTCCGAGCCAGACCCTTATAAGACCCTGGGATAGGAACCCAGCTCTACTGATTAAAGTAAAGAACCCAAAGAAGTGAGCGGTGGTGGAGTGGCGCACAACGAAACGGGCACAAAGGAAGTGAGCGGTTACAAATTGTATCCAGATTTTCTGACTCATCGGGACGGAGGTCTCTGTTCTGAACAGTTCTGTGGCTCAAATCTCGCGTCAGTAACGGCCCCCGGGCTGCATTCAGTTTTCACCTTCCTTAAATATTCATTGAGGTGTACGCACGCTCGCACGCTGCTGAATGTCTGACCGAATCACCAAAATGCCGGTCACGGTAGCCGAGCGATCTAAATCATGTACGATGTACTGTCTTCGCTCACTCTGAAGCCGGAATCGTGGGCTCGAATCCCACTCAGGGCATGGATGTTTGGTGTGTCTATGCGTTTATTCTGTGTTTGTGTTGTCCTGTGTTTAGGTGGAGTCCTTGCGACCAGCTTATCACTCGCCCAAGGAGTCCTACCGTCTGTAAAAATGATCATGAAACTGAAAATCAGAGACCAAGGCCGAAGGTGGCGGTAGAACTATTGGGAAATATATATACCATACATGTCACCGTATATAGTATTTCTGTATCGGTAGCTCTGCTCAGAGTTTATCTCTCTTATTCTCGCGATATTTTCCATAGTTTGCTTCCATGAGAGGCCCGCCGTGTACAGGTACAGGACTTAACTCAGAGTAACAAGTAACAACTCTGAATACAGGCTGTGATGATAATGAGTTACGATCTTCTCTATTAGCTTGTTTCGTAACATCCTTAGGTTCAAATTGTCTCTGGACATACGGCAATGTTAATTAAATGATTAGTGAATCTCATAATCAGTATAAAGAACATTTGCTTTTAGTGAAATATCTTCACACTTGTAGGAGTTGAGATTCTCATAGCGGTGGTTATGAAGAGTATTATCTCTGGGATATAACATCGTATAGTCCATTGAAAGTAAACGACGTTTCGGAGAAACATATTACCTCCATCTTCATGGTCGAAGAATAAGCGATGAAAGAAATCAGCATGAAAACTATGCTTGCCGCTGTTTTTCACACTGGTTTCTTCTCGGATTATTCTTTGACACTGAAAATGGAGATGATGTGTTCTTTCGAAACGTCGGTTGACTTTCAACGGGCTACACGGCATTATATCCCAGAAGATGAAACTGTTTATCTGCAAACTTAATGTAATGTAAGTGTTGCACTTTCTAATCGTACAGTAAACTTCTTTAAGGAAATAAAAAAGAATGTGTGTGAATGTTCAGTACCTGATAATTAAAATTTTGTGAGGAATATCTCATTGTTAAAAAGGTACGAATGTATTGACACACAGTTCGGCTTCCAAAATTGAGAGTTATTTCAACTGGAAATATCCAAATTTATTTTAACCTCTGTTTAGAATATGAATAATATAGAATGGGGACAGACGGAGCTGGAATGAGCGGCTTCCTCGCTCAGGATACTATTTCAGTAGAAGTGACGGAAATATGGTGAACCGTATTCAGATGTTAAGAATGAATGGATCCAATGACGAAATTATAAATTATTATATATATATTATAAATGATTTGGGTGAAAAGAAATTAAATGTATTTTCGAAACTGCTAAGACTCGAAAACGAATCAACTTGAAAACAGCAAGGGAAGTCGTTACCCTTCCGTTGGCAACATTCATTATAGCACGTTTGCCGCGAGTGGCGCTCCGATCTCTATCACCATAAAATGGCGTCTCAACTGTAGAACGCTTGGATAGGACGAGCAGAAACTTTTCCCTGCCCGCCTAGATCCCCGGACTTTAATTCCACGCGACTTCTACATATGGAGATATGTGTGAGACCAGGTATACTAACCTCCGGCGCCACAGTTGCTTCAACAGCGAATTCCGCAGGCCACAGACAACGTTCATGAGTCACAGTTACTGCGTACATGGGATGAATTCGAATATCGTGTTTACCTTTGCACACTAACTGATGGAACACATATAGAACATATTAAGATACACTTTATGAGATTCCATGCTGTTTTAAAGTTGTTTCGTATTTGTATCTGTAACCATTTCGAAAATAAACTAATTTATTATTACCCAAATGATTCATAATAGCCCCTAAATGCGATCCAACAGGTTTGGCACCAGCTGTGCTACAGCTGACGTGTATAATTACCATAAGGATCCATTTTCATAATTAAATCCCTTAGTTTATAGACTACAACTGCCTTCTTGCAAACATTGGTCTATTAACGTGTCTTCTCATCTCACTCGACGCTAATAACCACTTTAATGGAATGAACGTCGTTAAATGATTTAAGGTTAATATTCTGCAGTCACGTATGAAAGTGCGTTCTTTAAAATTCGCTGCTGCAGTCGTAAATTGAGTAAATGGCTCTTTTCCTTTTCAATCGAAATGTAAATAGAGAGTGATTTGTTCTTCCTGTGAGGAGCGGCTCAGTAGGCCTGCTTTGGACACTATTGCTTTACGTTGTATTATTTATGGTCAAGTCTTCGCGTCGTGCCTCAACACAGTGTATTGAGGAGCTACTTGAATGGAAAAGTAGCGGCTCTGGTCTAGAAAACCGAGATTAACGGCCGTGGGAATCCGTTGCGCTGACCACGCGACCTTTATCCGCAAAAGTTGGCACTAACTTCGCCGAGAAACGGCGGTCGCTCGGTCGGTATAGTTCGCTTGCGGACTACAGGCCACGGAGTTTTGGAATCCAGACCGCCTTTCGAGCCCACCTAGCCTCCTATCCAGTCTGTACCGGTGTTCTTTCCTCGGTTTAAAGTGGCCGGGGTGTCAAACTGGCTATTCATTTCCACCTCATTTGAAGGTCATGAATACATGCAGCTATACCTCCACTTCCCTTAACGTTTTCATGGCGTGGTAAAGCAGAAAGTAAAGTAAAGGTATCCCTGTAGCAGGCCGTGGAGGCCCATAGGGTTGTGAGGTGTTGAGGTTCCCACATTTTCTCTAGACAATCGACTCATAGATGGCGACAAGGTTGTCAGCCCTACGCGCCAGCCGCCCTTTACCCCAAGAATATTTCTGCTACTCATTTCTGTTAGAGGCTGAGTCGACCCCCGGGTCATAGTGCGGCTGGAAGGATTAGGTCAATTGAAGAAACTCTAGTGACTTCATTGGGACTTGAACCCGCGATCATCAGGCTTGTAGCAAAGTATCTCAACCAGCTACGCTACCGCGTGCCCCCTTGATGACATGGTACTCAAAACGTAGCCCAGTAGCACAGAAGCAGAGCGTCTTCGATTAATATTGTCTTCAGATCCTTGTACTTCGAAATATTCATCGTTACCTTCCACTTTACAAAGGAAGCTTTGATTTAGTGTCAGTTCGAGCTTACGCTCTTGTGTTTTTTACAAGGGTTTTGCTTGTGCGTGTTGCCTTCCACAGCTCAGCCACTGATCACCAGTTGACCAACAGACGGTATATGTAGGCAGCAGTTTCTTTACATGAAGAAGTATGTGACAAGTGAAACACCCTGCTCACGATCCCCGAGACGAGGTAGCGGGAGCCTCTCTCGTGCAGTGCGCAGTCTCCGAGCAGCTCCACTACTGGTGGCCAGCTACCCGCAGACTCTCAAGCAGTCCGTTTGCTGCAACCATCTCCTACATTACACCCACATGATCGTGTCAACCATGAATCAGCCCAGAATGGGAGGGGCCCAGTCATTCATGTTTAAACAAATAAAATAAATTCAACCACAAATATGTGTAAGCGAGCTTGGCGTATAAAATTTAATTATGGGGAGCGTTTCTTCGTTTAAATATCCTCGTACTCCAATGAAGGTGAACCAGACTGAGAGGAACTCGGATCTGCTAAGGTGTATAAGGGAAAGAAATTATGAAGACTGAAATAATTGCAGTTGGATTTTAAGGCCAGTGCTGTGTGCAACTGCATAACTTTACTGTGTTAATAGAGGAATGAAGTAATTTTAAGTAAGATTTGAAGTTTTTACGGTAGTGACTATGAAGAATACCGTCTTGTGAAATGTGGCGCCGTGTGGATCTTGTGTGAACCGACGTTTCGGAGGAACGTATCGTCTCCATCTTCAGGGTTCAGTGCAGCCACCTGCTCACGCTTGTTACTCGCTTTCGTATTTTTCTACCCTGAAGATTGAGGCGATATATTCCTCCGAAAATTCAGTTTACACAAGATCTACACGACACCAAAATACGGCATTCTTCAAGTAATTTAAGTAAATTAAGTGTAAAAAAGTAGTTGCAGAAATTGAGACCAAGAGGGACACAGATTATACGGGGTAGAAACTCAAAATCAGATCATCTTAGACGTTTAATTGTAGGAAACTATGGCACAGTGAAAGTCGGAAAGGATACAAAGCTGAATCTCTGAACGTAGTGCAGCCGTCCGCCGACGTACAGTTGCCACGACTGTCGCTCGAGCTTGAGTTCTTAATCACAGGATACGGGTGCTTCGGAGATGGGAGTGGAACACACTTCGNTAAATAAATCCGGGGGGGGCTCCAGAACACACCGTGGATTGCAGTTTTAATTTAAAATTTCATTAATGATAAATATTGACATTATTCTCCAAGCTAGCCGCTCCGTCCGCCGACGAGCTACCACTACTCTTAAACACTTCTCTCTTCTCTATCTACCATTCAACTACTGTCCTCCTTCGCTCCCTATAACCGACCCCCATCTTTATAAGTCCCCCCAGTGGGCATAAAACGAAACAAGAAAATAACAAGACAAATCCAAGGGTCGAGCCCGACATCTGCCCTACATTCGTGTTTTTCGAGATGCCCATAAACCTCTGTAGGTCTTCAAGGAATCCAAGACCCCTCCTGGCCGGTCTCGCACACGGTCAGTTCATGGGTTTATGATATACTGGGAGTAA
>NW_019721518.1:66881-100725 GCF_002891405.2 Cryptotermes secundus | reverse complement strand
AGGAGGAGAAGGAGAAGAAGAAGAAGAAGAAGAAGAAGAAGAAGAAGAAGAAGAAGGATGTTTTGGTTAACTACATTGGAGGTATCCATAATAGGAACACAATTGTAGAATGCAATACATAAGAAAATCAATTATAAGTACTATATAGGCAAGTGAAGGAAAGCACTCCTGTTGCGTGTGTTGCCGACAGTTAATGTAAATTCTCGTGGGACACCATTTATGGTACCTGATGCTGTGCCCACATAGCTACCGGCCCATGTGTGGGTTTAATCATGAAGTAATATAAAATTTTATTTTCTACGCAACGTCCCATGCGTCGACAAATCTATCCACGTGGTGCACACTATCACCTTTATAAAGACCTTTCGTAGGTAAAAATCAAGTGGGAAGGGTTCAAGTTCAAGACAGTACAATAAACATGCAGGCTTCTACGTAAATGCCCCATACAACATGCCCACGCTCCTGTGTTGTTTGAATGCAAGAATACATATTGATTCATTCCATATGCTGTGGAGCAGCGACACATAACCTCAGTGTTTAATGAAGGGTCATATCCTGTTGGGCCGCCTACTTCCTTATAGAAGGCCTTTTCTGTAAGACATATTTTTTTATATGTTTGCCCTAATTCACCACGACACAGTACGACCTCAGGTTACAGACGAAGGAGATGGTTTCCAGATACGGAAAGTAGTTGCTGTAAACCAGGAACTTGCGAACTGCCAACAGAGGGCGATCGTCCAGGGGAGTACAAGTCTTTTTGAAATAACTTCTCTCACTAAATGCAAGATGTTATGAAATATTAGGTACATAAGGCACATAAGAGAATCATATCGGCAGTTAAGAGGGTAGAGTTTGTCACTGATAGGATGTCGTATACATAACGCTAGCAGATCGCTGGTGTGATATCATTTTCCTGAATATTCATGCCCCAACAGTCGACAAAATTCATGATGCGAAACGCAAATTCTACGAGGAACTAGAACAAGTATCCGATAAATTCCGTAAATTCCATATGAAAATTTTAATAGGAAATTTCAGTGCCAAAGTAGGGAGGGAAGATATTTTCAAAACAACAACAACGATAACGATAACCTGATTCAGGAGGAAATTAAGAGGAGACCGAACTCGGGTAATGTTTGCTACCATTCAGTCCAGGACCTTTTGTCCTCTCGTCTGCTGTACAAAAGCATACAAACTATAATTTTGCCTGTGGTTCTGTACGGGTGTGAAACTTGCTCTCTGACATTAAGGGAGGAACATAGACTGAGGGTGTTTCAGAGGGTGCTGAGGAGAATATTTGGACAGAAGAGATATGAAGTGACAGAAGGTTGGAGAAAACAGCATAATGAGGAGCTTCATAACTTGTACTCTTCTCCAAGTATAATTAGAACGATCAAGTCAAGGAGGATGAGGTGGGCGTGGCATGTGGCACGAATGGGAGAGACTAGGAATACGTATAGGATATTGGTGAGAAAGTCAGAAGGAAAGAGACCACTGGGAAGATAAAGGCATAGGTGGGCGGACAGTATTAAAACGGATATCGAAGTGATAGTTTGGAGGCTGATACAAACTGGATTGATCTGGCTCAGGATATGAACCAGTCGAGGGCTTATTTGAACACGGTAATGAAGCTTCTTGTTCTGCGCAATGTTCCGAAGGTCTTCAGTAGGTGCGTAACTGGCCGCTTCTCAAGGACTCAGCTGCATGAAGTTAGTTATGAAATATTACAAAGGGCTATGGACAATAGACTGATGTGCTAACGCTCGACAGTTCTTTGCAATGGTAACACAGAATCGCCCAGTTACCATAGCTACGTAAGTTATGTAACAGGTCATGAAGGAACGAGCGGTCTTTCCAGTGTATCGTGTCTATCCTGTGAGTACCGAAAATATTTTAATGCTAATATGAGCAGTGTAGCATTCTATAGAAAAGAACAAGTTTATCGACTGAGTATTTGTATATGTTATTCCAGACAGATTACTTTAATCTTCGGCCTCGTCGTATCATTCGATAACGTGTAGGACTGGAAGAGAACAAGGGGGAAATCAGGAGAATTTAATAGTTAGCATGGAAGCCTATATAAGAAAATTAACTCCTTGTTGAATTCTGAAAAACCGCCTCTGTGGCCTAGTGGTCAGAGCTCTTGACTACAGTTTCAGAGGTCCGGGTTCGATTCTCGGCTCTACCAGATTATCTGAGAAGTACTGGGTCTGGAACGTGGTCCACTTAGCCTTGTGAGGATAATTGAAGAGCTATTTCATGGAATTAGCATCTCCGGTCTAGAAAACCGAAATTAATGGCCGTCGGGATCCGTTGCGCTGACCACGCGACACCCTCTATCCGCTTAAGTTGGCACTAACTTTGCCTAAAAGCGGCGGTCTCTCGGTCGGTATAGTTTGCTTGCGGACTGAAACTACTGAGTTTCTTTGTTTGTTGAATTCTCAATCCATGTTATATAATAATTTAATTAACAATTCCTCTTACTTCACGCGCTTATTAACAGTACTCCTGTGCAGTGTTGTTCGTTTTACTCTCATCAATTTCTGTAAAACGGACTGGGCGTGGAACAGGAATATCAAGCAACCACCATTCTTTAGATTTCTGCACCTGCGACGAAGCTCTGCGCACGCGCTGTCTCTATATTTCCTTATCTTCATGCCCTGCCCCTGTTTATGTGCTTTACAAACATGCACGACGTTTGTAATTTGTCGGATAATACGTCTCTGTCTCCGAAGTTTGTTTTGATGGATCATGCTGTCGTGGGAGCAACTTGTGTCATGTCTTTCTAGCTTCTCAACCTTGTCAGTCTACCTTGACAGTCAGCGGTGTCGGGTTTGACGCAGGGTGGTGTACGTTTGTACACGCAACGTGTTTAATAGTCCATTCTTTCAGTATGTCCTATAAACCCACAGTGTCATAGCAATCATCTGGCTTGAAGTCTATAACATGAGAACTAATGGCATGTTGTAAGATTTGAGGCTTTCACGGCCGTGACTATGAAGAAAGCAGTCTTCTGGGATTTGGCACCGTGTATATGTGGTGTTAACCGACGTTTCGGAGGAACGTATCGCCTCCATCTTCAGGGTAGAAGAAAAAATATAAGAATTCTGCAAGCGGAGAGTCCGTGAGAACCGGTAAAAGCAGACTGTGGCATCTTGCACTCTGCACTCCAGCCGTTATGTAGGGAACACCGCCTACCCTAACTGTCTCAGCTGCAACTTTGTCACGTAGAAATTCCTGAACAGGAAGACAAACTCGTCTTTTAAATATGGGTTCCAAAAATGTTGCATTATGATATGATTTCTGGTAGTTTTTGCCATAAAATCAAGATAGTATGTGTATGTATGTGTGGGCCATAAAATCCGGCCCTTGCACTGCGACCTTTAATGATCTATTGTGCTTCCCCGTTAGATGAACCCTTTATTAATCCAATACTTCGAATGAAATGCAAACTTTATTTATGAGGACGCCATAAAAGTAACTTGGTTCCATGAAGAACTGACCCAGGTGACTAAATCTTAAATAAGCTATGGCCTCACAGTCACATAGGATATGTGAATCAAGATAGTAACGTGCCTGGCTTGTGGATTCCTTTCCCTTCTTACAGAAGTGCCCCACGGCTTAAGGAAATTTCATGTTAAAGCAATTATATACTTATTATTTTTTAATTTGTATATTAAAGTCTAAAATTGAAATTATTTGTATAAAACGAAAAGTAAAGTTCGTAAGTGGTTGACGTGAATGCTATTAAAACCAATTACGAATAAATAACATAGGTTCTATTGAAAATTAAAGTCAGTTCAACCAATCAAGTTGAGTGGCAAGAATGATAACAAAATTTCGAGTGACGTAATTTTGGATTGTACGACCACTCTTGCGAAGGAAGGCATAATTTATTTATTTTAACTGGAAATAGCTTTCTACCATGTGGTAGTGGCACTACAATAAGACACAACACACAAATAACACACATCACACAAAATAACACAACACGCTTAAATAAAACATAGCAGACAAAACTACACAAACAACAGACACATTACACACAATTAGTATAATGCAAATACAATTACAGCTACAATTATATGTATTAATATTAATAAAAAATAGGTATACTAGTACATCCTGGGATACTAAGTGCTGTGGCGTGAGTGTTGGCAGGAAGTGGGTATATAAACACGCGTACGTCTATAAGGTACGTGACAACCGTTGATTCACTATTCCTACACTAGAATGGATGCTATTACTGTAATAACATAACCGGAAGGCTTTCATCTTTCGGGGCATATTCACATCAGCAATTACTGTATGATATCCGTAGTTGTTCCTCAATTGCTTAGAATAATTACTGGAAGGAACTCATGAAATATTTTTTGGCCATAAATGTACACGTCACCAGACAAGTTTATACGAGTCTATAACTAATATACTGTAGGATTATAGAGATATTTAGCAAGAAGCACGTAACACAGAGCGGCCTAACCAATTAATATGACATCAAAACGAGACCAAAAGAAAATGCGACAAATATGGCTACCAGGTGACCAAAGCAAGGTCACCCAGCAGCAACTAGCGGTCCTCGTCAATATCTGGAATGTTAATACGTAACTGCGGCTCTGGTTTCATCGTCGTATATAGCGTGACAGAAGGTATTAAGAAAGAACAGAGAAAAAACCACGGCAAGAAGCTATACTTTTCCCTGCGCTTAAATAATTAAAACCCACGCCATGAACACGAGTGGGAGTGGAGGTATAGCTCCGCCATTCCTGACCACTGCACTAGATGGAGATGAGTGGTTAGCCTCATGAGGAAATAGCCCTAGATACCCATTGAATATGAGGCGGCTTGGCTCCCAGAGCCAGTCTGTAGACTGTAGATTAAAGAAAAATCTCTTTCCCTTGCCTGGAATCGAACCCTATCCCTCAACTAATAACCTGTCGATTCCTTACGAGGTACTCTAAAGAAAATGTGGAGTGTACTCGTTCAAGTTTATCCATCTCTCTGTCTGTGGCTCTACAGTCCTTTTGGTGGACCTTGGTCACTTTTCAGTTTCTTAATCTTATACACAGTCGGAAGGACTCCTTGGACGGGGGATCAATCCGCCGCAAGGCCGCTATCTACACACAGAACAACACAAACGCAGATAAACGCACACAGACAATCATGCCTTGAGTGTGATTCGAACCCAAGATTCCAGCGTTCGAGCGAGCAAAGACAGGTCATGTTTTAGACCGCCCGGCCACTGTGATCCGTATTCGTGCAAGCAGTGTAGGAAATGCCTAGCGTGTCACATATCTGCTAAGGGTCACATTCGCAGAACAGACCTACTAAATGTAGAGCATTCACTTTACTCTGTGGGCGCTGCAGTCCATGACGAACTGTGGCCTCTGTTTTACAATTTATTAATGATGTAGACAGTCGGTAGGACTCCTTGGGTGGGGGATCAGTCCACTGATCAGCGGCCACTGTGATCAGCAATGTAGAACATTACACATGTAAATTAGGTAGCTCAGTTTAACCCTTTGGTAAATTTAGGTTGTCTGACTTCACAAAGTTTCCAAGCTATGAAATATTCTGTGGTAAAGCAAACTGATTTTCTGGTCAGATAATATTTACCATAGACCTCATCCTCTTTATAAACATTGCAGCTAAAGCTTAGCACCTAAATATGAATAAATGAAAAGTATGATTGTCACAGTACACAGTGCTGTATTAAAATGTATGATTCAAATTTCATAATTTATATAAGAACCCTATGGGCCTTCACGGCCCATAGCTTTACTTTTACTTACTTTACTTTTTTGAAAGGATCCTAAAATATAATGCAGTAATAGATGTTATTACGAGTTCTTACCCCCTCATATATTTCTTAATTTTAATAATTTTTAAATTTTACCCTATCTTGTACACTTAGCACGATACGTGTTATTGGAACTGTATCCAGAGTCCAGCTAATATTAATATAAGTAATTCTTTAATTTATCTCATACAGGGTGGGGCGCAGAAACTTCTTTTTTTGAAGGCGAATAAAAAAAATTATTGCTGATAGACAAAATGTATGTTTAGCTAATGAGAGAACCTACTTTAAAGTTTTAAATCATATAGTTTTAAACAAAATATCTTGAAGGTGGTGGCCACCGTTATCTATGCACTGATGCAACAGTTTTCTGAAGGTCCGCTCTTTACGTTACAACATGTGCACCGGAATTTGGGCTACTTCCTGCCAAATAACATTCTTCAGCTGAAGCAGGTTTGTGGGGCGATGTTTAAAAACCTCTGCCTTGAGGTATCCCCATAAAGAAAATCACAGGGCGTTAGACCAGGTGAGTGAAGTCACCTCGAAGTTAGAGATGTCACCTCGAAGCGAGATGAGCCGTTCAGGGAACTTTGCCCTCAAAACTGTCATCGAAGCTCGGGCTATGTGGTCCGTGGCACCATCCTGTTGGAACTAGACATTTCCTAGATGAATTTCTTCAAGAGCTGGTTCGAAAAAGTTTTTAATCATGTCCACATACCGCTGTGAATTGACAGTAACTGCATGATTGTCTTCTTCAAAAAAATAAGGGCCAATAAGCCGAGCCTATCCCCACTTTCCTGCGACCTCCCCTCCCTTCACAATGCGTCTTCACAAAAAGGAAGTTTCTGCGCCCCACTCTGTATATGTAAAACAAATCTTTTACACCAGATGATGTGGAAGGTTAACCACTATATTTACTTTCTCTCTATGGAAACTGTTTATTGTACTATACAATCCGTCAACAATGCAACAGATTATTCCTTCTTTCTTACATTTTCACTTTCGACACATGTTTCGGCCCTAAATGGCCATCTTCAGGTGTCTTACTATGGTAAACTTCTACACTGCACTAATATTGTCCATTCGTCATATATGCGACTGCACGCTTCGTGATGTAAAACTTTATAATCGTAATCTTAATAGTGTGCATGCTGTTATGTGTCATAAATGAGATATACAAACGTATATAAGTGTAGACTGATTACCTTATATACTTGTATATCTTAGTCATAATCGTAGTCTAACTGGTATGCACTAAAATAGCACACGCGGTAGTCCACTTAATTTAAATAAANGTTAAACGTCGGTTAACACCACTTATACACGGTGCCAAATCCCAGAAGACTGCTTTCTTCATAGTCATCGCCGTGAAAGCCTCAAATCTTACAAATAACATTGCTTTATGAAATGAACATACTATAATAATTCATCTTTTATCTTCAGAAAAAACGCTAATCTTTTATACATCTGAAAATTATCACAATTTTGAAACGAATTCCGACCGAAGACAATGACCTGTGAGGGCTTAACATGTAACAGATGCACATTACATGAAGAAGTAAACGGGCAGGCCTTGCCCTTTGACCGTGGCTGACTTCGCACAGACGGATAGACACCTTGTCGTGCGGCTGACGGTACCTTGGCAACCAATCTTACCATCGATAGATGTTTTTTGTGTTGCCTCGTCGAGGACTGGAGCCCTATAAGGACATGACACCATTATCTTCTTCTGTTGCTTCTGACAAGGACACAGTATAGTCTAGACATTACTGAAAAGCTGGTCTGAAATACAATTTAAACTATACACATTTAAAATTAATCAAATTCTAAAATGTTGAAGTAACAACTTGCAGACATCTGAGTATTGGTACAAAAGCAATTTATAACCAAATCTAAGTGATAAATATATAATTCATTTCGTATTTAACGAAGGTGAGTGGGTGAGAGTTCAGTGGATTTTATGGACCACAGAAGAGACAGTCGGATTTTGGCCTTCATGAGGAGACATTTGGGATCAGCCCTTCCTAACACCACGTACACCAAGCAGCCTGATATGGGGACAAAAGTAATGGTCTAGACTTGTGTTCGGGAGATGCTGTATTCGAATCTCAGCGGACACAACGATTCTCCTGACTGATTATTCGCGTTCTTCCTAATTACTTCCTGAGACATTCCAGGATGGTACCTCGGTTAGATCACAGCTGTCTCCATTCAAATACTTTCCAATTAATTTCTTATAAATCATTTTACCATTCGACACTATCTACTCTTGATGTATTGAAGACATCCTGAAGTAAGACACAAGGAACACGACGTAACTGATACATCTCCTCCGGGGATAAATGCGACTGGATCGTGACGCTGATTACTCAGTTTCATCTACTGCTGATACCTAATTATAAGAAATCACTTGCCTTGGAAACCATAAACTTAAGTAACCAATTAATTCTTCGTTTTAAAATATGTTAACCGATCTATTTCCATACCACGTTTCACCTGTCTAGCTGCAGCGGCTACTGATCCAGTGGCCGCGTGGTATAAGGTATGAACTGACTTTACTCTCTCTAACACTGGACTCGTGACTTCGAATCTCACTCAAGGTATGGATTTCTGTGTCTGTGTTGTTCTGTGTGTAGGTGGCGGCCTTGCGATGGACTGATCTCCCGTCCAAGGAGTCCTATCAAATATGTATAGGATTAAGAAACTGAAAAAGCGGCCAAGGTTCAACGAAAGAAATATATAGAGCATAGATAAATGCAGTGGTCGATTGATCATGCCTATCAAATAGGAGACTAATTTAAAATTTCACACAATTGTACAGAAAGTGGTCTTAACAGAAGTTGCATATGCTCTCAAGATTTATCACAATATACTAATTTTAAGGACATAATGTCCTTCCCAATTTTCACTCTCAAGGACCGTATATCGGTATGTTCAGTGTTAGAGAATTAAGTGCTACAGACGTTTGGTGGTCTTAGTTTTTATTATGATTGTACAAAATTTTATAAAAATAGAATTGCTGGTCCGCCTTTTATTAGGAAACGCGCCGTCAAACATACAAGAGCCCGCTGATGGACAGACACATAATTTTCAATTGTAACCTGATAGCACATTATTTTCTGCCCATTATACTTTCAAGACAAGAACACGTGAACGGCGGAACAATGAATACAGAATATGTCGCCTTTACCTGGATTCAGCCACAGACCATAGGAGCGAAAAGTATTCTCCTGGTATTGAGTTGTACGTAAAACACTTTCTCCGTACATGCAGAGTGGCCCAAGAATCAGTTAGCCGAAAATATTCCCTCGTATTAAAGGGAATGTTCAGATTTACACCTGCCAGATAATTTGAAGAGCGGTATCACAGCGCTGTGAGTTGTGCACTGAACATACATGATCTCATTTCGACCTATTTTCTAAAGTTCGGTAAATAATGAAGAAATTTCTAACTTATTTTAATATACTTATTCTAACCAGCGAATTGAATTTCGGCCCCCTGAAATTTTCATCTAGTTACTAGGCTACATATATTTTACTGCTAGTGGGGTGGGACTAAGTCCCTTGTACTGCAGCCACTTCTGGCCTATTGTACCAGCCCCAGATGATAGGTGAGGGTGATTGTGGAGCAATTGGTGGAATGAAGATTGGCAGGAGAACCAAAGTACTCGGAGAAAAACTGCACCAGCGCCACTCTGTCCACCACAAATCCCATTTGACCAGACTCGGGATCGAACCCGGGCCGCCGCGGTGGGAAGCCAGCGAATAACCGGTTGAGCTATGGCGCGGCCTTTATTTTGCAAGTTAAGGTACCATATAAGTCCCTCTTGTACTGTGACCTTCAGTCTTGTTGTGCCTGTAACCCAGTGCCACACTGGACCTAATCCACATGAAAATGTGTCATGAAATAACATAATCCTCTTCTTGATATGACAGATAAAAGGAGATCTCTTTTTAGGCCACCATCTCGAGTTTCATTAAAATAGTGACAGTAAAGGAATATCCTTGACCAAAAAGTGTCTAGAAGTTTTAATGTCATTTTAATTTGATATATAAGTCGATTTGATCTTGCAATATTCAAGTTCTGCTTTCAACTTGAATATTGCACACACACACACACACACATACACACTTATTGTGCATTAATAGCGAAAGAATTCATATTTGAATACAAGTACTTCTGTCCAAGCTGACAGTCACGCACTTGGTCAACATTTCCCCCTGTCACCGCCGCGCCCCTTAAGCATCTTGAAGGTTTTTAACCATGTTCGCAGGTGCCTGTCACTGAACCCTCAACTGAGCCAGATGAGTCAGCCCCAAATTTTGTTGTATATTATCTAAATTCAGATATCCCTGTTACAGCATACTAGCAACACTTGCATCATCCTTCAATGCATATGCTTTACTTTAAGTAGTTAATTTCAGATACGCAATAAAGACGAACAGGGATTTAGAAACAAAACAAACTCCGTGGCCTGTAGTCCGCAAGCCAACTATAACGACCGAGCGACCGCCGCTTGTCGGCGAAGCTACTGCCAACTTTTGCGGATAGAGGGTGTTACGTGGCCAGAGCAACGAATCCCCAAGGCGGTTAATCTCGGTTTTCTAAACCGGAGCCGCCATTTCCTTGAAATAGGCCCTCAATTCTGTTCATGAGACTGAGTGGACCCCTTTCCAGATCCTCTACTTCTCAGAAAATCTCGTAGCACCTGGAATCGAACCCGGCACCTCCGGATCTGTAGCCAGGAACTCTGACCACTAGACCACAGAGGCGGTCTAACAGGGATTTAGACGCTGAAAAAAAAATTGACTTTAATTGACTTACCACCAAAAAATATAAGTCATTAACTACTGCCACCATATTGATTTGTGCAACATCCCGTAAATTAATATAAATAATATCAGCAACATCACAGTTTGTTTTTAACTGAACAGACACATGAAATGACACATCGATTCCTAGCATGAGATTAGCCTGTTGTTACACGACTGCAGTTTCAGACATACTAATTTCTGACCATTGTTTTTCTGTCGATTCAGTTCGAACAGTAAACACATAAACCATCTTATTCCTGTTCATTCATAACATTTTGCCTGGAAGCCATAATCCTGATGTTGAAGTTATAACACCTTATGAGGGAAGGAATGAAAAGCTGATTCACATGAGGCCGAAAATACCAGTGCAACGTTTGACTGTATATAGGAAAAGCATCACTGACGCTATGCAATGTGACCTAACCTCTACTGACGAGCAATATAAGTTATAGTCAGCCCTTCTCAGCTTGTTAGTGTGTTATATTTACTTCTATTTCGTCTGCTCCTTCAACGTGAAAGAAGAGTAAAGAAGAACTCCTATGTTTTAGCGACATCGCTTTAGTGGTCGAGAAGACAACCAGATTGTCAGCCTCCATTCAGCTATGTTTGTTGTAAAGAGTTTCTATTATGTACTCAGTCAGTACAGTGCAAGTAACGGTTCTTAAATTACACAAATAAATCAGGTGAGAACACAAATCAATGAGTCTTAATTCTGTTATGTCTGGTTTCATGAAAGAAAATCATAAAGTTGTATACAAGTGCAACCGAAGTCCGGAAATGTGAGCGATTCCCTCCCCCCACTCCTCCCCGGGTTGTGAACCGCCATAGGTTGACGCTCAGCATGCTAACACAAGAGCCCTGGTATAGAGAGTACAGAATCGGCTCTTTTTTATTGCTGTCCTGAACGTTAACAAGGCTCCAATTCCTGCTAAACTTTTTTTCCTTGGCACTACAGCCCCAGCGGGCCTAGGCCTACCTCCGTGAACTTCTCCGTTCACTTCGGTTTTTCTAGATCTTACACATTCGGTAGGACTCCTTGGGCGGGTGATCAGCTCGTCGCAAGGCCTCTACCTGTACACAAACACAGAAAAACGCACACACACAAACTAAACATCCATACCCTGAGTGGGATTCGAACCCATAATCCCCGTTTCCAAGCGAGCGAAGGCAGTACATGCCTTAGACTGCTCTGCTACCGTGACCGGCCCTGCTAAACTTACTGGAATGTAATTTTTGCTGGAGCTAATTATGTCAAGTTCCTAAATTGTGTGTTGTCAAACGGGACCTGACAATGAAATTAGAGAGAATTGGGTGTTGCGACATCAATATTATAAGCAATTGTTTTAGATTAGCTTATACCTGAGCAAAATAATAGAAACGCCCTCAAAATTCGGTCTCATGTCAGTCGTTCTGACTCTATCTGTGACATATAACACCGATTTATAAGGCGGCTATACTGAGAATCGATGTTTGTCGCTGTGCACCATAACAATGTTTCTTTCCTCATTTCAACGGGGCTGATATTTTCAGCGAAGTCTTGTCGGGAGATCGGCCTCTCTGATACGGAATAAAACTTCGAAAAGTAAAGTTGTCCCTGTGCTTAGCTAATTAAGCAATACGCCATAAATGGGTAGGGGGGAGCGGATGTAGAGATCCATATTTTCTTGACCTCGGCACTAGTTGGAGGTGAGTGGTCAGCTTCACGCCCCGGCCGCTTTACCCCCGTGGAAGGAGCCCCCGGTAACCATCGGATAAAAGGCTGGGTGGGCCCCAGAGCAGGTCTGGACGACGTGAAGAAGAGAAAAGTCTTGACCTTACCGGGACTCGAATTCTGACCTCTCTGTCGCCGAGCCCGTGGCGAGTCGCTATGCAGCTTGAGCTGTATTGCGTTTTGGAGACCTTTGTCTCCGAGATATTCGAGATTTGTAGCAGCATGATGCGGCAGATTGTCCAAGGTTTATTTGCGTTTAGACCGACTCGCCGCAAGAAGCTTAATAGTTTTAACGGATTGATATTGTAGCATCTACAGCCATCGCTATGTAACGATGGTGAGATATACGAATAAACAACGACCGTTTGTAGGCAACAGCTCGGTAAATACTTTCTCTTGGCAACGAATACGCACGCAACAATAGTACTATATTTTTCTATGTGGTCCGTGCAGAGAGGTTATGACCAGGACAGCTGGAGTAGTGAGTCAGTTGAGTTTTACAAGGGAGGCTGAGAAGAAGTGGCGCTATAATTGACAGTTCAGTTGTGAGATAGTCGTCGGACAGTAATGACGTGAGCACAGAAGCTGAAGAATCTCCATCGTTAAAAAAATCAGTTACCAAGCAACGACTAGTGAAAGCACTGCAGGCTGAAAAATTCTTAGCGTGTATGATGTGTAAAGTGTGTAAATCAGCGGTAGTGTTATAGTTATTTGTAGATACGACTTGTATATGGTCAATAAATCTATTCACCAATCCATACCTCATCTGTAGTCACACACATACNCTCACTTTGTAAAATATATGGTCCTTTCTCGTCTGTATCTACTTCTTCTTCCGGTTCAACTTCTAAGGTTTCTGGCCGATTAGGTCGATCATATAGTTCTGAAATATAATTTTCCCAAATTTTCAGCACTTGCCTCTGATCTACTATTCTATTCCCCTGGGAGTCTTCGATGCCAACATTTTGAATCCCATGATTCTCTTTCCGTCCTAGTTCTTTTGTCTTCATGTACATCAAATCATAACCTGACAATATATATTATTTTTGTGTTAAGTGTCTAAATAAGTGCATTTCTCATAGATAGTCAAGGGAACTGTGAAGAATACGAAACAGATGCATGCAAGATATGAATTATTGCATACCTGAAGCATAAATTTGCTCTGTATAAACACTCCACTGACAGAAGGCTCCATATACATCATCCATTGAATTACGGTAAGTGACTTTTCTGGAGGACACGGAACAGGTTTTGTGTGACGTGTTGCAGTATCCGCAAAGCAGTACAGTGGTGCACATTGCCTATGTTGGCGCCGTTCTTATCAGCAGGGGTCCGGAAAATCATTTGATACGTAGCACGTATTTCTCTGCAGAGAACAAATACAGACTCGTATGGTGGAGGTGTGAGTCGTACCTATGTCACGTTAGGCGGCGCAAAATAAAGTACCCGTGACGTCTCTCGAAATCCCTTTCCGCTTTAGCGTCATGCTTCTGGTATTAACAAAGAAATCCAACTACGCGTACTTACTGTCTTCTCAAACGTGTAATTATAATGCTGCACGAATAATGCCCAGATATTATATATAAGCATTAAATTTGACCTTATTGCAACACCCGAGATATCTTAGTTTGTATAACGACGGTATCATGGGCTGGGTGGCCGCGGTTTGATTCTTGGCAGAGGTAAGAAATATTTCTCTACTCCACAGCGTCTAGGCCAGCTCTCGGACCCAAGTAGCATCCTATTCGATTGTTTCCGGGGCCCCTTCGCCCGGAGTTAAAGAGGCTGGGGCGTGAAACTGACCACTCATCTTCATCTCGTGCCGAAGTGAACCTACATCTGCACTCCCTCATATGACTTCAAGGCATGGTGCTTAATTAATTAAGCACAAGGATGAATTGACGTTTTTGTCATCATCGGTATATTATGTGATGTACAGGGTGATTCATATAGAACCGGCTGCACCTGGCCACTGATATATGCTGCTAAGTAGAAATCTTTATGCTCCGCACTTTGTTCTTCTGCAGTAACGAGTAAATTTTATGCACGAGGGCTAAATTGAGAACCTTAAAACCCTCCGTGAACCGCAGGCCAAGTGATAACAATGAAAGTAGTAATTATTTTCAAGAACATTTCTTATTACGCTTTTAAGCGACAATCATTTTAATAATAATGCAATGAAGAATAATAATATAATTTTTAGATAAATCTAATAGTTTTTGACGATATTTTTTTAATATAATTATTGACTTTCTAATGGGGCACGTGGTAGCGTACTTGATTGAGGCACTGTGCTACAAGCCAGAATGTCGCGGGTTCAAATCCCGATGAGATCATTGGATTTTTTTTCAATTGACCTAATCCTTCTAGGCGCACTATGACCGTGGGGTCGACTCAACCTCTAATAGAAATGAGTACGAGGAATATTCTTGGGGGTAAAAGGTGGCCGGCGCGTAAGGCTGACAGTCTTGCCGCCATCTATGAGCCGATTGTCTAGAAAATATGGGAACCTCAACATTTCACAAACCTATGGGCCTCCACGGCCTGTTACAGGGATATATTTACGAGTACTTTACTTTTTACTTCAACTTCCTATTATTTAAATCACTTAAGTTTTCGGAGACTGGACTGTCTCATCGTCCTCAGGTAGAAACCTACTCAGTTGGGGCCACTCAATAGAGGTAGTCCCTATTTCCGAAGACAGAGACTAGATCTATTGATTGAACCTTTATATATTCACATGTGTGTTTCTATGTTCATTGCGTGCATTGGCTGTATATATCCTATTGTGTACTTCTGTGCATATGCCTTAATTCGGTTATAGCGGACATCTGCGATAACGGATACACTGACCGCCCCTTATTAGTCCCTTATAACAGAGTTTACTCCAATTGTATTTTTCCTAGAGTTTGAAAGATAAAGCACGTCAGTGAGAAGACAGCCACAGTCGCTCGGTCAACATTTCTCATTATCTGAACGTATGTGAGAAACAGCAACTCGGAAACAGCTTTCCAATCTTTTATTAACGAGTCTATTTCTTGATCACTTCATTTTTGGAAAGAACTGTACAGATAAACTCACGAAGGATTCTCATTCTCCGTTGCGTGGTCATAAAACATTGGAAACTTATCAGCAGGTGAAGTGAGTTTATGAAATTTAACGAGTTTGTCATGTCGAATATCTCATCTTCAGCACATGACAACCTGTCATCTCCATTTGAAACTGAACTGGAACGATTTCAATGGCATTGGAACAAACTGTGGTGTTTATTTGATGTATTGTGACGCGTAGATCCATTGCTAGGTAACGGGCCAATAAACACGCATTCATGACAACAGAAGAGGCGTTTTCTATATGGTTCGTATGCATATCCATTTCTATATAACGGGCCATATAATAGTCATTCTTGACAACAGACAGTGTTTTCTATGGGGCGTGAACATTCATAACAATGATATCACACCAGCGACCTTTCAGTATTATATATGATATCCTATCACTAACGAACTCTGCCCTCTTAACTGCTGATACGATTCTCTTATGTACGAAAACCCTGAGCCTAATTCATGATTTTCATTCCCCTTTCCATAGAAAAATTTAGTTTCCTATTGGTACGATGACACCCCCGTCCCATCTGACCTCCTGTAACCCCGCTAAATCTAACTTATATTTTAAGATTTCTTCTGTCATTGCCCTGAGCAAACCTGCCCTATACAAACTTCGAACATTTCAAGTGCCAAATCTCATATCAATTTTCATTAGCTTAGGTCGTTTTTCCAAGGAATCCGTCCAGGTCCGAGGCTTTGTTCATTTTCGTAACATAATGATTTTATACGGTGAGGAGTTGTTAGCCCCACGCCTAACCCCCAAGCTGGAGGGCCACCCCTTGTCGGCTGTCCTCGACTGCTTATTCAATATATTCGCAGCTTCCCTCCAAAACTGGAGGGTGCCTCCTCCATCCGAAACCTGAGGACGCGCCATACCGTGGAGACAAGGGACCCACCTAACATGGAAAATGAATCCCAATCATTAAAAAATATCTTGTCTTCTACATTTAAGATGCGCATCTGTTTCATTTTAAACTACTTAATCTCACATCCAAAGCACATTAGTTCAGCTCCCTGGAACGAAGTTCCCCCATTGCTTGCTATCCTCATTAACCCTCGATTTCCTGGCTTCAGAGCCTACTCAGCCTTTTGCACAGAAATCCGTGTAACATATATATGCATTTCTCAGAGTACATTGTGATCCTTCAAAATTATCAACCTAACTATTTTAAAAAACATACCTAACTAACTACAGTCAAGAAATTACCAGAATATTACGCAACCCTGAGATTGATTACCGCTTTCAGAATAAAGCACCATTGAAACCTATTCTAAGCCAAATGAATAAAGATTACACCTTCACTTTTTACCTCGAATCTTAATTTAAAATTATCCTCCAAAATTTCAAACACCAGGCAAACAAAAAACAAAAAACTCCGTGGCCTATAGTCAGCAAGCGGTCTATACCGACCGAATGACCGCCGCTTCTCGTGCGAAGTTAGTACCAACTTTTGCGGATCAAACACCAGACTTGGAAATTAAAATTTATAATAAAAATCTTTTATTCGACGTAAGGCAGAAGCAGTTAATACTAAAAGCCGATGATGTGACCTCTGGTTTTCGACGTCATGTAACAATGCAGCCACGTGCGTGACATATGATGGCTCCATGTGGTTTCAAAGAAATGAGCCTTGTTGTACAGAAGTCCGTAGACGTTACACTCGAGAGTAGGTAAAGAATGATGTGCAGGAATTGTAATTAAAAGAAATTGTATTGAGGGCTAATCATAATCATTAGTTTGTAGATACTTACGTACATAACGACCTCTAAAGAATATTCTTGTAAGGTCTAGAGAATATCCTTCTTCATTCTAAAGAATAAAAAAATAAATAAAGTTACTTCTGTAGCGGGTCGTGGAGGCCCATAGAACTGTGAGACGTCAAGGCTTCCACATTTTCTAGACAATCGTCTTACAGACGGCGGTGAGGTTGTCAGCCTTACTCGCTTGACCTCCCTTTACCCCCAGGAAGATTCCCGGTACACATTTCTGTTAGAGGCTGAGTCGACTCCAGGGCCATAGTGCGGCTGGAAGCATTAGGTCAGCTTAAAAATCCATTGACCTCACCGGGAACCAAACCCGCGATCTTCCGGCTTGTAGCATAGTGCCTCAACAAAATTCACTACCGCGTGCCCCAAAAAGTACGGATAAAACATACAGAACTATACCTACATTAAAACCGACATTTATTGTTTTCGTTAAAGATATTCCCGCTTTACTTGCAGTACTGACGGCTGTAACACAGGATAGACCTTACGTGTACATACACAAACAAAAAAAGAACAAACAAACTCCATGGTTTTAGTCCGCAAGCGAACTATACCGACCGAACGACCGCCGCTTCTCGGTGAAGTTAGTGCCAACTTTAGCGGATAGAGGGTGTCGGTTGGTCAGCGCAACGATCCCCATGGCCAGTAATTTCGGTTTTCTAGACCGTAACCGCTATTTCCTTGAAATAGCTCCTCAATTATCCTCACGAGGCTGAGTGGACCCCGTTCCAGACCCACTACTTCTCAGAATAAAATATGGTAGTGCTGGGAATCCAACCCGGACCTCTGGATCTGTAGCCAGGAACTCTGTCCACTAGGTGAATAGACCACAGAGGCGGTCATACACAACGACCACTAGATCACAGAGGAGGTCATACACAACAGGATGAAATATATAAATATACTCTCGTTAAAAGACAAGGCAGTAATATGCCAAGGTTGTCTCTTATGTAAATAATTTTCAGGTAGTATTTATGAATGAAATTTGCTTCTTAAAAAAAAAACATTTGGCGGTTTCATTATTTTCCTTTTGAGTTATTTTAATGCTCTGTTTCAACTGTAGAAAACCAGTGATTATTCTTCGAAAGAAATAATCAGTCCATGTTCTGAGTTCGAAATGAACGTCTCCATAATGCAAATGCGTTAGTTATCCGCGTCTTACTCCCTTCTATTTCGTGATCTGTGTACACTCCAATATATCTCCATTTTGTATAAAGCGAAAAGCCATATATATACAGTTTCTTCAGAGTGGCGACCTGGAGACGAGCAAATATACAGATTCTTTAAGATTCGGACAACAACGAAGTCCGCCCTTAATACCCTGAGGTGTCTGAGTAACTGTTCCGTGACAACCTGTCCAAGGAGCATCGTGCAAGAAACAGTACTCTTGGAAATGGGCCAACATTAGGACAGGTACCATGAGTCACATGATTGCGAGGGGGGGCATTGCTGTCCCTTGAGGAATGAATCATCTTTTCAGAGGCCAGACAAAATGAACAAGAGTTCTGGTATAATGACAGTGCCCATGGGCTACAGAACTCCTTACAGACGAGCACGTTGTGAACATCTGTGAACTGACTCTTTCGTGGCGCTAATTGCTTCGTCTATCTCTCCTCTGTGCACTTTTGTGTTGTTATTTGTTTTGTTTTACTCTCACTTCTTTACAACAAAGCTATCGGTATCCTCGGCCTTCAAGCGAATGATGATGCATCAGTAGGTAGAGCGAGTTAGAGGGCCTTTCTTCAAGCAAAGGATTATAAATCTCAGACCGCAGACTGCAGTAGCTGAAAGACAGACAAAGCGCATCAGCCATCAGAAGCAGAAACCTTGACATTAATTTTATTGTTACAAAATTACATTACAAAACTTCCAATAATATTTAATATTTGGGTTTAATACAAAATATAGATGATAGCCTTGGACCGCATCGACACTGACTTCGATTCTTCAAATTTCTGTCGGGTCTTTTTTTACTGTTTTATTATATGGGCAGATCATTCGTCCAAGGAATCCTACCAGATGTCTTAAAGAGTCGTAATCTCCTAAAAATTCTGAATCCGAATAAGCCAAAAGATCCTATTTGTGACAGCTGAAGAATATTATCCTGTGTATTAGTGACAAAAGACTGGGTTTGGATTGGTAATTGGATATATTGACCACTCCCCCCCCCCNTTCCAAGCGAGCGAAGACAGTACATGCCTTAGACAGCTCGGCTACCGTGACCGGCATTGGCCACTTACAGATCGTAACTACAAGTAACTAGCTCTAACGCTAATTCACACACTTTCTAACCTTCACTACAATAAGCATTAAGTCTTTTCAGTTTGCGGTGTCTACATAAGTCGTTGTCTAGTGGTGTAGTGGGGTGGGACTAAGTCCTTTGTATTGCTAGTGGGGTGGGACTAAGTCCCTTGTACTGCGGCCACTTCTGGCCTATTGTACCAGCCCCAGATGATAGGTGAGGGTGATTCTGGAGCAATTGGTGGAATGAAGATTGGCAGCGGAAACCGAAGTACTCGGAGAAAACCTGCCCCAGCGCCATTTTGTCCACCACAAATCCCACTTGACCAGACCCGAGATCGAACCCGGGTAGCCGCGGTGACGTTCCCCTTCCTCTGGGTTCCCTAACTATCCCCGTGCCTCAGCTACCAGCTTCTAACACAAACAGCGCACAACTGCAGCAGTCCTCTAACTCGGTGTTTCTCAACTATTTTCAGACTGCAGCCCGATAAAATCTTTTTTTCTACAAGACGTGGGCCCGGCGGTTGAGAAACACCGCTCTAACTAACTCACCTACCAACCACTTCACTCAACTGAAGTGAACTAACTACACTGACTGTGTGCTTATACAGAAAACACCATTCTAACATTTCTTCTATTGTTGCGTCACGCAGCTGTCGCACAGACCACGTAGGGAATTCATCTTCCAAATTAATTCATTGGTGTTTGTTAGTTGCATAGTAACGGGCGTCGTTTACAGTCGTTACTTAGCAACGGGTCTGTATGCTACAGTATGAAACGTAAATACTACGTAGCACCCATATTTCTCCGTTCATCTAACGAAAGGGTGTCGAATGGGTGTAAACATCCGCGAATGGCGGCACGAAGTGACAGTGGCATGCTTTAAGGTACTAGTTCTAAGTTCGTCTCCAGAGACAGATAAAACATTAATACTGTCACTCACAATAATCCCATCCACATATAGATCGAACCAGGTACTTGTGGTCTTTGAGAAAACAGTGGCTGGCTATAGTCAAGGCACGTAGTAATTTAGTTAGGGTGTCGTCCAAATGTAAGTGACAATGTAGTGTGTAAGATGTGAAGTTGTCATAGCGGAGTTTATGAACAGTTCTGTCTTTGATATAGCGTCGTGTAGTCTGTTGAAAGTTAGTCGACATTTCGGGAAGTATATGTCGACTCCATCTTCAGGGTCGAAGAATAAGCCGACCAAGAAACTAGCGGGAAATCAGGTGGCAAGAAAGATAGAACTCTTGATAATATATCACGCCTCTACACTTCAGTCCAGTAGTGGACATCTGCGTTTAGATTTCAAAGAATTGCTGCACGAAGAAAAACGTATGTCTGCAGGTGCGTGTTAGTATATGATCTTCTGTTCGTCAATACACGACTCGATAACAGACGGAGATCCGTGATGTTATCACTCACGTAATTATTATGCACATGCCGCTGCAGTTCTTCAACTGGCCACCAGATGACACGGCTAGTCGGAGCTTCGTAAAAGAGAAATAAGTGGCTATGAAACTCTTGCTAGGCACAGGATTTCTATATAAATACATGTTTTATTTATTCCTATACGAAGAAGTATAGAAACCCCAGAAGGGTAATAATCTTCACGAATTGCAGCATTAGCATTGCTACAGTTCAACTTGATTCTACGTATCTTCACAAATTTTGGCATTTCCTACATATATCTTGGGATGTTACATAAAACAAAATATCTAGTGACTTTTTTCCTTTGTTTGCGTTTAAAATTGGAAAATGTCCATATTTTTATGTGTATTTTGGTTAAATACCTTACTAATAGTCTCCTCCAACCTTCCAAAAGAGTTTTTTTTTTCAGTGTTTTTATTGAAATAACAGCAGATTTACAATCAACCCTCGATGATACGGAGCACTAAATAGATGTGTTTTTAGCAAGTGTCTTGAGTAGAGAAGACATCCACTGTTGATACTCTGACAGGCCCTGTAGAAGAATGTGATGGTAAAGACGGGAAAATCCGGGAAGTAAAAATCTCTTTCGTAAAGCAGAGTAAACTACAGCCCCGGGTAATTCTGCTCATTAGCGTGACCTTCGCGTTGGTCACTTTTCTAAGGATTCAAATGGCATTCCTTTATATTGCAGCTCAAACCCACTCTCCTCTCACCAACCATTGTCGTTCACTCCTAACAACATACTTCCTTTTCCTGAAATGTTTGACATCCATTTTACTTTGTATGAGCAGTTCCATGAGTTAAGTTCAAGTTTGAGAATCTATATCATTATGGCAATGGTTGTATCCTTTCTGGCGTCAAAGTTACATTTGTAGATAAAAATAGAAGATTCCTTCACAACCGACGGTAAAATCATAATACGTCTGGTTTGCAACAAAAGTATTGGGTGCTCCATGAAATCACATTTGGAGCAACATGTATAAAGCATGCTATATACAAAGAACAAGCAAGTGAGTTCTTCGAAGAAGCAAATGCTCTTAACACAGACGCAATAATCTTCGACTTCAAGAAATGAATTCTTCAAGGATATGTGCATTTGAGTGGTGCCCTCGAACATCCTCTGGTTTAAACTCCAAATGCCAGAATTTCGATCCTTTTTGGAAAAATACCGAAAGCAACATATTCCAGAACAATCATCACTTCGAAAACATTATCTGAATATCTGCTATGAAGAAACCTTGGAAAACATAAGAGGTAACATAAGAGATGTCTTTATATGGGTTACTGTGAGCGAAACGACGGATTCTGTGGGTCGCTTTATCGCGAACCTTATGGTTGGCAAGTTAGACATTGAAGTTCCTTCTAATTCACATTTAATTTTCTCCAAAGTTCTGCACCATACATATCATTCCACTGTTGCAAGATTTGTGGCCTACCGGTGCTAATTTTGTGTTCAGGTGCTGCGGCATATATGCTGAAAGCTACAGTTGTGTTGAAAGTGTTTTACCCCAATTTGATTCATTTTACTTGCCTGGCTCATGGACTGCAACGTGTTGCCGGGATATTAGAGGCACGTGCAAATCTATAAGCAGCACTTGCTGGGCGCATCTCTGCACCCCGACGCAGAGCCGGCAGACAAGCAGTCAGCTTGTATAGTGAGCACTTTGGCACTGGGAAGTCAATTGTAGCTAAGTTTCCATCTGAGTCTGCTGTTTCGGTGCGTGAATCCGAGATTGCATTCAGCGATCCAAAAGTAGCCTCTTAAATTGCCTACATCCTAAGCTTCCGGAGAGTATAAAGCGATTAGAAGCCCAGGGACTTCCTCTGCAAGAATCTGTAGACATAATGAAAAATGCAAGTGAAAAGCTCAGTGTTGCGAAAGGAGAGGTTGCTGAACGTGTGTCCACCAAGTTTGAGATGAGTTTAAAATGAAACTTTGGGTTTTCAATATGTACCATTGTCTGTCAAGTACTTAATGAAGACTACATAAGAATCCTAGCTCTAGTGATGACATTCCCGAAGAAAGAAGGGGAGTGATATCATGTTGCCTTGATTGGATTAGATTATGTCTGGATTGATTGTACATTATGTAGATTCGTATCGATTGAATTAAGACAGACATGGTTGACTCTGTCTTCTTGCAGCCGTCAGCAAATATCTCCTTCTATAAAGTAACGCGACTGAGAGTCGAACTAGCATCTGCGCCGGTAGAAGCTAATCAATGTTTTAGTGGTGCTGAAAATAATCTAACGCCTTGAAGTGTAGCATTGACACTCCTTACACGAATATATTGTCAACATTAAGTGACACACAAAAGCTATAGATGAACATGACAGTCCGCTTTGCATAATGTGTCCCTGTGAGCTTGGCCTTTCCAGTTTGTTTACAAACGTTTTCCGATTGCGTCATAAGTAACACAGCGACACACAAGAATGGAAATGTGTCCCTCCAGTGGAGTACGCGTACCTCCCAAATAAGTTAGTTGGGACTTTGAATACACCGCTGGTCTTACCGAACTCTGAAGTAGAGTGGTTAGCATTTCAGGGGACGTCACCGGTTCAAGTCTCGACCTGAGATAGTTTTTAAAGGTTTTCCCCAGCCTTTCGAGACAAATACGGGGACAGGGCCTCGAGTTGGGCCACGCATTACTCCCCAGAAAAATTATTTAATTAATTCCTGGTACACATTTTTGTTAGAGGCTGAGTAAACCCCAGGGCCTAGTGCGGCCGGAAGAGTTAGGTCAATTGAAAAAATCCAGTGACCTCATCGGGACTTGAACCCGCGACCTTCCGGCTTGTAGCGTAGTGCCTTAACAACTACATGAATTATTATTCTTAAACAGTCGATTTCAACATAGGTAGAAAACTTTCTCCGGATACGCTCTAGTTTAATGGGGTAGGTGCTGGTAAGGGAATTGCAGAAAACAGAAACACGCCCATGTGCAGTATTAGGGAACTTTCTTTTGGTGGGAAACAAGAAAGGAATAGTCCGTATTATGCCCAACAACTTTATGACATGGGACAATATAATCAACATGGTGATGAAAGTACAGTTTATAATAAATTAAAAACGCCGAATTATGCAAAATGCCGGATTTACAAAGTATAGAGTTAATAGCACCTTATTTGTTCCGGAGAAAGAGATAATTTTCGTTTTACTAACATTAAGTTTCATATTGTTGGCGGTACACCAATCTCACACAAATTTAATATCTGACGCCCAAAGAAGACAGTCATCAGCAGAGGTCATATGACGAAAAAAATACATCTGTGGATGCTGTAGTCCGTGATGAACCTTAGCCTCTGTTTTAAAGTTTCTTTTACATATGGAGAATTGATAAGACTCCTTGGGTGGGGAGCAGCCCCCGCAAGTCCGCTACCTACACAGCATAACACAAACGGAATAAATGCAGATAAATATCCATGCCTCGTGAGGGTTTCGGTCCCACGATCCCAGTGTTTGAGCGGGTGAAGGAAGCTCATACCTTAGACCCTGTGGCCACTGTGACCGACGAAGAATGTATATAAAAAAGTAAAAAGTAAAGCTATCCCTGTAACAGGCCGTGAAGGCCCATAGGGTTGTGAGACGTTGAGGGTCCCACATTATCTAGACAATCGACTCAATATGGCGGTACGTTTGTCAGCCTTACGCGCCGGCCGCGCTCTACTCCCCAGGAAAATTATTTAATTGATTCCTAGTGAATGTGTATATCATCAAAAAGAATAAAAAGTAATATAGAAGAAAAGAATGGTGTTTAATTTTGCTATATAAATTACAGATTCATGTGCAGAAAAAGAAAGTCCTAAAACAGAATTTTGAGGAGCACGAGACACCGAATTAAAGGCTGGAAGAAAAGGACACACAAAAAAAACGAACATAACACAGTCTGTTTGTTAGCGAACTACAGAAACTAGTTAATATAGCCAGTAGACAAACCATATCTACTAAACACCTCTAAATGCAAGTAGTTTAAACCCGAATCAGAAACACTACTAACGTCAAAACATATGGAAGCAAGTACTTTTTGGGAATACAGTCGGAGTTACCATGTTGAAAGGAGTGACCAATTTGCAGTAGTTGACTGATTTTTGCTAAACCATGCTGAGAAGAATTTAACTTGGCCTGAAAATAACGTAAAATATGCTTGCGTATGACAAATTCAGATATCTTAGAAACACCACAGATAGCCCGGGTTCTATCCCGGGCCTGGTCAAGTTAGATTTGTGGTGGACAAATTGGCGCTGGGGCAGGTTTTCTCCGAGTACTTCGGTTTCCCCTGCCAGTCTTCATTCCACCAATTGCTCCACAATCACCCTCACCTATCATTTGGGGCTGGTACAATTGGCCAGAAGTGGCCGCAATACAAGGGACTTAGTCCCACCCCACTGGCAATAAAAAAACACCACAGATGATGGAAATAGACCTGTAATTACTGATACGAATTTTGTTACCTTTATTAAGACAGGAAGAAGGGCAGTTTTTTTTAAGCAGAAGGAAATACCTTTTTTTTTCCTTGGCACTACAGCTCCAGTGGGCCTATGCTTACCTCCATGAACTTCTCCGGCAGGAAATACCTGCGTGAACAAATTAAGACTGAAAACGAACTTCATTATAAGGGTAAGCATCTCAGAGTAACCGTTTACAACAAAGCTAAGGATACCATCGAGTTCGATGGATTTTGTTGGCCGCTAACACTTTATATCTTTACAGATATCACAGATAGAGCCTGGAGCTATAGCATCGTTGTATTGTAAAACAACAGACTTCACGACCCCAGGAGTGTGTTGTAGAAGGACTGACAATGCTTATAAAATGCAATAGCAGCTTTATCGGGTGATTACTACCGATCTATAATTGAGCAGAACTTCCCCTGTACTACCTACATTGAGATACGTAGTTCCAAATGTCTTTGTGTTGGTACTTAATATTATCGCCTATTGATTTAAGGATTCGTTGCTTTAAAATAATAATGAAACTTGCTGTACAACGCTTGAGAGCCCTTTTCTTACAACGTCCATAAAATCAGTGTTTCCTTCTGTTATTTTATATACCAGAGCACTAACTCCTTGGAGCTGAGGCCTTCTAGGAAAGCCACCGGTTGCTCAGCTACGCTAGAATTCCCCAACATTTCATCGAACCCATGTTCAGATGAGCCCTACCAGGGTATTACAAAAATATATTAATACGAGAGTAACTAATAACTTAGCGAAACGACATAAAAGAATGTTATATTGTACATGACTCAATTATGGAGAATTATTACTCTATTGAAAATATATGAGGAATATTAATTATTCCGTAGGCAGTAACGATAATGAGCAATTTCATGTATGGTGTTAATCTTACTTCGAAAACCATACGTTTCCATGTCGACCTATGATAATAATTTTAAAACTTTTAAATTTAATTCGCAAACTAACCGGAGGAGAAATTGTGGTTTATAAGCATAGATAAAACACTGGCAAATGGGACTACAGTTCAATGCACTTAAAATCACCCCTACTTTTGCTTGACTAAGAATGGGTAACCTTATTCAAACAGTTTTACTTGTGATTTTTATTACAACTTCTGTGTTATATTTTTAGCTGAAGTACGGTGGATGGGATTTCGATCCTGATAAGGGATTAAACTGTGTCAGTGTGTTAGCACTCACGTTTATCTGTTAGGTTGAACGGCAACGAGGCGTTCTGACCATTTACCATAGAACACGACTGCAATGAGAAGATGGAGCCAATGGGCAAATATGAAAGTAAAATTTAAAAGCAGATTTGGCAGAGAACCAAATGTCGAAGATTGATTTATTCTGATGATAAAAGTTCAAGTTTCCCAATCTCAGGTTTACTTAATATTACATTCAGTATTACCTTGTAAGTTATATACCTTTGGTATTCGATAAGAAAAGCTTAAGAAAAAAAGTTACGAAATGCATAAGTTGATTAAAGGCTCTTTTATGTCGTTATGTCATTTTTTGTTCAAAGCCTAATTATTGTGCTTGTAAGTTTTATTTTATATCTTCTAATACCTTTAAAAAATGAATAAATTATGTAGGTATATACAGGGCGTTTCACGGCTTTAGGGCATAACTGCAGGAGGTGATTTCCTAGGTCTTTATGATCAAAAAAATTCATATAAACATGTGTCCGATTTTGGACGGTTACGGAGTTATGACCGTTTTAAACTCAGAATAGAAGGTAACGATTACTGACAATAAACGGAACAAAATAATAAAATCAGCATAATACATTATACATTTAAAGTATGAATGTAAAGTTAACTTCGTGAAATTGCCTTTAATTTGAATTTATTGGTGCTTAAAGCTGAATTTCAAAAATGCCACCGCCGGCAGCAACACAGGCTGCCGCTCGGTTGTGAACCGCGCCGGACATACCAACCCTCCTCGCCTTAGGTACATCTCAAGTGTCGAGATAACGAGAACGCTCTGTCTGTAGCTGGCTAAAAATAGCGACCGGCCAGCTGACAGACGCGGTTCACACAAGGGCGTGACGGGAATGAAAAAACGGTCATAACTCCGTAACCGTCCAAAATCGGACACATGTTTATATAAACTTTTTTGATCATGAAGACCTAGGAAATCACCTCCAGCAGTTATGCCCTAAAGTCGTGAAACACCCTGTAGAGTGTTGCACAAATACAAATCGACAAAACCTTATTTAAGNCAAACAACTAGACGTCATATCCCAGAAGGCAGTACTGTTCATAGTCACAGCCTTGAGAGCTTGTAATCTCGTATCATATTATTACTTTCAAATATACATACCTCGGTTGCATGAAACAGAATAATGTGATAAAAAGGATGTGCAAGAGAAGACGGTTAAAACCATGGTGACTGACATTCATAGTTGAGATTTGAACTGAATATGAAGCAGAAATATTACTTCATAATATTCGATGCAATGCAATAGAAACGCTTCAATATTGTTACAATTACAAAATTATATTTTTTGTTGGCTTTTATATCTGTTGGATTGTGCAATATATCTTCCAGATCTTTCGTGGTCGATAAGTAACGCTTAAATAAGGTTTAAGGTCTTTCATTCTGGTCCGGTAGTTGTCTGTCGGTAGTTGATGTTGCTTGTCTGTGTGTTGTGATGCATCACAACACACAGACAAGCAACATCAACTACCGACAGACAACTACCGGACCAGAATGAAAGACCTTAAACCTTATTTAAGCGTTACTTATCGACCACGAAAGATCTGGAAGATATATTGCACAATCCAACAGATATAAAAGCCAACAAAAAATATAATTTTGTAATTGTAACAATATTGAAATGTTTCTATTGCATTGCATCGAATATTATGAAGTAATATTTCTGCTTCATATTCAGTTCAAATCTCAGCTATGAATGTCAGTCACCATGGTTTTAACCGTCTTCTCTTGCACATCCTTTTTATCACATTATTCTGTTTCATGCAACCGAGGTATGTATATTTGAAAGTAATAATATGATACGAGATTACAAGCTCTCAAGGCTGTGACTATGAACAGTACTGCCTTCTGGGATATGACGTCTAGTTGTTTGGTTGAATTTTACCTCCTTTCCTATTAAAGGAAGATATTCTTAATAATATGTTTCACGACACATATGCCGTCAGTATCTCCTGGACTGAAATTCTCCGTAAAGTGTGTTCAACTGTCGACACTAGATGCTGGAAATATCTCACGCAGTAACCCAAATGTTATAAGTAATTAATCATACACGCCTCTAGCGTAGAGAAGAAATTCTAAACTGATTTATAATGTATCATCATTTTCTCATTACTGAAGTTTCATTCTCAAGGCATAAGAAAACAGGAAAAGTTTACACGGGAATAATTTAAAGGATTTTATCTCTTAAGAAATGTCTGCAGTCCATCATGAATTAACTGCTGTATAGGTTCATGTTATCGGCTGTCGTATTAATTGTCAGAAATGGAGTTAGAAAAGTAAACCACAAAAGGAAGCAAAATTATAATGCTTAAATATTTTCTGTGCCGAATTTAATTAGGGATAATAACTGATCAGAACTGGACGGTTTTCAAAGATAAATCTAACAGTGCGTCTGCCATAATTTCGAAAATATTAGCCACGAATAACATTACTATATTTAACACCGTATAAATACAAAAAGCATACGTTAAGTTCAGTGGATTAGCACTCCTGTTTCGTATTTGAAGGTCCCAAGTTCGGATCCTGGTCCTCACTCCTACTACCAGGACTTTTTTTTCCGTGATTTTCATAAACGTTTCTAGTTAAGAACCAACTTTACCGGATGGAGGGTGTCGCGTGGTCAGCGCAATGTATCCCCACGGCCGTTAATCTCGATTTTCTAGACCGGAGCCACTATTTCCTTGAAATAGCTCCTCAATTATCCTCACGAGGCTGAGTGGACTCCGTTCCAGACCCACTACTTCTCAGAAAATCTGGTAGCGCCGGGAATCGAACCCAGGAAATCTGGATCTGTAACCAGGAACTCTGTCCATTAGATCACAGAGGCCAACGGCGGTCGCTAGGTCGGTATAGTTCGCTTGCGGACTAGAGGCCACGGAGTTTGTTTTTGTTTTTATTTATATTTAAGTTCAATGATGTTACATTAAAATGGGCTACGACCGCTTCCTTCTGCATAGTCGGCTTTCCACTTTATCATTCACGGTAATTCTGCCATTCGACGCCTGATAGCGTATGGGGCTCAAAATATGTCTTTAAATACGTAACTTATGTGAGACAGCACAAGTAACAGTTACCCTGATAGCAGTAGTTATTCTAGATTGTCATCCATCTTGACGGATAATTCCACCATTCAGTGCAGCAGAACTCCACATTCTTTAAACTTCAACGTTTCGCTTAGATTTAACAGCAAAAAAAAAATGTAAAGGTAACAGGCCATGGAGGCCCACAGGGTTGTGAGAGGTCGAGACTCCCACATTCTCTAGACATTCGGCTCACGGATGGCGGTGGGGTTCTCAGCCTTACGCGCCGGCCGCCCTTTACCCCTAGAGGCTGAGTCGACCCCAGGGCCATAGTGCGGCTGGAAGGACTATTTAAATTGAAAATATCCACCTCATCGAGACCCGAAACCGCGACCTTCCGCCTTGTATCATAGTGCCTCAACCAACTACGCTACCGCTTGTCCCCCAGATTTAACAGTATTCAGTATAACGTCCTATAATTTATAATGATGTTAGAGGCTAAAGCTTTAAACGTCAAGTACTGATGATAATTTTTGACGCTGCGCGGAACGGTCAATAGCGAACAGTTTCCTAATCTGAAATTCAAGAGTATGACAGGTGTTTGGGTTCCCTTGTAGGTTATGCAGAATAACCAACAATGTGTACTCTTGTTCTAAAGTCTTTGTTGAGATTACATACAGTGTCCAAATAAGCGAGGTTTGAACAGGATACTATTCGAATACGAAGCAAACATTAAAAGAAATATCTCAGTCCCTGTAGTCAGTTGTGGTCTAGATTCAAACCAGGAACTCGTAGCATAGCATATATTCACATTTCATGATTCTGAACAAATTTATCAACATCGCTTCCTAAATTCATCGTTAAATTCGGTTCTCTCATTTTTAATTTATCTGTAATTTCAGAACACTTAGTGTAACACTTCCACTATGCTACGAGCCGGATGGTCGCGGGTTCGAGTCCCGATGAGGTGGAATTTTTCAATTGACTTAATCCTTCAAGCCGCACTATGGCCCTGGAGTCGACACAGCCTCTAACAGAAATAAGTACCAAGAATCTTCCTTGATGGTAAAGGGCGGCCGGCGCGTAAGACTGACAACCTCACCGCCGTCTGTAAGCCGATTGTCTAGAAAATGTGAGACCCTCAGCGGCCTGTTAAGGGCCGTAAGGATAAACTCTTCAGTGGAGACACCATAAATTGCAATAACTGTACTTAAGAGGAGACAGTGCATCAGATTTGGCTGTCTTATAAAGTCATCTGGACTATGACGAAAGATTTTGAATTGCTTACATTTCTTCTCCGCTTCTCTTGACTTATACAGTAATTCTATTGAAAACTGGCATTTCTCGTAAACGAGAACGTACGCATAGGCTGTGTGTTATTCCTCAAAGCAGAACACCACTGAAAGTAGTAACTAAAGTAAAGCTATCCCTGTAACAGACCGTGGAGGCCCATAGGGTTGTGAGATGTCAAGGCTCCCTTATTTTCTCTATACAATCAGCTCACAGATGGCGGTGAGATTGTCAGCCTTATGCGCCGGCCGCTTTTTACCCCCAGGAATATCCCTGGTACTAATTTATGCTAGAGGCTGAGTCAACCCCAGGGCCAAAGTGTGGCTGCAAGGATTAGGCAAATTGAAAAAATTACCTAATCGGGATTCGATCCCGCGACTTTCCGGCTTGTAACATAGTGCCTAAACAAACTACCTTACCGCGTGCACCCCAGTGAAAGTAGAGTAACAGGAAATTAAATTTGTACACCAGATGGATCGTTGCGAAACATAATTCTTAAATACACGTATAGAGTCGTCTGTTTCTTCAGCCCGTACAGCGACGGGCTACTGGCTGAGTGAGCTGAGTCCCACTCTTGGCAGGAGCAAGACTTTTTCTTTTCTCTGTAGCATTCAGACCGGCTCTGGGGCCCATTTGGCATCCTATCCATTGGGTACTCGGAGCCCCTTCCCCGGGCGTGAAAACGGCTGGCTTGTGACGTGAATCTAACCACTCACTTACGTCTAGTACCGAGGTCAAGAACGGTGGAGCTGTACCTCTATTCTTTCGTGTGTCTTCACAGCGTGGTACGTAATTAATTATGCTGACTAACTAATTTCTCTACTTTTCCACTAGCTGGCCCTTCCGAAATATACTTCTTAAATACACGTAATGCAGTCACCTTATATTTTTATTTGCCAGATAGGCAAGAGGCACGAAGAAGTGAAGGGACATGAATCATCAGATTTTTAAAAGTTCGCTGATAAGGTGTGTTGGGAAGATGATTGATGTTTTGCGTGTGGTCTAACCCGCAGGCGGGTCTGTTGCGCACGGAACGCGGCGAGCTGTGGCTTGAGCCCCTGAGGGGTCACAGGGGAGGTGTGGGCTCGGAGCGACCCCACATCGTGTTCAAGCGCTCCGCACCTCACGGCTCCAAGAAACGCAAGCGCAAGAGGAGGAAGAGACACGAGAAGAACTGCGGAACCAGGGGTGAGTGAACATAGATTATTCTGTGCTTTAGCAAAACTGAGACTTGGGGTGAGAGGGGAGAATGAAGTCGATTTGATACCTGGCTTATTTAATGACGCTTTTTTCGTCTTCAGATGTTATGTAACCTAGAATACAGGATGATTACTGATTGATCCATTGGATAGTGTGCAGAAGTAAGAGCTCGTGGCCTATTTAAAGATAGGTTGTACTATCGTAGCATTTGAAGAGAATAAAGAAACCACGAAAAATGAAGGTCAATATAGCAATTTTATGGAGAGAGTTTCGAACAAGGGGCCATCCGATTACGAGGCAGGATTGCTAACCACTCAGTAGGAAACAAGAAATACAAACTAAATATTCGCAGGGAAATCTCATTGAAGATGATCTTCGGATATGGATGTGAGGTTGGAATGACAGTGAAGGAGGACCCTACTGATGTAGATTATGGAGAAGCACACTGGGTTCAATTGTATCAAAGTATGGACATATTGTAGGCTTTTGTAGACGCTGTTGTGAACATTCAGATTTCTTAACAGCAACGAATTTCTTGAAAAAAGAAGAGCAGGAATATAATATTAATGTGATTAGGAAGACTATGTTTTTTTGGGGGGGCGAGAATTAACTCTGTTGACGTTGCCCAGAATCGGCCCCAGAGGCAGATTTCTGTTACGACTCTTCTGAAACTGCATATTCTGTTTACTGTACGTAAGAGGTTATCTTCTCTGGCAACCCCTTATGCTAGGGAGTTTGTACTTTAACCAGACTCACTGCCATGCAAACTTTGCACAAAGTGAGCTATTAATTGGGGCATTAGTCTGTGTGCGATGACTGTTCGTATGGATGTTTCTCAACAGATCTGGAGGAAATTTCTTATTGGGGTTTCGTAAAAAGATTTTGGATGAATTTATTTATGGACAGAACTATATTCTGGGATGTCCAGACCGGTTCTGGTGTTCACCCATATGCCTTTCCAATGGGTAACGGCGACTCTTTCCCCGGAGGTAAAGCGGCCGGGGCGTGAATTTGACCACTCACCTCCAATTAATTCCGATGTCAAGAAAACTTGGGTCTATACATCCACTCCCCCATGCGGCTTCATGGAGTAGTGCTTCATTGGATAAGTACAGGGACAATTTTACCGTACCTTACACTCTTCTGGGATATGACGCCATATAGTCTGATACAAAGTCAATAGAAAGTCCGTCTAGTCNACAATTTTACCGTACCTTACACTCTTCTGGGATATGACGCCATATAGTCTGATACATATTTACCGCTTGCTGCTGGATTGCTTCCTCGCCGTACCCCTCAACACGTTCCACCGAAACGTCACCGAACTTCTTCCTGGATAAACAACGTCAGATCAGAAGATAGATCTCTTCACAGCCATCGTCTTGAGAACCTCAGATCTCAAATTTAATTTCGGTCCATATCGGTATGCGCTATGAAACCCGTATCCAACTTCACATACTTTTCTTTTTTTCCAAAAGGGCACAGATATAAAGTAACTTACAGAGATCTAGTGTTTCTATGGCCTTGTTTCTTAGATCCACGGCGGTAGGTAAGGGATGGAGTGAAATATATCTCGCCTCGCCGCGAAATTAAGACTCTAGTAATCAATCTACACCTTCATTTTTTTTCATCAGTAATCTGTCATACGACAGGTCCACAGTCTCCTCCAAAACAGTTCCTCCACTTAATGCGATCTATAGTAGCGGCCTCCGTAGTCTAGAGGTAATGTTCCCACCTCATGACTCGTAGTACGCGGGTTCAAATACCCGGCGGAGGTCGTCGCATTTTTAAG
>NW_019721518.1:43904-66733 GCF_002891405.2 Cryptotermes secundus | reverse complement strand
AAGTGATAATGTGGTACTTTTTCCATTTGCTTTCCACATCGCAGTACAACAGCCGTTCAAACCACTCTGGTCACGCCTGTTGCTATACGAACTTGAACCAACTCGAGCATCATTTGCTCTGTGCTTCAAGTCGCTGCTGCTGATGCTGCTTCCGGCAGCACCTTAAGAGCTGCATTTAGTATAGTAATTACGTAATCGTGTTCAAATTAATTAATAATAATACTATATTCATAGCTTCTGCTATATATATGTGGTTTGTTATTGCAAATAATTCATTTAAATTCTTTATTCATTTAAGTGCTTACTTAACAGGCGACAGGACAGTTACACATAAGTACCAGCAAAAGAACGAATCAAGTTAACTTGTGTCATTTGAACGACAATAAATATTCAGTAACTGCAACCGCGCGAACCATTTCCTGATGACATATGTATATGTGTGTGTGTGTGTGTGTATGTGTGCAGTTAACAGTTCTTAAATACTGAATGACACCCAGAAGGGTACATGGCCCACAACTATATCACTCGGCACCCCTGATTTTAAACTACTACAAACTGAGCATCACTTTTCAGTGGCATGAGGTGTTTCTGACGTCACTATTAAGGAAGTAAAAGGTAAAGGCAAAGCTATCCCTGTAACAGGCCATGGAGGCACATAAAGCTGTGAGACGTCGAGTCTCCCACATCATCTAGACAATCGGCTCACAGATGGCAGTAAGTTTTGTCAGCCTTACGCGATTCAGGAAGTAAACTATGCAGGTAATCAAAAGCACTGGGAAGAAGTGAGAAATATATATGTATATATATATAATTTTATTTGCGTCTCATCAAAGGAAGATATCACAAGAGACCAAGACCTCGACAGGAAGATGTCAAAAATTATTATATCAAGAAATAGGGTATAAAGTTGTGAGTGGATTGAACTGGCTCCGGATAGGGTCCAGCGGTAGGGTTTTATTAATGACGATGAATAGTCGGGTGCCTTAAAAGTAAGGAAATTCTCGACTGGCTGAGTAATAAATAACTTTTCCTAGAAGATTCTACATAGGATTGAGTGAGTGAGATATTTGGTTAAGTTATTGGATGCATGAATTAATTTACTCTGTTTGGGAGATAAGCATTTGGAGTCTCGGCTGAGGCACAGGCTTTCCTTACTGATATCTTTCGGTTTTTTCTTCTCACTTCCTTTTTATGAACGCTAAAGTATTAAGTCTACCTCGAAGGAAGCCATGATCACCTCTGCCTCATGTCACAACTTGAGATGCTTGTTACTCAGAATTCTCATTTGTTTGACAGAACCACGACGCCTCGTGGAGACTCGACTCGAGTGGAAGCAGCAGGTTGGAAAGGTGAAAGTTCAAGGTCGAGGCAAATCCCGGAAGACCCGGTGGAGACGCTCCGTAAGCAAGGAACGACACGTCGAAGCACTCTTGAGTGGCTGACATGTCCATGATGAAATTCCACGAAGATAGCGATGTCGAAACATACATCCTCACAATCATGAATATTGTATCGGCCCTTTATCGCGACGCCAGCATAGGCAACAGTATAAACGTCGTCGTCGTCGTAAGGATTATACTACTGGAGGATGAAGTGTCCCAGTTGAAAACACACTGTGGTTTTGGAGTATGGGAAAATGCACTTGAAAAATAATACATTCTTTACTGCCCTAATGTTATATACATTATAGGTAAATCCCTTACTTTATCTCTTTATTACTACATCCTCGTCGCTTTATTCGGATTCTTCTTTGTGTCAACAGTAGGAATGTGTCATCTTCCGTTTTGGAGGTGTTTTAATTTAGCTACCGTAGTTAATCAACCATCCTATTTACTCCAAAGAATTGCTGGGAACTTAACATAGATGATCAAGAAATTATCCCCCTTTTATAGAGCCTGAAGGTTCATTTCCATGTTCACAAGATCTCGGCTTTTTTCCTCTCGTGAGTTAGTTCAATCCAATCTACGGTCTTAGACTCTTATATTTTAAGAACTCTTCCAATTACTCAACGTTTTCCAAGACACCTCTTCCCTTCAGATTTTCACACTTCTATTTTTGTGCATTTTTCATTTATTTATACACCATGAAAAGTCAGTTTTATGGGTTTGCAGCTAATACATTTCCTTCGAGTTTAAACTCTGCGTATTGCTGTAGGTTTACTAAAAACCGTTTTTTCTTTTGCTGAGTTGAAATTTTAAACACATCGAATGTCATCTAAATTTAAAAATCTAACCATGACCCCTGGAAAGAAATATCCATAACGGTCAGCGTAAAGTTTAGGGTGGGGGGGCACACTTTCTGTCCCATTTCCAAGTTCAGACATGCCTGATTAAGCGTGCCTTAATTCCAGTATATATCAATACCCCTCAATTTGTGCGTTTCAGAGAGATCTGAACATCACTGTGAACGCTGACGAAACCCTAGCCAGCTTCTGCAATTGGCAGATGGGCCTCAACCATCCTGAGGACTCTCATCCAAATCATCACGACGTGGCGATCCTTATCACAAGGTATGTTCGGCAGGATCGGCTATTTTGTATTTATAAGACATAGGGTTCCTACCATCATAAAATTCAAAAGTTAATATTTTGTTTTTACTATGTCACATCACTCAGTGTCTGAGATCCGGAGATCAGCTGATATATATATATATATATTTTTTTTCTGTGGCGCTACAGCCCCAATTTGGGCCTAGGCCTACCTAGGACTCCTTGGGCGAGTGACCAGCTCGTCGCAAGGCCTCTACCTATACACAAACACAGAAAAACGCACACAAACATCCATGCCCTGAGTGGGATTCGAGCCCACGATCCCGGCTTCCGAGCGAGTGAAAACAGTTCATGCCTTAGACCGCTCGGCTACCGTGACCGGCATATATATATATATATATCACGATATAGCTGATATGTTATCAGCTGAGTTCGACATTACTTTTGCTCTTCTGAAGAAACACCTAACTGAGACATTTATTACTACACGAAACTGTAGCAATTAACATTTTTGATGAACTCCTTCAGCTTTACAGATCGTCGACGAATGTCCCTCTCAAGCACTGTTACTTGAAGGTTCCAGATTCAAATCTATGCACGAAAATCGGCTATTCTGACGAGAGAATTTTCGCTGTGTTCCACAGCCCCTCTAAGAAATACCAAAAGGGTAGGCCCCACCTCGAATTATGCCGCGGCTGTTATCTTTGACGTTCTTTTTAAATTAATTATCCGCTAATGAGCCATCCTTTCGACCCTGTATAATACACGTATGAGCTACTGATATTATCGTTAAATAAGCCGTAAGCAAACACATTCACCTCATGTCTTGACGTGCGTTCGTCCAATAAATCTTTTAACAAATGCCGACGGACTAAAAGGTCATCAGAGAATCATATGTAGCCTCAATATAATGTCACTTTCACTTTTCTTTCAAGAGGTAGTGGGATCATGCCTTGCACCTGAACACAGTACACACAATATATTTTGTGGTGAACGGTCATACTTAGGCATGGCGCCACCAGCATTTCTTCCGCGGCTTGGAAACGTCTAAATATTTGTTCGCAAATTTACGCATTTAAGACGTTTCATATTATTCTTCCTGACCGCCCTACAGCATTTAGAATTAAGAAATAATTATATATTATATTTAAGCATCCTCTTGCCCTCTACACTTCTATATAGCAAATACCATCGTAAATGCAATTTATTTGTAGTTCTTTGGCTTTCTTCTTTTACACTACATGTTTCGGCCGTAACTGGCCATCATCAGGTGTATTTTCACTTACGTAGCTGTCACACTGCACGTAATTTAAATTTTAAAAACACCAGCTCTCTCAATTGCCATTGCTGCGTTTCAATCGGTCCCGATATACCAGAATCTCTTTGCTGATTTTGTCAGTTATGTTTAAAATCTCTGTTAATATACACTCGTCGATTTGATTTAGAATTTTAATTTAAAATTTAAAATTTAAATCACAGGGATACCTGCTCTGTGTCTACATGTGCTGCAGCGGCTACTTCTTCCTTTCAGCACCGTTCACGTATTATTCTATGCAGGCTCCCTGTGTGTATGCCGCTGCTTATCTTTAATACGTTTGCAGATAATCCCTGTGATTTAAATTTTAAATTTTTAAATTGTAATTTAAAATTTTAAATCAAATCGACGAGTGTATATTAACAGAGATTTTAAACATAACTGACAAAATCAGCAAAGAGATTCTGGTATATCGGGACCGATTGAAACGCAGCAATGACAATTGAGACAGCTGGTATTTTTAAATTTTAAATTACGTGCAGTATGACAGCTACGTAAGTGAAAATACACCTGATGATGGCCAGTTACGGCCGAAACATGTAGTGTAAAAGAAAAAAGACAAAAAACTACAAATAAATTGCATTTACGACGGTATTTTTATTATACATATAAGAAATAATTCTTGAATATTGTAATCCTTATTGAATTCATATAGGACATTGGTGGGAAAGCCAGAAGGAAAGAGACCACTGGGAAGACCAAGGCGTAGGTGGGTGGACAATAATAAAATGGATCTTAGAGAGATAAGATGAAGTGGTATGGACTGGATTGGTCTGGCTCAGGATAAGGATCAGTGGAGGGCTCTTGTGAACACGGTTCCATAAAATGCTGAGAAGTTCTTGAGTAGCTGCATAATTGTAGGCTTGTCAAGAAGGGCTAAGTTTCGTGAAGTTAGTATATTTCATTTCTTCAGAATCGATTAAAAAAATCCGAGGGCGGAGGAGGTAATGCCTATTTTAACCTCCCCGCCAGCGTCCAGACTTCTGGGCGCTACTGGGCTGAGTGAGCAAGTCGGTGTAGCGTTAACGCTCTTGACCTGTATCGGAATTGCTTCGAATCCCGTCCTAGACACTGACTGCCGTAAGTGATGGTTTTTCTTCAGTTCTTCCAGAAGTGCCGCACTTATAATACGATCATTTCCTTTCAAATCTTTTTCCATTCGTAACTCACGAGTCATCCTATGATTCGACGTTGTATAGTCTGAGATAACTGACGGCCCTGTGAGTTAAACCACGAAACGCAGTCTACCGGCCTGACGAGGTGAAGGCATCAGTTTGTGAATCAGGACTGATTTCAACATTCCTACGATAAGTGGGGGTAGTAATGGCCGGAAGGGAGTATGTACTGTACTCACTGTGAGCCGTTTAGTGCTTGAGAATAGTGAAGAGAGAAACATAGAGACCTTAGTGAACTTTCTCCTACACTCCAGGCTCCCTCATTCAGGGAACCTAAAATAAGCGTGCACCTTGCCTCTGCAGTACTGTGTCCATCGAAGTAAACTTCTAGTGTATACACCTTGTTAAGATGTTACCAGTGTTGCTGATTATATTAATTTTTCTATTTTTTTTCCTTATTTCTGTGACAGCTGTAGTAACTCGCGGGTCTGCAAAAGAAGCGACCTTGTATTCTTGCCAGAATTTTCTAAACAGGTCACTTTTGGACTGCATATCATTAACATTGGCATATACCGCAAACCATAAGCAGTCTGCCAAATTTTGTTGTTTTCTTCACTAATGTCAGTAAACATGAAAACGCGTACACAAGGTTTTATTCTTTTTCCAATGAGATCATCGGCACAAATACACGATGTTTGCCAAAACATATTATTTTGTGCCAGTGATGCAATCTTTATAACATTATATATGGATGGCCTGCTCCCACGCTTTACATGAGCCTCTGAGCTTTGAGAATACAGTACGCCAGGCCTATAGGGACAGTCTGAAGCTCTTGTGAACTAGAAATATAGCATAGGCGGATAACCCCACAATAATGGGTCAAAATGCACCATGTTTTCAGCAAACCTCTCGTGTTCATGATTTGCTGAGAAGAGAACATCTGTACCTACTAATTAAGGAATACATAATATTGTGACATGACGACTGAAAGCCGGAATAGTCCGTTGCTAGACAATGGCTCACTAACACGTTTCTATGTAGATGAGGATTCGTGGAGACCGACTTAGTACGGAACGCGCTTTCCATGTCAACGGACTCAACAGAGGTTCCCATGGATTCGCGCAAACAACAAATATTTTCCTTGGATACGCGCTAGGCTATAAAAGCGGGAATTTAGAGAAGATTGATTCAGTTTCGTGCGGAGACGGGGTCGAATACCTCCACCGCAGCCCTGAGAGTCATAGGAGGCGAAGAAGAGAGAAGTCTCAAATCTAAGACAATAAAATATGGTCACGAGTCCCTTCGGGACTGGGACCCGAGAATGTCTGTGCTGGCGACAGACACGTCTTCTCGTCAGAGAGTGCGCCCTACATCAACAAACAAACCCACAACTGTCTGACAGTAATAAAAATCTGGTCGTTAGCCCCAGATTGGTGCTTTATTCCAAGACAGACTGGCAGACTGACCGTCGGTCTTAACATTAAAGTAGACTATATTTGTGGTAAAGAGATAGGGCCTAAAAAGTGCTGTTCTTCTGCTAGCACTAATCATTCATTAATATTAATTAGAAGTAAGAATTCAGCTGACAAAACGTAGTTGACAGTGAAGATACATTTGCGCACAAGTTGTCCATAGTGCGATTCCTTGCTTTTAAAAAGAAGTCAAAACTATTGTGCTGCATGTGGCCTGTCACGTTTAATTTTCAAGGTACACGTCACTGTCGGACAGTTCAAGCTATTAGGCCATTAAACCATGGGTACCTCATAGTTACAAACGGCCTCAGCGGCCTCCGTAATCTAGAGGTAACGTTCCCACCTCATGACTCGTAGTACGCGGGTTCAAATACCGGGCGGAGGTCGTCGCATTTTTAAGGGCGGAAAAATTCAGGGAACAAGTCCTCCGGGAGGGACTTTAAGCCGTGGGTCCCGTGTCGTAGCTTTACGGCACGTAAAAGAACCTCATATCTCCAAAGGAGGTCACTGAGCCAAATTAACGGACGTTTCCCGCCCAACAGTAGTCTCTAATACCTCTGGTAGATGGGGGAAGCATTATAGATACCTCTCAGCTAGTAGAGCCGGTCTCGCTGGCTGGGCGGGACTGATGGTAAGCACCAGTACCGGTAGGATATAGAGACTGGTAGAAATCATAGAGGGAAGCACAATGGACCAATACAGGTCTCAGTGCATGGGGAAACCCACCCTCTCCAGTAACTAACTAACTAACAAACGGCCTCAGTCCACTTGAACTACGAGGAGGCTCTGCAATGGGCCCTCGACGTCCCGTATACCTTCCTGGATATGTGGCTCTCAGTAACCGCCGGAAACATTGCCCATAGTGCGCTGTAGCTCCTCTGTCTCGCAGCTAGGGGCACATTCTCAAGCATCCCCGTTAGAAATTTCCAGGAAATCGTAATATCGTTGATCAGTCAGCCTGTCAGGTAGACGACAAGGGCCAACAACAGTGTCCCCTGCGATTTCAACCAAACGCTGACGCTAAAGGGGGCTTGATACCCACGGTTGTGAATGATGTAAGGATCACTGCATGTTCAGAAGTCGCTATTCTGAACGTTGAGCACACCCTCACCCGAAATGGCTTCGTCTCTCCGCAAAATATTATGTAAAAAGAGGTCATCCTTTGTGTGTTGAGTTGTAGGCATTCGCAAAATTACATGCATACAGAATGATCGTCTGGAAACAGATATGTGACCCGCAAGGAGTGATGGATCGCGTTGATTGTCATGAAGTACTCCAAGGTCCCTCGCTCGGGATAGTCCCTATTCTTGTGCGATATCGCGTTAGCTTCTGCAATGCCCTCGTTCCACATTTGAAGTTAGGGTATATTCATTGACTGACATCTGTGCATTACGTCGGACGACCTGCATTCACGTGTGACGTAGGTGCTAAAATTCAGTCTCACAAAGACTCTGTTTCAGTCGTCGAAACACATTAGCATCTGGATGGCGTAGACCAGAGTAATGTAGAGCATATTCCCGTGCAGCGGTACCAGTTCAACCATTGCAAATTCCGAAGGTTAACAGCGTGTGTCAGTGCTCGTCGTCTTTGTATTCCATGATCATTCGATCAGAACTGACCCCCGCTGGGCACTGTCTTGAGTACATGTGACACGCTGTGTATCGTCGTGAAAACACTGCTAAAAAGTTTGTTACCTCTTTTAATGGTGATGTGTACCTCGAAAACTAAGCCCCACGAGACATACATTGTATAAAATTTTTAAGTTGTTTCGTAAAAAGAAATCATATTATGGACAGCTTGAGCACAAATTTCATTTCACTCTGTATAATCAATCAGGTTATGGGCCTATATTTATTTTAGTCAACAATGCGAATGAGCTTAATTGGCCATCCTGATACTAATGTTACATTTATTTTCCTGTTAATTATTCTTTTGTAATAAGTTTTCTTTTTTTAAATTGATGTATCTGTATATGTTTTTATTATGACTAATGTATGAAAATAACATGGCGTCATATTGCATATTATATAAATTGGTTTTAAGAATTCTGTCGACATGATGTTATGGAGTGGTACATAATCAAACAATTTTTACAATTATTTTACTCAGCTACATATGTCGGCCTAATTGAGCATCCAGATACTGATGCAATTTTTTTAATGAAGGAACACAAAGGAACAACACTCAGTGATAGGAAAAATTTTACAGGTATACATAAATTTGCAAAGAATGAAATTGGACACTCTTAGTGTTATTATGACTTAGAAAGCAGACAAAATTTAAGACAACTTGAGTAACATGGAAAAAGCTTTAGAGGCAATGTATTTTAGTAAACTGCATATAGACAATAATTCCAATCAGTTTCTTTACCTCTCTGGGAGTCAGATGAGGTGCAAATACCTTAAGGTGTCACAAGATGGTAAGCAGTACCGTTGCAAATATTCACTACAACCTGCAGTAATGGAGGTAGCAAAGAGACCTAAGCCAGACTGACAGATGACTATTGATCTTTATCCATTTTCATCTCCTTCCTGAGATTTTTATATTTTATATATCATTCCTGCACATGGCAAAAAATTTGAATGTGGCCAGAAATTTGTGAGCTTTCTAAACTATGAGTTTTGCAAGAAGTACATAATTAGTATCATTATTACAATATTCTCCTCCTGTTTCCTTACCAAACTTTGTTTGCGGCACAAAATTTAGTATCAATTACAGCTAAAGATGCACATTAATACTGCTACAATGAAATTGATGTGGTTTTTAAAATGACATTTTTATTCAAAGCAATCATACTTTTGTTAATTCAGGTCTGAACTTGCTGTATTCAACATGCAGAACCCAGTAATTAAGTCCTAAATAGAATTATAAGTTCACGATAAAAAGGTTCGTTCCTAAGTACTATTCTGATACCTTGACTGGAAAAAAGTGATGAAGCTCAAGTGATAAATCTTTTCTCTATTCCAGAGAAAATGCGTCATTCTGTTGTGAACAACTTAGATAACTGATTGCTTTCAGTGTTTTAAAAGTAAATATATGACATTCAGGAGGATTTATTTTCCAGGACACATGTATGAGCAATCAGAAATATGTTTAACATAAATTGTACCATTTATATTTTATGGGCTTTTGAATAGAATGATTTTTGATCTGTTAAAACTTTTCATGCATCTGTTTATCTACAAGATATTGCATGGCATATATGAAAGTCAAAAGGCGTCGTCATACAGTATATGCATGTGCATATGAACAAAATAGGCAAAACGTATTTACTACACTTTCCAGTTTCTTATCTATTATCAACATTCCTAAATCCTTATGGACCGTATATGATTATTACATAACATGTCATGTTTCATGTAACTGGAGGGAGGACATCTGTGCACGCCAGAACACACCATGCAGCACACTAGGAGTGGCACATGTGGGAGGGATGTGCCAACCTGATCGCAGCTGCAATGTCAATGAAGATAATGGGATTACTCTTGCTCACACTATCACACACGAGATGGGCCACAAGTATGTTCACAGCACTACAAATTGGCTTTGCCAGGGTGAAATTTCTGAGCCTGCTATGGGTGGAATGAAAGTGAAGTAGTGAATTGCATATTGTACACTTTATTTCTTATACTTGGTTATTTTGAAAGCTATGATCTTAATATTATAGAATTTAAATCGCAAGTTGACTAGTATATAATTTGTAACAAAGTCAGTAAATTGAAAACTGTGACTGGGATGAACTTCGATTCCCAAGAGGAACAAGAATTTTTTTCTTTCTTTATCACCTTGTCCAGAATGCTTCTGGGTTCCTCTCTCTCATCTCTCTGTTTTCTTCCCCCCCCCCCAAAACCATTTGACATTAAGGACACTTTTCTAGGATATAAAGTGACTAGATCATGGAAGTGAAGTCTGTCTTCATTCCCACATGTCTCCATGATACAGTGCTTAACAGGTAACAGTGCAACAGCAATAATATTACTGTGTGAGGAATCAGGATAAATTGCAGATGCAGTAACATTATGGTGCTCACATTTTCATAATGGCAGTGCTCTTTTGATGTAGTATTATTGTTTCATTTGAACAAATATTGTTCTTGTATATTTTTTGTTCATCTGCTTACCATCATAGGTCAGAATCTCATATTACAGAGCAAAATATCAAGTCAAACAAGTGTTATTTCTTCATTTGCTGTCTCATTACAGCGTTCATAGTGTGTTTGCTTTGTGTTAGAGAGAGCTCAACATTCTGGAGAAACATGTGGTTTGGTGTTGAAGGGTAAGTAAGGCAAGAAATCAGAAAGATCAGTATCTTGCTTGGCTTACCCTTTGTCTGTGAAGGTGGAGTAGATATATGCTTCCAAAATGTCAAGATCTTGCCGAAGTGTACAGTGTTACAGCCCAGAATCTTAATAATCACATGAAGTCTAATATGTCTTGTTTAAACACTAGTGCAAAGCATCCTTATTATTTCAAGAAGTATTCCTGTGGGAAAGAACATAGGTAGGACATACTGCCAGTGCTCAGTATAAAGGGACTCAAATTTGCATATCATAATTATATATACAGGGCCTGTTTTCAAATAAACAAAAAACAAACTCCATGATTTTAGTCCGCAAGCGAACTATACTGACCGAGCGATCGCTGCTTGTCGGCGAAGTTTAGTGCCAACTTTTGTGGATATAGGGTGTTGCATGGTCAGTGCAATGAATCCCCATAGCTGTTTATTTCGGTTTTCTAGACCGGAGCCGCTATTTCCTTGAAATAGCTCCTTGGGACTGTTGTCATGTGACCAAAATAATTAATATAGGGAGAAGAGTGAAAAAGTTAAAGTTATGAGTTAAATGCATTTGTAGGACTTTCATAAAATTATTTTTGGTGGTTCAAAATGTCAGCATGGTACAACATTAACATTTTAAGTTAATCTTCCAAATTTCAAGTATTAAAATGAAGTACCAACAGAAATTCGTGCAGAAGTATAACATCATCAGAATTTTTAAAATTTTGGGACGATATTTGTTCAGAAGAACATTCCAACAACAATCACAATTGTCAGAAAAGTAAGAAAGTAAAAATAAATTTCTTGTAAAGAACTAAATGAGATTTCAGCAACAATCGCAATTGGCACAGAAAAGTAAGAAACTAAAAATAAGTTTCTTGTAAGGAATTAAATGAGATGCCTTCCAATATACTTTGATTCAAAAGTGCGCCAACTTCTTCTTCAAGCAAATAGTTCAGAACTGGTTCTCCTCTGAATGTTGAGTTAAATTTTAGCCTGTCTCAAGCTTATCTGTTGGAGTAGACATTGTTCTGGCATCATCCATCATTGTCTTGTAACCTCAATGAAGATGACCAGACAAAGAAGAAAATAGGCGCAAATTCTAACTTCAGTTTGACAGAAAAGTGAAAATTTTACTAATATTACTAATCTGTTGACTTCAGTTTTGGCATGTACCATGACACAGAGAAGATTGGCTGCAGCCGCCGTCAGGGAAATACCTTACATGTGATGACACCGAGCTTTGAAGCCGATGCTGTAGAAGTCGCATGGTCAAGCTGCAGTAGGCGTGACATCACAAACTTCCTCGAGTGAGTGAGTGACCAGCAGACTTTTTATTATTTGCCGAGATCAGTTGATAATACAACATTCTGCTGTGGTAACTGCTGAAATGGATTAGCATAGTTACTAGTGAAGAATGAATTCACGGGGGAAAGGAATTGAAGAACAATACTCATAGTAAATATACTGAACTCCTCGGTTTCATTTATCAATGTGTGGTAGTTGGCTAAAATGTGGTTTGGAGATTATACAGAGTGTAAAACAAGACATGCAATAGGATTTTGAAATTTACCTAGCACGTCCACAAAGTAAGTTTCCCACTCGTCCCACAGCTAGCAAATCTTATATTGCGCGAAGCGACTGCGCGTACGTGATAGAGCAATAACGTAGCATGGCGCATGCACTAACGGAATTTCCCGCGTTCCCACAGTAGCATCGTTGCAGCTGTTGAAGATGGAGGTTCTTATTCAAACTCCCGCCGACTGTGAAGTGCGGTCAGTGATAAAGTTTTTGAATGCACAGAACATAGCGCCGATCGAAATTCATCGTCAGCTGTGCCGGGTCTATGGGCCTAACATCGTGAGCAAGCAGATGGTGCGTCGCTGGTGCAGACAATTATCAGCAGGTCGACAAAGTGTGCACGATGAGAAGCGCAGTGGGTGGCCATCCATAATTACAGACGACCTGATGGAGCTTGTGCGGGAACGCATTATGGAGAATCGTCGCGTCACAATTACGGAACGCAGCAGTCATGTCCCGCAGATTTCCCGCCCCTTGTTGCACGAAATTTTCACGGAGCACCTGTTGTTCAGGAAATTGTGGCCGGGTGGGTGCCGAAGCAACTGACACCAGAACACAAAACAAAGCACATGGTGTCAGCATTGACATTTCTGCAGCGGTACCATGATGACGGCGACGAGTTTCTGGACCGGATCATCACAAGTGATGAAACGTGGATTGCACACATTACCCCAGAAACCAAGCAGCAGTCAATGCACTGGCGTCACAGTGAATCTCCCTGTAAGACGAAATTCAAGAAGACATTGTCGGCGTGGAAAGTGATGTGCACGGTATTCTGGGACACGTCGACTTCCTGACCAGAGGTGAGACGGTGAATGCTGAGCGTTGCTGTGAAACACTGTATAAATTGTGTCGGGCCATTCAGAACAAGTGGCGCAGGATGCTTAGTGCCGGTATTGTCTTCCTGCATGATGACGCTAGGCCGCACACGGCTCGACGGCCAGCAAGTCTCCTGCAGGAGTTCAGCTGGGAGGTGTGTAAACATCCACCCTACAGCCCGGACCTCACTCCCAGTGATTTCCATCTTTTCCTACACCTCAAGAAATTCCTGTCCGGTGAGCGTCAGTGTTTTGAGAATGACAGAGAGGCGGAGATGGTTGTCACACAGTGGTTCCAATCCCAGGCGGCAGACTTCTACAACACAGGTATTCAAAATTTGGTCCCACGGTATGACACATGTCTCAATTCCGGTGGCGATTATGTTGAAAAATAGCTGAACACTTGCTGTATCTGTTGCAATAAATATTTCCATGAAATTGTGTTTTGTTTCTGTAAATGGCCCCAGGGAAACTTACTTTGTGGATGAGCCTCGTATATACATTTTAAAATGTTGTAATTATGAGTTATGAAAATTTTCCTGCATGATTTTAGACTCATGAAAACTGTGTTGCCAGGAATAGTCTGAGAATTTTAGATACACCCTATGAATGTGATAAAATGTAATACATCATACCTTTCTAGAAAAATGGGAAGGTTACTTGCTAAGGTAAATTAGCACAAATATTTTTACCTGTCTGGATTACCATATGGACAGAATTTAAGAATTTCAAGCAATAAGACCAATAGTCAATAATGTTTTATTCCATATGAATTTGAACAACAAATGCCAGTTGGCACAATCTTCCACTATAGCAGTTCTCTCAAGCACTGGTTTGCAGAATGAGAATGATCCTCAATATTTTTAATGGCAGTCACCTTCAATTAGTGGAAATATTAAGGCAACTAAAATTGATATGATGATTGTTATTACAAGATTTATATTTCTTAATATATTAATTCATGAAAATTCTTTGACTTCCATTACGTGATTTCAGACACTTCACTAAGCGATGAACTTGGTTTGATGGACTTGTTCACTGAGTAACTCTGTATCAATTTCTTTTTATATAATAAAAAGAATTCCTTTTTTAACAATAGAAGGCAAATATAAGGAATGCGGTTAAAACAGTGATGTTATTCAGATGCAAGCTAGTAGCTTTTAAATAAAAATGATCTACAGTCTAAAGGATATATATTTTCTAACTTCATTGCTTTCTAAGAAGTTAATGATTGATTGTTATTTCAGTTGATAGGCCATGTGGGCCTCTAGATAGGTTTTCAGGTTTAAAGCATCATATAGCATCAACAGCAAATTAAGATGTAGAATACATAATCAGTCCATGTTAGGTGGGTCCATTGTCACCATGGCATGGCGCATCCTCAGGTTGCGAATAGAGGAGACACCCTCAAGTTTTGGAAGGAAGCTGCAAATATATTGAATAAGCAGTCGCCAACAGCCGACAAGGGTGGTCCTCCATCTTGGGGGTTGGGCATGGGGCTAACAATTCCTCACTGTAAAGAATAAACTTGTGAAGAAAATTCTCAATAAGCCTCGGACCTGTACAGATTCCTTGGATGAATGACCTAAGCTAAAGAAAATGGCAATGAGATTTGGTACATGGAAAGTTCAAACTTTGTATAGGGCAGGTTCTCTTAGTGCAGTGGCGGAAGAAATCTTAAAATATATTAGATTTAGCGGGGCTTCAGGAGGTCAGATGAGACTGAGGTGGCATCGCACCAGCTGGCAAATTACATTTTTATGTGGAAAGGGGAATGAAAATCATGAATTAGTTACAGGTTTTTTTGTACATAAGAGAATCGTATCAGCAGTTAAGAGGGTAGAATTCATTAGTGATAAGATATCATATATAATACTAAAAGGCCGCTGGTGTGATATCATCCTTACGATGTTCATGCACCAACAGAAGATAAAATTGATGACATCAAGGACAGCTTCTATGAAGAACTAGAACATTTATTTGATAAATTCCCGAAGTATCCTATGAAAATTTTGTTAGGAGATTTCATTGCCAAAGTAGGGAGGGAAGACATTTTCAAACCAACAATTGGGAATGAGAGTTTGCATAAAATTAGTCATAATAATGGAGTCAGAGTAATAAACTTTGCCACATCAAAAGATCTTACTGTCAAAAGTACAATATTCCCACATCGTAACATCCATAAATTTACTTGGACATCTCCTGATTGGAAGATACACAATTAAATTGACCATATTTTGATAGATAGGAGACAGCCTTCAAGTATACTTGACTGAGGGCAGCAGATTGTGATATTAACCACTACCTGGTTGAGGCAAAGGTTAGGGAAAGACTGGCAGTCAGCAAACAAACAATGCAAAGAGTTCATATGGACAGGTTCAATCTCAAGAAATTAAATGAGGTAGAGGGTAAAGAGCAGTATCATGTTGAAATCTCAAATAGGTTTGCGGCTTTGGAAAACTTGGACCCTGAGGTGGATGTTAATAAAGCTTGGGAAACTATTAGAGAAAATTTCTGCTAAGGAGAGTCTAGGTTATTATGAACTGAGGAAGCATAAGCCATGGTTCGATGAAGGATGCTCAAAATTACTAAAAAAAAAATGGAAGCTAAATTGCAATGGTTACAGGATCCAAGCAAAATAGATACGGATAATCTGAACAATATAAGAAGTGAAACCAGCAGGCATTTCAGGAATAAAAAGAAGGAATATCTGAAAGACAAAATTGATGAGCTTTAAATGAACAGTAAGAACAAGAACATTAGAGACCTGCACAGAGGAATAAATGGCTTTAAGAGCTGTTACCAACCTAGAAGTAACTTAGTGAAGGGTGAGAATGGTGATCTGCTTGCAGATTCCCACAACAATTTGAATAGGTGGAAGAACTACTATTCTCAGTTAACTAATGTACATAGGGTCAGTGATGTTAGGCAGATAGAAATGTACACCGCTGAGCCATTAATACCTGATCCCAGCCCTTTTGAGGTTGAAATTGCTATTGCAAAATTGAAAAGGTATAAATCGCCAGATAGTGATCAAATTCTGGCAGAATTTGTTCGAGCAGGAGGCGAAATATTACGTTCTAAGATCCATAAGCTAATTAATTATATTTGGTATAAGGAAAAATTGCCTGATCAGTGGAAGGAGTCTATTATTGTACCAGTTCACAAGAAGGATGATAAAACTGACTGTAGTAATTATCGGGGGATATCACTGCTATCAGTTTCATACAAAATTTTATCCAATATTCTTCTCTCAAGCTTAAGTCCATACATAGCTGAAATTATTGGGGGTCATCAGTATGGGTTTCGAGGTACGAGATCAACTACTGATCAGATGTTTTGCATTCTTCAGATATTGGAGAAGAAATCGGAGTACAATGAGACAGTACATCAGCTATTTGTAGACTTCAAGAAAGCAATGATTCAGTTAGGAGGGAAGTATTGTACAGTATTCTGATAGAGATTGGGATACCCATGAAACTAGTTAAGCTAATTAAAATGTGTTTAAACGAAACTAATAGTAAAGTCCGTATAGGTAAACATTTGTCTGATAAATTTCCTATCCAGAATGGTCTAAAACAAGGAGATGCTTTATCGCTTTATCAACTTTGCTTTAGAATATGCAATTATTAAGGTCTAGGAAAACAAGGTGGGACTGAAATTAAACGGGACACATCAGCTGTTGGTCTATGCCAATGACATGAATCTGCTGGGTGATAATGTAGATACCATAAAGAAAAACACACAAACTTTAATTGACGCAAGTAACGAGATTGGTCTAGAAGTAAACACAGAGAAAACTAAGTATATGTTGCTGTCTCATGACCAAAATGCAGGGAAAAATCATGACATAATGATAGAAAACAGATGTTTTGAAAATGTGGCATAGTTCAGATATTTGGGAGCAACGATAACAAACCAAAACCTGATTCAGGAGGAAATTAAGAGGAGATTGAACTCGGGCAATGCTTGCTACCATTCAGTCCAGAAACCTTTTGTCTTCTCATCTGCTGTCAAAACACATAAAAATTATAATATACAGAACTCTAATTTTGCCTGTGTTTCTGTATGGATGTGGAACTTGGTCTCTGACATTAAGGGAGGAACACAGACTGAGGGTGTTTGAGAACAGGGTCTTGAGGAGAATATTTGGACCGAAGAGAGATGAAGTGACAGAGGTTGGAGAAAACTACATAATGAGAAGCTTCATAACTTGTGCTCTTCTCCAAGTATAATTAGAATGATGAAGTCAAGGAAGATGAGGTGTAGCAGAGCATGTAGCATGAATGGGGGAGAAAGGGAATGCATGTAGGATATTAGTGGGAAAGCCAGAAGGAAAGATACCACTGGGAAGACCAATGCATAGGTGAGTGGACAATATTAAAATTGATCTTAGAGAGATAGGCTGGGATGATATGGATTTGATTGATCTGGCTCAGGATAGGGACCAGTTGAGGGCTCTTCTGAACATGGTAATGAACATTCAGGTTACATAAAATGCTGGGAAATTCTTGAGTAGCTGCAGATTTGGCTTCTCAAGAAGGGCTCAGCTCCATAAGTAAGTAAGTAAGTACATAATCAGTTCTTAGTGTTATTAAACAGNTTTATAATTTCCTAAAATATATATATATATATCATTATTTCTATCATTAATTTATCCCTACTGATTAAATTCACTTGTCATTAACACATCTGGGCACTGTGAAATGCTTCAAATACAAATAAAGTAACATATCATATTATATATTGTAATACAATAATCAGGATATATACTATACCTAAGAAATTCTACCTCAGTAAAATTTTATGTGGTTTCAGCCAAGGAAGTGGTCAGTGTCTTGAGGATGAACCCACTCAGAATGATTATAACTACCCAGACCTCCCTCCTGGAGCCATGTACAATGCAGATCATCAGTGCAGACTACAGTTTGGAACACGCATGACTGCAGTGTGCACACTACTTGAAGAGGTTCGCTTAATCACTGGTTACTATAATGTTAGTTAACAGAACTGAACTTCAGAATATACAATATATTATGGTCCATAATATGCATAATCAGAGGGTGAATTCTGAAGAAAAATTATTGCATCCATTTGAGTCTCGACTTCAGAAGTACTTATCAAGCGAAACATCAATGCAGCAGGGCGCTTTTACTGGTTCTGGAACCCCCAAAATCTAAGCCACTACTCTAACCCTGTCACCACTCCCTGGATTTTCACTTTTCTCAAAGAGTGCCTATTTTTCAGTGCTATCAATGGCATTGCTGATACTAAACTTCTTGAAAGATATCACAGATGTTTCCTATTTTACAGACTCCTGTGAATTATTTGTCTATTCACAAACACATGATATGGTTGGCCACTTCATTCAGTCAGTGTCAAATTGTGGTCTGTTGCCTCTATTTATTTGGTCCATTTCTCACTCATGAATGTGTTAAATGGTTTACTGAGATATCTAGTGGCTGCAATTGGCTGATAAAGCCTCTAGCCACAGCTTCATTCCACCCATCAATTCTTTAAAATGAATATGGATAAATATTCTTCATGGAATTTTATCTTTAGTCATTGCAATGAAGGCAGTTTTGTACCATCAGCCCAACATGTTAAAGTGGCTTTGTAATATTTCTTCTCCTGAACAGAAGTTATATCATGACTGAATTAGCATGTCCACAGTCCTGTACAATGCAGCATGGAAAAAGCTGAGGAACTTCGTCAATGTTTCCATCTGCCTGACTTAAAAACAGGATTTCTTCCTTGCAGCAATCACAGAGATCTCATGCTCCATAATTTTTGTTTCATATTTGTCTGGCATCTTTTGTGCTATCCTACCACCTCTGTGGTCTAGTGGTCAGAGTTCCTGGCTACAGATCCAGAGGTCCGGGTTTGATTCCTGGCGCTACCAGATTTCTTGAGAAGTAGTGGGTCTGGAACGGGGTCCATTCAGCCTCGTGAGGATAATTGAGCTATTTCAAGGAAATAGTAGCTCCGGTCTAGAAAACCGTAATTAATGGCCATGGGGATTCGTTGTGCTGACCACGTGACACCCTCTATCTGCTAAAGTTGGCACTAACTTTGCCTACGAGCGGCGGTTGCTCGGTCGGTATAGTTTGCTTGCAGACTCAAGCCACGGAGTTTCTCTTCTAGATCAATACCTACGCTTAGGCCATGCTCCTTCATAAATCTGTAACACCAAGAAGTTTTGCCAGTAAAAGACTGCCTTCCTGTGTGGAGACCTTGAGGAGGAAAACTACATGGAGATACCAGAAGTATACAAGAACACTGGCAAGATATGAAGAAAGTCGTCTTCTGGGTTTAGGCACCCAGAAGACGACTTTCTTCATTGTCATCGCCGTGAAAACCTCAAAACTTACTGGCAAGATATGTCTCCTGAAAAAGGCATTATAGGGCCTAAGACAAGCACCATTGCAATGGAACAAGAAGTTGACATCCTTTCTAAAAGAAGACGGTCTAAACCAACTAAAATCTGACCAGTGCATTTTTAAGAATGATGNTGAAAAAGGCATTATATGGCCTAAGACAAGCACCATCACATTGGAACAAGAAGTTGACAACCTTCCTAAAAGAAGAAGGTCTAAACCAACTAAAATCTGACCAGTGCATTTTTAAGAATGATGCCAATAGTTTGTTCATTGCCATTCATGTGGATGACATGATAATCATGGGAGAAGATGAAAGACAAATAGAGGAAATTTTGCTGAAACTGGAAAATCAATTCCAGATACCAAAAGCCACAAATCCAAAAGTTTATTTAGGAATACAAATTGAGAGGCAACCAGATGGGATACATATCTCTCAAACCAACTGTGCAAGCCAAATGTTGGAAAAATACAACATGCAAGAAAGTTGAGAAATGAAAACACCCATGGCCACGACCCCACCAACAAATGACGAAGGAGAAAATGACATAAGATTTCCTTACAGAGAAGCTGTAGGAAGCCTGCTATATATGGCATTCGCTGTAAATGTGGAAAGTCGAACCTTGGAAAATCCTGACAAAATAGCTATTCAGAATGTGAAAAGGACTCTTAGGTATGTGAAAGCTACACAAGATTCAGGAATAAAATATACCTCATCTGACTCCGAAACTGTGAAACTGGAAGAATTTAATGATGTTGATTATGCAGGGGATGTAAAGGATAGGAAGAGTGTAACGGGATATGTAATTATGATGTCAGGGGGCCCAATATCATGGTGCTCTAGGAAACAGAGTATTGTTGCATTATCAACCACTGAGGCTGAATATATTGCAGCAGCTGAGTGCTGTAAAGAATTGAAATATCTAAAGACATTGATAGAGGAGTTCACAGGAGAAAGGGTGGAAGCTGAACTGTGTGCCGACAATCAGAGTGCAATCAAGCTAATAGAATTTGGACAAGTAACGCATAGGAGTAAGCACATAGACATTAGGTATCACTACATAAGTGAACAATTGAAAGAGAAACTGTTCTCAATCAAATATTGTAACACTGAAACTCAGGTGGCAGACATTTTAACAAAATTGCTATCACCAGAGAAATTTACAAAGTTTAGCGAAATTATACTTAAGAAGAAATAAGTGTGATTTTGATAAGACTGAGAAAATTTTAATTACATCTACTAATTTTGTAATCTGAAGACTAAAATTACTAAGTGATATTCAATTTAACTTTGTAAAACAGCTAATAATGTTGATAACATTTTGAAATTAAGGAGGAATGTTGAGAATCTAGTAATGTAAAAATGATCATGTTGGTAATAGTGATCAATATTCATTTGTTTTTGTTTTGTATTATAATAAAAAGTTTCTTCTCATCCAGTATGGCTGTTAAGTGGTATGTAAGCATGACACAAAGAAAATCAACAATATGTTGATGGTACTTTATGAAATAGAATACAAAAGTGTTCTGAAATGTAAGTTGTTTATTTTGCATATATGCTGTTGCAGATCTGCTCACGACTCTGGTGCGTGGTGGATGGGATGTGTACCACAATGTTGCGCCCTGCTGCAGCAGGAACACACTGTGGGAAGCACATGGTGAGCCTATGGGGTGAGGGAGAGACTAATTATTTCTAGCTGTAGGCCCTTCACTGATTTCTGTTTCATACACAGTTTGTTGCAGTGTGAATATCCAAACACAAGTCTATGTTCTTGCAATCGCTTCTTTTAAATATTAATACATGTTAACACATAAAAATACACACTTCTAGCCAAGCTTACAGGAGCACATGTAACTGAGTGCCTAATTTTCAGTACTAGCTGTCACTCATATTCAAAATTTGTGGATTCAGAAATATGCATGAAGCAAATGGACTGTCCAGCTCATTCACCTATAACTTCTCCATATACAATTTGTCATCTCTTCAGTATATATAGGTACTATATTTACTCATATATACCCAGATCTCTGTATGTCTTTACTGTTATGCCATTTACTTCTTTAATATGAAAGTTATATAAGACTGATTCACTTCTAGCAATAATGGACCTTTGAAAATGTGCTGGTTTCTTTAAAAGTGGACTGTGCCAACTTGTAGTTTTAACTTGCCATGTAATAGTTGTTAGTTTACTTTCCTACCTGAAGAAAAAAGTAAGATTATTTTTGACTTATGAATCAGCTGACTAGTTTTTACAAAGTTTGTGTTAATGACATGCCATTTGGAAATCTCCCCAACCTTTTACTTCTTAATTTTTTAAAATGAGGAATGATTTGACTGGAATATGAACTTGTAAGGTGGGAGTGAATCTAGTTTTGCTAATATGGATCCTGAATGAATGTATAGTAATAATTCTTCCAAAAATGTTTGACTTCTTTCATCCTGGTGCATCACACTAATAATAGTATAAAAGATTATTAATGCCATCTAGTGTGATTGATAATATTCAAAAACTTTTATCATTTTGTTATGCCCCAAATTTGAGATTAGAAGGAGGATTGTATTACCCAAAAAAACCAGAGACTTGCGAAAAGAGTTTCGCAGCTATTACAGTAAATTGTAACACCAGGACTGGCAAGTAGGCTAAGAATGCGTGGGATCAGCATTCATACGTAAGAGCACCAGCCAGCGCTTGTCTCACTGGGCCACTGGAATATCGTAATATTGCGGCAGACACAGCAATCAGACGCAAGGGGTCCGCCCCCAACCACCCATGAGAGCCAATGAGGAGGTTATTATGAGGATTGAGGACACTGAGGGGAAGTCACCCACCCTCTTACGTCAAGGCTGAATCAGCGAAATAAAACCATAAATTAGGGAATTTCGGGGGACTTGGGATCACGTTCTAACAGAATATTCAGTTGTCAGCCGGAGGCGCTACTCAATATGGGTTTAACAAGCGCCGGAAGGGCCTACAGTCTTCTATGTCAAGTAAGTTTGTTTACGCATATTAGCCATGCTGAGTGATAATCTCGTTGTTTCATAGTCTCGGTGATACAGTGTGTTGAGATATTACGTGAGCAATTTCCAGTGTACCCAGTGAGCCTGAGGGTAGGGTAATAGATTAATGTAAAGGCCTAGGACATTAGGCAGGCCATCAGTGATTCATAGGATATATATCAAGGTGAGGGTTAGTGTGTGTAGTAAAGATAGTATGTGGGAATTTGATATATAAACATAACTCAGGGTAGTTTATGTAGAAGAGACCGTACGATAGATAGGTAATTATATATCATGTGTAATCAGAAATGTACAGGAAAAATATATAGGTTCACGAGGGGACTTGCGTGTCCTCGTTAGCAAGTCCGATAGAGAGAGAGAGAGAGAGAG
>NW_019721518.1:25599-43690 GCF_002891405.2 Cryptotermes secundus | reverse complement strand
TCACCATTTGCAAATAATTGACCAAGTGTTCCTGATTCTACATTTAAACAAATGGCATGGAAAATATTTTAAATAGCTAATAATTATTTTTGATGTCAGTTTAAGAGAGATACTAATTGTCTTGCAGTTTCAGCCATAAAGAGTATATGATTCTAACTACAGTTCAGTGCTAGTTTGATGGCTGCTGTTACAGTGGTGCTTGAACCAACAGTGTGTGACAATAGGTGAAAGGCCAGAAGCAATCCATGGTGGCTGGAGTGACTGGGGCCCGTGGAGTGAATGTTCACGGACTTGTGGTGCTGGAGTTTCTATCACAGAACGTCAGTGTGATCATCCAGTTCCAGCTTTCGGGGGAAAGTTTTGTGTGGGTGAACGTCGAAGATACAGAATCTGCAACACTGAGGTAGGCATAAATATTATTACTTAGGTGAGTCAAATGAAAGCCGTAAAACTGAGATAAAAATTCAAAATATCGCGCCGTTGTCCTATAAGTTGGCAGACATGTTACCAATGCTATAAAGAGTATCCTATAGGTGGCAGTATAATGCAGACAAACAGAATGCCATCTCAGTGCCGGTTTGAAGATGGCTGCTCCACTACATACATGCACGAAAAGAGGACAGCGTTCTGTAATTCGTTTTTTACCAGTGAAGGTGTGAAACCGATTGAAGTTCATCGACAGATGAAGGTTCAGTATGGTGATGCATGCTTGTCACAGCCACAAGTGTAAGAGTGGAGTAGGAAATTCAGAAATGGTGTGACATCTGTGGCAGATGCTCCTCTCCCAGTTCAGGCACACAGAGTTGTGACCCCTGAGTCTATTGCAGCAGTTGAAGCCCTAGTGATGGAGAATCGCTGAGTGTCGGTGGATGAAATAGTCGAAATGCTTAACATGAGTCACGGATCAGCACACGATGTCATTCATAATGTGCTCCAGTTTCACAAAGTGTCTGCAAGGTGGGTGCCATGGCAGCTGACTCCAGAATTGAAACATGGATGTGTTGACGCCTGTGAAGAATTTCTGCTGCACCTTGAAGCAGAAGGTGATGGCTTCCTTTTGAGAATCATTACTGGCAATGAAACTTGGGGGCACTACCACCAACCGGAAACAAAAGAACGAGCAAGGAATGACGTCATTCCTCATCACCAAAACCCAAGAAGTTCTGGACGCAGCCATCTGCAGAGAAGATTATGCTGACTCTTTTGGGACAAACTAGACATACTCTTGGAGCACTACATGCCTTGGGGGAACACTATCACCAGTGCCTCATATTCAGACCTCTTGAAGAATCATCTTCGACCTGCAGTCAGATCAAAGCAACGTGGACTTTTCCAACATGACAATGCTCGGCCCCATAGTGCCTGTGCAACAGTTGCAACAATCCAAGACTTGCACTTTGAGTGTCTTCCACATCCGCCATACTCACCAGACCTAGCCCCAAGTGATTACCACATGTTTGGGCCACTCAAAGAGGCGATGGGAGGAAAGAAGTTCCGTTCTGATGAAGAGGTACAGCAGGCGGTGCATGAGTGGTTGCGCAGGCAACCACAAGAATTTTTTTCTAGAGAATCCATACATTTTGTAAACGCTGGAGGGCTTGTATTGAACGAAATGGATACTATGTAGAAAAATGATATAGTTGTGTACTGCTTTCATTCAGTAAATTAAATTTAAAAATTGTTTACGCTTTTCATTTGACTCACCCTTGTAGTATTACAGTTCTTTGGCTTAGCACAGTTTCTTTCACTGCTCTATATGTAAAAGTATTCAGGATAGCTTAAATTGTTTTTATTTCCTCTTCTTGATATATATAGATTAGAAACAAATAGCATGTTTTATGTACTGTGTCAATGTTTTGTTAAACTAGTATATTTTTGTTAAAAAAATCTGATGGTTTGGAAATGTTAGGGGTGTCAGATTACTTGATTATTTATAAATGTTTATAAAGTAGTTTTTAATTTTAGTGATGTGTTTTATAAATCTGCATCAACTTCCCAAGAGCCCATGCATCATATTTTCACGCTTTGTATGATACCCAGGTAGTCTTCAAATCCAAAGATTTTAGGATTCTGTTGCATGGCAGCCCAACGACAAAGCACTAGCTTAGTTATAAGATTTGAGGGCTTCATTTCAATAAGAGTTAAGATAATGATCTTGATTTTTACACCATGTAATTTTGTTGATGATGACCAACATTTCAGGGGAGCCTGCTGCCTCCAACTTCAAGGTAGAAGATAGTAGAGGTGAGATATTGTTGGGTTATAGAGTTAAGGTGAAAAGATTAGGTTCAAGGAAACAAGAAAACTGGTAAATTAGAGCCAGGGAACAAGGGTCAAGAAATAGAGACAGTCTTATCTTGGCAGTATGAAACCAGGAACAGGAAGGGTCACTTTTGGAGCCTGTACATGAAGTATAGGGTATCAAAATCCAAAAGACCTCAATCTAAATACTGGCCTTGCATTCATAAAATTACTGGTTCACATTTTGGCCAGTACAGACTGTCCTGGTTGTGGTCTCTGCTTGCAGCTACCATCTTTATAAGCAAATGGTTAGGAGTCATTGAGTCAGAAAGGAATCATCACTACTTTGTGCTGTTTCTTTCATTGTTGTAGCATCTGTCATCAGTCTCTCCCATTCCCTCTACTCTTCCATGCAGTGTCCTTCCCCATATCATGTTCCAGTAAATTCCTAACATTTAACTCAAATTTATAGGTGCCCATTGTAGCATAGTTGGTTGAGCAACTATGTTGCAAGACAGAAGATCGCCGGTTTAAAACCCGATGAAGTCAACATATTTATCAATTGACCTAATCCTTACAGCCGCACTGTGGCCCTGAGGTCAGCTCAGCCACTAACAGAAATGAGTACCAGGAATCTTCCTGGGGGTAAAGGGCACATAAAGGTGACAACCTCACCATCATGTGTGAGCCAATTTTCCAGAAAATGTGTGACCCCTCGACATCTCACAACACTGGTCCTCCACGGCCTGTTGAAGGGATAAGAAAAAGAACTCAAATTTGAAATAGCCATAGCAAGGTTGTAAAAAGGAGGGACTTGGAGAATTCTTTTTCCTTGTGTGAAGCTTAAAATTGCTACACATTCATCTGTATTTTTCAGCCCTGTCCAGATGGGATGCCAAGCTTCAGAGCTATGCAGTGTTCAAGTTTTAATGATCAAGACTTTCATGGCAGAAAGTATACATGGCTTCCTTATTTTGACAAAAGTAATTACTATTTAAGTTTTTTAATTTATAATGCAGTTGGTTCTTAATTTCTGTTGACTGTTAGCTTGTTCATACAAGCTAGTAAACAAAGCATGATTTGGACATAGTAATTCTATTGCTGTATAGGGGGCTTGACAGAGCCTCAACCATTCATAAGTTTGTAGCAGATCTGTTTGGAATTTGTCACTGATCCAGATTTCATTCTGGCCTTTCATTTTGTCATGTGCTCATTATGCAAGGTATACACAGAATTTTAAATAACTTTATACAATTGTGAATTTTTAACCTTTAAACACCGGACTTTTGAAATGGTGGTAAGCTTGAGCGGGCCGGAGTTTATTTAAATGCCCGTTGCCTACTCTGCATTTAAATGTCCGATCCTGTTAGGGCACTTAAACAATTTTAAGTATTGTGTTTAAAAATGCTGTATCTAACACAGTTTTTATGATAAATGGATAGAATTAACATTGTATCATCAAAGAACATAGTGTCGCATATTATAACAGAAGTTTTGAAAATTTTTATACTACAAAGAGTTTTAATCTATTTTCAATTTTTTCTTTTAATTTTGATGCGTACTTTAAAAATGGCTTCTCTGTTCTTCACAGTGTTGTTCCGCATTATAAATTCATTCCTGCTTGTAACACTTGACATATTTTAGCAGTCCCTGGTGTCATAAAACAGATGGAAGCAATAAAATGGTTCTCTGCTGGAAAATTTTAGATCTTTGTTACACTCTTCAGATTTTCGAATCTTTTGACTAAAGGACAGAAGAATGAAAGCATGTCCATTCAAGAAAAAGCTAGAGGGGTCCCTTCTCCAGTGCTAAGACCTTCTGTTATAGCTGCAAGAGATTACTGACCTTTCTATGGTCGTGAACAGACAGTTCCATCGTGGCTGAGAGAGTGTGATCTGTTTTCTGTGCATTCATAGTGAAATCGAATACTGTAGTTTCATTTCAGCCTATATACATATCAAGGAGATAATAACAAGAAAGGTATGTACATCGAATTTTACTGTATATTTTTAACACATTAATCTGCAGAATCTACAATAAAAGTACTGGCTTATGGATGAGTTTGGGCATAACCCATAGGTATACTCTTTTTTGTTTTGTTCACTTAGATATCATTTTAATTCCTCTGTTAGGATTTTATTCAAGTCTGGCTGGTAATTACTATGCTTAAAAATAAATATTTAGGACTGTGCATGCATTTCTACTAGTGCGTGTGCACGCACTTCCACTATAGAAGTTTAAATGCCCGATTGGCCAAATCGGGGTACTTTGGACGTTAAAGGTTAAATAAGTAATTATTACTCCATCTTCTGTTACTGAGTAAATCATCAAAAGTCAAGACTGAAGAAATTAAATGTAATTTGCTTTGCAGCAAGTATGGATTTATTCTCTGTTCAAAAATTGATTAGTTCATTATGTTGCTATGAATAATTTAATATAATTTTCTCTTGCTACAGTTAGCTATGTTAGTGAATGGCTACAGATGGTACACACAAAGGGCATCAGAAGTTATTCACTTTATCACAACATCCAGAATAGTCCCACAACTCCCATTAACTTCATTGAATTTGAGTTGGAAGTGAAGGGGGTGGGAGATGCTATTGCTGGGGAGAAATCACCAAAGCATTATTTTTATATAGTGCCCAGATTTGAGAACTGAGGAATTTTAGCATCATGTCACCAATACACCTTAATGATATCTTGCTTTGTCAGAGATATAATTTTACTTTTCTGTGCTTCACCTTTGCCTGTAACTTATATACTTAACAAAACAAATGTGCAAGTATTTGAACTTTACTAAACTTTGCATATTTTTGCTTCTAGTGGAACCCTGTGAGCTCTACTGTGCAGATGCAGATGACACTGTCATAGTCCCTTGGGGAGATACTGTGATGGATGGAACACCATGTAATGTTGGCACAAGAGATATGTGCATTAGTGGAATCTGCAGGGTAAGTTCTGAATACTGCAGTATTCAACATTTATGAATTGCTGGAATTTAATCGCATAATTGAGAATATATAAAAACTTACGTAACAGTGTGCTTGACCCTGTTTAATTGTTTACATCCCATTATTCTTCCCTTCTACACATACTCACTGAAACAGAAGATTGGTTTCAGGATTGTTGAGTTACTGCAGTTCGTCCATAGCCTTGAATACTGAAAGAGCACAGCAGGGTCCAGTGATTTACATTATGTCTTTCTAAACAATATAAGTAGGTGCCTACCCAGCTTCTCACCTGAAGACTGAAACAGACCAAGTTTTGGAAATGCATTTTTTAGTATATGAGATGATGAACAGAGCCCCAAAGTGACTTGGATGAATATATGAGGCTGCTAAATGATTAATAACAGTGATGTCAATAATCAGATTAAACGGTTGTAATAGTACATCAAAGACTGCATGGTGATGAAATTGGATGATTGAAAATATTCACTGAAACTGTTCAATACTCCAGATGTCTTCATGTTATCTGCATGTAACAAGTTAGACTGTGCTCAGAATTAAGAAGCTACCTTACAAGTATTTTGCCTTATAGATTTTTAAATGCAGTTATTCATGTTTATTCCAAATATTAAGACATTCGAAACTGTAATATTACTTGCTACTTTGTGTGTGAAACTTGGTCTGTCAACTTAAAGGATTTAACTTGTTTGAGAACAGAGTGCTGAGGAGCACATTGGACCTAAGAAGGAGGTAGGAACAGGAGGTTGGAGAACGCTGCATAATAAGGAGCTATACCTAATTTCTACTCTTCGACAAATATTATTCAAATAAAGCAAGACAAATTGGATGAGACACATAACATGCATTGGGTGTAAATGTAGCATATGTGTACAGAGTTATAGACCGAAGATCTGAAGGCCTAGGCATAGACAAGAAGGTGAAATGAAACTGGATCTTGAAGAAAAGACATGTGAGGGTGTGGGCTGGATCTAGCTGGCTCAAGATATAGTCCAGTGGCAGTCTCATGTTAACACACTAATGGAATTCATATATCCATAAACATTTAATTTATTGATGATTAGTAACATTTACTGGTAAATAAAGTGTTAATTGGAACAGATTTTCAATTTACCTGAACCTTCCAGCTGCACTATGAACCTGAGATCACTCAGCCTCTAATAAAAATGAGTACCAGGAATCTTTGGGGGGGGGGAAGGACGGCTGACGTGTAAGGCTGACAACCTTACCGCCACGTGTGAGCCGATTGTCTAGAGAAAACGTGGGAGCCTTGACATCTCAAACATTATGGGCCTTCATGGCCTGCTACAAGGATAGCTTTACTTTTTACCTTGAAGGAAGCAGTCAAGGACTAATTTGAGTCAATATTCTTTAATTGTCTTGGAGACTCTGAGGAAAATCGTGAAACTCCTTAGCCAGTATGACCATTATTCCTGCCAAAATTCAAACTAGTTACTTCCCAAATACAGAAAAAATGTATTATTACATAAGACAGTTTATTCAGTGGTTCCCAAAGAGATAGAATTTCCATGATTTATTTCAACCGTCTTCCAGTGCATACACTCATCTATCTCCTCCTCTCACTCGCACTACATGTTTCGGCACAAAAGTGCCATCTTCAGGTGCTTATTCAATTTACGCTAAACTAGTTCATTGCATGCCTTGTCTTCATATTAAAATAACTAAAATATATATTTATCATATATATTGATAAATGTTAAATGTTAAAAATATTAAAATTGTTCAGGAATTTTTTCTTCCCTACGTCGTATCTCACTACGNCTGGCTCAGGATAGGGACCAGTGAAGGGCTCTTGTGAACATGGTAATAAGCCATCAAGATCCATAAAATGCTGGGAAGTTCTTGAGTAGCTGCACAATTGGCAGCTTCTCAAGAAGGGTTCAGCCACATGAGTGAGTGAGTGAGTGATTAATTTTTCAATCACGCAATGAACTATGTTTTGTAGTGTGCNATATTAAAATGGATCTTAGAGAGATAGGATGGAATGGTATGGTTTGGATTGACCTGGCTCAGGATAGGGACAAGTGAAGGGCTCTTGTGAACTTGGTAATGAGCCATCAAGATCTATAAAATGCTGGGAAGTTCTTGAGTAGCTGCACAATTGGCAGCTTCTCAAGAAGGGTTCAGCCACATGAGTGAGTGAGTGATTAATTTTTCAATCACGCAATGAACTATGTTTTGTAGTATGCCAACATTTAACAGCGGATCATGGAGGTTGGTATTTACTGTTCCCAAGCATGCTAGTATCATGCTGTTCCTGCACCTTTGTCAGTTTACACATGATGACAGATGAAGGAAGTTTGTCTGTAGAGCAACACATAAAAAACTGTTGTTCTTCACTGAAGCAAGAAATGTTGTGGTAACACAGAGGCGGTTTCATTCCCATTTTCAGATGCAATGGGCTCCTTCATGCAAAAGAATTCATAAACTGTATAACAAGTTTAATAATGTAAGATTTGAGATCTTCATGGTGGTAACTATAAAGAAAGCAGTCTTTTTGGGATGTGGCACCATGTAGATGTGGTGTTAACCGACGTTTCGGAGGAACATATCGCCTCCATCTTGCACCTGTTCTCACTGTCTCTTCGCTTGCGGATTTTCTTATTTTTTCTTCTATCCTGAAGATGGAGGCGATACGTTCCTCCAAAACGTCAGTCAATACTACATCTACATGGCGCCACATCCCAGAAGACTACTTTCTTCAAGTATAATAATGATGGTTCACTTTTGGAGATGAAACATCACTGGCCTTCATCTGGGCGTTCTCCAGGGAATGTTGATGCTGTCAGAGTAGCGCTGCAAAGACGCCCCAGTAAATCAACTAGGAAGGCTGCAGCACAACTAGGGATATCCGGATGATCAGTGCAACGAATATTGAAAAATGATTTGAATTTGAATCCATACAAAATTACTGTGTTGCCTAAACTCACTGTTTGAAACATACTTGAACGAATGGCATTTGCTGCCTGGGCTCAGAATAATGAGGTATCATTTGACAAGTTTTGATTTTCAGATGAGGCACACTTCCACATGGATGTTGTGGGTAATAAACAAATTGTGCGATTTTGGGTGTCACAGAATCCACATGTGATTCATGAGAAGGTGCATCATGCACCGAGAATTATAGCGTGGGTTAGCATCTCAAGTCATGGACTGCTAGGGCCAATTTTCTTTGAAGAGACAGTGAGCAGTGAGTGTTATTTAAGCATGTTGCGCAATACTTTTATGCCTCACCTTCTTGCTACAGGTTTGTCATTACAAACTTGGTGGTTCATGCAGGATGGAACCAGGCTGCACACAGCAAATGTTGTTTTGGACTTTTTGCATAACACTTCTAACTCACATGTTATCTCAAACCGATTTCCTGATCGTTTTGCATATGGACAGAACTGGTCCCTGATAGTCCTGATTTAAACCCATTTGACTATTTTCTTTGGGGATTGCTTAAGGGAAAGATTTTCCAAAAAGTCACAAACAGTAATAGAATTGAGAGCACTAATCATTCAGGGCTGCAACAAGAAAACTGAGGATATGTGCCATCAGGTAATCAACATCATCACAGTTCATGTTGAAGTTGCCAAATGTAATGGTAATCGTATTGATTGATTCATTCATTCATTCATTTTATTAACACCCATGATATAGGACAAGTCAAATACTTTCTATATACAATATTTGATCATTATAGTAAATTAAAACAATAAAATAAGGCTAATAATAATAATAATAACACTAGTATATTAATTTTAATGCACACAGAACACAGCAACACACCTTAATGCACTAATCCCACTGTCCCAGCACAAGACACATTGCAAATTTTGATCTCCCTCAAGTAACCCATGAAAATATTTCCCTGTCACATAGTGACCTAATTCATGGAATAAATAACAAAGCTAAACGGTAGACATTCCCATGTATTCAACAACCTACAAATTCATTATTCTTAAAATATATGGTTACAAATGACAGGTACTAAGACTTTTCCCTAAACAAGAAAATCTTTTCTATACTATAAAAGCAATGATCAAATAGGAATTTTTTCAAAGCATTCTTAAACTTATATAGTACTAGTATCTCTTTAAAATAATGTGGTAAATGATTTAACATACAAAGTCTGATGTTATTAAAGTAGTTTATGCATAGACTAATATTACATGGAACAATAAACAAATCATCTTTATTCCTAGTATTATATGAGTGTATTCTTGAATTGGTTGTAAAAACGATTCAAATTGGATTTAATGTAAACTAAAATTTCGTATATATAGAAACATGGTAAGGGTAATATGTGTAAATATTTAAAATATTGTTTGCAACTAGTAGTTTTCGGGATTTGCATCATAGCTGTAATAGCTCTCTTCTGCAACCTAAAGATCAATTTACATTTGCTGAATTACTCCAGAATATCAATCCATATAATAGCAAGGACTGAAAGTAAGCGTAATATAAAGTACAAACAGTGTCCAACCCTATTATTAGTAGCCAGAACTGTAGCGGTATTAGCACTACCTGCTATACGATATGATACACTTGATTCACAGAGGGTAAATCTCCATGCAGTGGTTTTTCTTCTTTTATGTCAGTTTCTGGTATTGTAATTGAAGTAAAGGCTTATTAATAGATTAAATACTGGATCATTTTATGTGCCACCCTGTTGTTCTGAGGTTTACTGCTTATAATCGTCTTCATATTTAATCTTAAGGGCCCTAAAGTAAGGTGACCCCTCTTTTCTAAGAAGCAGTAGTTACCACAAAACTGATACACACAATGAAAATGAGCAAAAAAAAAAAAACTCAGATTTTATTCACACTAATGCCATACATAAATAGACAGTTTCAAAGTTCAAACTAATGCATGCACTATTACAGCTGATTGGTGGTCAATGAGGAAATACTGCATGTACTGTAAGAATATGAAAAGAAAGTCATCATATTACTTTAGTGACAATTATATGTGAAGGTGATGTCTGTGAAATCTGCCTGCTTATGTCTAATTATAGTCTGTCAGTTAAATAAGTTATATTTTATCCATGATACCTGTTGATTGGATATAAATGCAGGTAGTGGTATGTCTGTTTCCTGTTGGCCACAAGACAGAGAAGGCCCTGTAGGTGTGATTCATGCAATATTGCTTGTTTCATCTATCAATCAGGAAACCAGTAAAATATCCATACAGTGTTACAATATAGGAGTGCTGCATTCAGTGATTGGTGGCTTAACAGGTGATCATAAATAATATGAGAACACTCTCATATAGTAAATGTTGTGGTCAAGTGGTAGGCATTCAGAGGATCCCTGGTTTATTGGCATGGAGATTGGATATGGTGACAGATTTTGTATGGTTTTTCTTATGACATTGGGGCAAGGATTAGTACCTTAAATTAGACCATGATCACTTCCTTCTACATTCTGTCTTATTTCTTATTTGCCGTGATCCTGACATTCAGTGCTGTATAATCTGAAAAACTGAAAGTTTTGCTACAGAAACCAATAATAATACTTAGCGTTCTGCCTGTATACCTGGCATATTCATCCATTCATTCACCTATGAAGGACAATTGCTCAAATGAATGCATTTTTATAAAATGAATAAAATATGAAAGAGATGTAAACCTCAGGACTAAACTGTTTGTTGTACTGTATATGAAGTGTTTTACTGCATGTGTTGTACTGTATTATTAAAAATGTTTCTTTTAGTGCACTGATGCATCCTGCTAGATGTATGCAATGTAGGATTTTCACAGCAGTATAAATTTAGGTTGTGTAAATGTGGGTTTTGACATGGTGCAGTCATGTACATGGTTATTAACTTTTCTTCTGTCCTCAAGATTGAGATAAAGATTCCTCCAGAATATTGATAATGACCCACAAATCCACACCATTTTATAACACAGAAGAAATGGATTCCCACTAGTCATTAAATAATTAAATAATTTTCCTGGGGAGTAAAGCGCGGCTGGCACGTAAGGCTGACAACTTTACCGCCATCTTTGAGCCGATTGTCTAGATACTGTGGGACCCTCAACGTCTCACAACCCTATGGGTCTTCACGGCCTGTTACAGGGATAGCTTTACTTTTACTTACTTTACATTTCATTTTACCTTACCTTTATTAACATAAAATAAAAATTGGTTGGTAGCAATATATGCATTCTGAAAGTCAATAAAATCTGCAATCATAAATTCTGTGCTATCAGGATGACTTCAGTGCAAAATCTTCAATTATAGTTGCATGTTGCATTATCTTCCTAATGAAATATATCTCAGTACACATATCTAACTACATGACATGAAACAAAACTCATTTTTGCAGAAAATATCTACCCATAACATTTGGAAGTACATCAGTGTGGTTAAATTCCTATTTCTGTGGTGCAGGGAGAATGCATCTTTTGGCTTACAATTTATTGCTTATGTGAAAAAGCTAAAATAGCTATGCACCTTTTGAAACGTGATCTCTGTTTCAGCGAGTCGGTTGTGACTGGGAAGTAGATTCTGGTGCCAGGGAGGATAGATGTGGAATTTGCCATGGTGATGGGAGTCAGTGTGAAACTCAGAAAGGGGTGTACTCCAAGAGAGAGGGATCAGGTGATCACAAATCATATTGTGTCTTGTCATTTTTTAGGTTTGCCAGAACATAAAAGGAAATATTTGCTAATTCAGGTGGAGTTAGTTTTATACTGCATTATGAAATCACAGCTTGTCTTTTGACAGATTTTATAATCTATATCTATGGAACTAGCTGCCTTGAGTGAGATTTGTAGTCCTTGCAAGCAACTGACAAGATTACATCTCAAAACAGATAGGCTATGTATACAGTGATTTTTTTATTGTATATAGTAATGGTGGGGGTATAATTTTTTTATTGCTAGTGGGGTGGGACTAAATCCCTTTTACTGCAGTCGCTTCTGGCGTATTGTACCAGCCCCAGATGATAGGTGTGGGTGATTGTGGAGCAGTTGGTGGAATGAAGATTGACAGGGGAAACCAAAGTACTCGGAGAAAACCTGCCCCACCACCACTTTGTCCACCAAAAATCCCACTTGACAAGACCCGGGATCGAACCCAGGCCGCCACGGTGAGAAGCTAGCGACCAACCGTTTGAGTTATGGCGTGGCTCCATGGTGGGGGTAAGTAGCATGGATAATTGAAAATAATGTTAATCCAAAAGATTTCAAGTACCCACTATCCTTGCTTCATTCAACCCTGAAAATCACTTATTTACCTACATACTGCTCATGTTACAGGCCACTAAACAGAGACAATAGAAAAAAGTAACCCTTCTTTGTACCTAAAACATTAAAGTAGTAAAATAGAGGTTTGCTATAGGGTGAGAAGATGTACACTGTACTAGAGATCATTGTAAGGAGTCACTTATACAATTATTAAATCAGATTTAAAGGGCAATATTTAAATCATATAGAAATTATAATATATAGCTAAGGGGTTCTAAAAGTTCAGGGGTTAATCCCCAAAGAGAATAATGTTGCACATAGATAATAGAGAGTTTTCTGTATTTCTTCTTAGCTACTTGAGAATTTACCGTCAGCAGTAACATTATCCTTGACATCTGGAGCACTGTTATGTCTTCAAACATTTATAAATTGTTTCACAATGAGGTTTTCTGTGTGTTATACAGGTTATAAGGAAGTTGTGATCATCCCTGCTGGCTCCAGAAACATTAAAGTTGAAGAGGTTGGGAACTCGAGGAATTATATTGGCATTGGGAGTGCTACATCTGGAAAATTTTTCCTGAACGGGAAACGGTAAACAATTGTTTAATTCTTGTGGAGTAAATAAATGTTCCATAGCAATGTATTTTGCATAAGAGGCATTTCAATCAACTGGAAGACTGAGGTTATGTTTATTAGTCTTATAAATTTATTGTATGACAATTAAAAATAAATGTAATAAACTGTAGAGCTAGCATAGCTTCTTCAGTATAATAAACATAAAGATACTCTAACGTTGTGGTACGTAAAATAGTCACATTATATTTTTGAGGTACAGGAGTCATCAACACAACAACAAAATAAATTTAATGTTAATACAATTTATCGAAATTAATAAAAATATCAGTAGTACAATCTGTTTTGCCCCATTCAAACGCTACATGATTTAGATGCACGGATCATCATCAAGTGCTTTGTAAATAAATAAACTAATTAATAATTGCACAGTTAAATGAATCCATTTTTTGCAATGAAAAATATCATAATAAATTTTTGTCATAAATGATGAAAAATAAAATATAAATTATAGTGGTTTTCTTAAATCGTTAAAAATGTTAAAATAGGGTAGATGAAATATAATGAGGGGCTTGTTAAGTGTAGTATAAGAATGGTGTATATGTACAAGTAAGTAGCAAGAGTAATGCGGTGTTTATTGAGATTTTAATATATGTACTTTTGGTGGATCTGTTCTCTTGTGGAAGTTTGTTGAAGCAGTGTATGTATAATATGGGTATATAAGGTGTATTATACCGTGCTGATTGTAAGCGATCATTACCTACCAGCATCATTCTTAAATATTACCAGCCACAAAATAAATTTTTAGTTTTTATAAATACTTAGGACTTAATACCATTTTTGTACTAAAGGTGCATTATACTCAGTCTTGCAGTAACTATTGTGAGAATTGGTAGCAAGGGATGTTTAGATAAGGACTACTGCAACTCGAGACAATCCCATGATAGCCGGCAATGTATGTGTATCAGCTACTCCTCCCACCAGCCAAACTAAAGAAATTTCCAGAACATTCCCAATTTGTAGAACAGTGTGGAAGTTTCAAGCAAAATGTATATGTGGAAGGTTCTGTAAGTATTACATCATTTGAGAGTATTTAAAGGCTGATTTCAGATGGCGCTGATCATTGTATTCATTGTAATCATTGGTTTGCATCACTGGGTGTTGTGTATTACTCACTATTGCTGGCTAGCAGTGAACAGTACAGTTGTGTACCAGAGTAGTTGTATCAGCTTAAACACACTGGTTTGTGTAATATTGTGTAGTGCTGTTAACAATAAATTAATTTCACCGTTTCACTAGTGAATTGTGGTCCAGTGACTTCTTCATTGAACCCTCTCTCATCAGAGCAAGGCCTGTTAAGCCTAGAGTGGAATCCGTAAAACTTGCACCCGAACATTATTCCTGTTTCTATCCTCACACCACTCCCGATATTTTTGATGTGGTTATAAAATCACATGGCACCCAACTGTAGACAAGGAGGGAGTGGGAGGAAGGACGCAAAAGAAGAGGGACGTTAAATGGTGAAATATCTTGTATATAGTGGAGATGATGTAGTATTCAAGTATACAGTTGCTGGTATCATATCTGGTGGAAGTAATGATTCCTGGATGTATGGTAGAGTGCAATTTATGTCATAGTTGTAATTTGGCTTGTAGGTTCTTTGTAGGTGCAGAATAGAAAGTAGTAAAGTTTTCAGTTATTGTTGTTGGATCTACCAAGTTGGTTATTGCTTGCTGTGATGAGTCTGGGATGTGGCTAATAGGAGTGCTTGGAGGTAACACCCAAGAATCTATTATGTATGTACTTATGCTACTTCAACAAATTTATAGAAGAAAACAGATTCACAAATAACCTTTAAAGAACACTCTTAGTCTTTTCACATAAGTGCACCTATACACTCTTCCTATGCCACACCTAAGAAAACCACTACAATTTGTGTTTTATATTTTAACTTTTAACACAGTACTTCATTATGACATTTTTCTTTGTTAAAATGGATCCATTTAGCTCTGTAATTCAATAGCAATAATTAATTCTATTTATTTATTTATTTATTTACAAACCATGTGATGGTAATCCATGCATCTGAATCATGTAATGGTTAAAAAAGAAAATTAGATTGATTAAACAGTTGATATTTTTGTTCATGTTAATAGATTTTATTAAATTTAATTTTCTTCATTGCTGTGTCTGTGGTTCCAGTACATTGATTTTATAACACAACATGATGTAAATAATAAGAAAAAATAATTACATTTTTTAGTTTTCAAATAAGCGCATGACTTACTTGAATTCTGTAGCTGAATTCTGTGACATAATTCCACCTAGGCCAGAGGAAGCTCAGGGGCAAGTGAAACCTTTGTGATAAGGGAAGGAAGGTGCTGCATTGTTTGGTGGAGATCACATGAAGTATATTTTTCATTGGTTAAAACTCTCAGGGCGTAAGCAGCTCAGATTCTGGGATGCAAACTTTCTGCTAAACAAGAATATGACAAGGATGTGTTAACAGGACCTTTGGTAGCTGCTGGGTATAGATCAATTTGGAATCAGTACTGTCAACTTATGCTATATACACAAGATTTAAATGTATAATTCATTCTTTAGGCAATGAATGTTCATCAGCAGAGCAGATTGTGTGTTTAATTACTGTTTTAGTGCTATTTTAAATCACGCTTTTTCATTCACAAGACTTTTTGAGATCAGATGATAGAGTAATGAAACTTTTGATGTCAGCATAATTTGCACTTTTCTGAAAGCATGAGGGGTAAGCATTTGGTTTATTTAGCTATAATACTTCATGGACTGAGCTGAAATAATCACAAACTGCAAATTTATATATTTGTAGCAAGATTTTTTTTTTTATTGCTAGTGGGGTGGGACTAAGTTCCTTGCACTGCGACCACTTCTGACCTGTTGTACCAGCCCCAGATGATAGGTGAGGGTGATTGTGGAGTAATTAGTGGAATGAAGATTGGCAGGGGAAACCGAAGTACTCTGAGAAAACCTGCCCCAGCGCCACTTTGTCCACCACAAATCCCACTTGACCAGACCCGGGATCAAACCCAGGCCGCCACGGTGGGAAGCCAGCAACTAACCGCTTGAGCTATGGCGCGGCCTGTAGCAAGACTTACTAACATCCACATCTGAATAAAGGCATTCTTGTGCAAGTTAATTAAAATTATCCTTAAACTTAATTATGTAGACAGATCACACTAGCTGGAGAGTACCTGGTGGCAGGCACACCTGCACTTTATGAAAGAGAGAGAGACTGGGAAAAAGTCCGCATCCCTGGACCAATCAAAGAGGATATATTAATTTATGTGAGTATATAGATCAGCATATTTCTGAATATATGCCTATCTTTAAAAAAAATTAAGTTATTCTATTAATGTAAGGTAGAATTAATAGTGCTTTTTCTTTTTTATTGCACAGTTCCATTCCATCGCCTTATCATTGCTTAGATCAAACACAGTCATAAGTATCTTAATTTTAGTCTGCTTTCCTTGTTTTGAAAAAATAAATAGAAATAGGTTTATGAGATCATCCTTCTGTGTGTCTGTATGTTTAACCCCCTATTGACTTCTGAATGCCTGAACCAATCTTTATGAAGGTTGGTATGTACGAATATATCATGGCATATGAACCCATCCCAACAACATACTTCGTAAATCCCCCCTGTCAGTCTCTTTGTCTGTGTGTCTATATGTGTATCCCCACCATCACTGCCAGTCAAGGGCTTGGTAAACGTGTTCCCATGGCAACGAATACATGCAACAATAAAAAAATTGCACAGACTTACTGGGTTCTTGGACTTTTTCCATCATCCAGAATTCTAGGTAATAGAAGACATATTTTGGAAATGATCTGTTTCCATCTTCAGGTGAAGAAGGAAGACACCTACACAGTGAACCAGTGATTGAGATTAGCTCTTTCAAAGGGGCCCAACTGAGTAGGTGTCTTCCTTCCTCACCTGAAGACGGAAACAGATCCAGTTTCCGAAACATCGTGTCCTCTATTACCTAGAGTTCCAGAGGATGGAAAAAGTCCAAGAACCCAGTAATATGTAAGATTTGAGGCTTTCACGGTGGTGACTATGAAGAAAGCAGTGCCAAATCCAAGAAGACTGCTTTCTTCAACCCAGTAATTCTGTGTGTCATCCACCATTGTCAGAACCCTTTAGAATCTAATAAAAAAAATTGTTGGACACATTATTTTCTGTGTGGTCCATGTCTTACCAAAGGAGAGTCTGTGTCTCCTGCTATCACTGATAGGCAAGAGCTCTGTAAACATGTTCCTGCAAAAATGAAGACTTTTTGGAGGCACTTTTTTCTGTGTAGTCCATGTTGTTTCAAAGGAGGGCAGGTGATGAGCTCTTCCCAGAACTTCTTGTTCTCATTTTGTACAATAACCAAATGCACTCATTTCTTAAAATGCAGTTCATTTGTTCATGAGTGAATTATATATTCACTCATCAGGTATAAAATTGTCAAAAATGAATCAGCTTTCCCATCTGCGTCCACCATATGGCCGTAGGAAGGGACAGGACAGCAGGGGCTGGTAATGATACAGAGTGGATGAATGTGGCTCACATGCCTGCAATTGCTCTATATTAGGTGCCCATGCAGTGAAGGAGGGATTGTCTTTTATGAGTCATGTGAACCAAAGTATTTTTTTTTGTATTTTATTTATCCTAAACTAATTACAAAAAAGAAATGATAAGAAAAAATAAAAAATGAAATGGTTGATTTATAGGCCAGAAAAAGAGAAGCTGAACTGAGGGCCCAGAATAAGTTGAACCCTACCTCTAGTTTTAGGTTGGACAATCATCACCTTGTCAGAAATATAAACATATTTTATTGTAATTTTACATATATTCATCAGCCAAAGATCAAACATTCAAAGCCGATGGAGTACAGTTCTTATACTGGGTTTCAGTATTTGTCCAGATGTGCTTTCTATGACAGATTTCTCAATATTCTATCAGTGTTTCCCCTGAATGATAATAGCCAATGGAAGAAGGCAAACATAAATGGCTTCAGTGCCCTCTTCAAAGTCAGTCCTTTGCTGCAGAAGCTAAGAGATAAATTCCAGCAGACTGTACCCTAAAGAAGAT
>NW_019721518.1:23739-25592 GCF_002891405.2 Cryptotermes secundus | reverse complement strand
GGGGGTAGAGTAAAGAATCTCACACATACCTGCAAAGCCTAGCAAGTATGGCATGATGTTAGTAATTGTGTCAGTATTAAGGGCTAGTAGATACAGAATTCTGAGATGTATCATGGGAATTAACCTGAGCTAGATGACAATGCTGCTGGAGTAGCATTCCTTCAGCAGATGTGTCCCGGGTGACTTGGCTGTAGGTGGCAATTCAGATATTTAAAAAATTGCTCACCCCTGCCAGAAGCATCTTTGAAGTTGGATTCCTATATCTGAAGGGAAGAGAAGATACATTGCATGATCTGATAAGGAAAAGTACCATACTGGCAAAGAGGTAATCTTATTAGTGTGTCGGTTGCAGTTTTGACTGTGTATCACCCTTTGCTTCAGAATATTGAACAAAATGTTGCATTGTGAAAAATGACCCTTGTTTGCTTTATACAGAATGTCCCAGGAGGAATGGTCAATATTCTGGGAAGTCATAGTATTGGTCATTCTAAGCAAAAAGTTGTATATGTATGTGTGCTGTATCGAACAGTTTCCAAGATAGAGCTATTTCACTATAAAATACACTGTACAGACAAGCAACACACCATATCCCCACATGAGTTGCAAAGTGGAATATTGTTGACAGTGGAATTTTAAAAAATTTATTTTATTACGTAAACTGTAACAACTATGCCACTTGAACAATAAATACCATTATTAGAAACAGTACATAATATCTCTGTTTTATTGACAATTTTTTAACTGTACAGTGAAATAAATCCACCTTGGAAACCATTCAGAATAGGGCACATGTACATATACAATTTTTTGCTGAGAATGATCAATAATATGACCTCCAATAATATTAACCTTTCCTCTTCGGACACTCTGTATATTCATAATTTCTTTTGTGTGCATAATGTTAATGACTTCAGTTTTTCATCAAATTTGTAGTGTATCAGTTATCTAGTTTAAAATAGAATAATATATACAGAGTATACACAAAAGAATGGTGCAGTTTCAAAAGTTAATAAAAAATGTATTTGTCACCTTACACGGGCACGACGTACACCGTCAGCGGCGGCAACTGTCCAAGTTTCTCATGCGCTACCAGCAGTTAGCTCCTCATGCTTACTGCATGGCCGCGGGACCAGTTTCAAAGATGGCGTTGCAGCAGGAGAATGCTTTCTGTGTGCTCCGTTTTGAGGTGTCTAGATCTGTGAATACAGTGCAGCGTGAGTTTCGTGCACGGTTTCAAAATGATGCACCACACAAGAATAACATAAGCAGGTGGTACCGACAGTTTATAGAAACTGGATGCTTGTGTAAAGGCAAGAGTCCTGGTCGACCTTGTGTGTCTGATGACAACACTGAAAGAGTGTATGAAGTGTTTCAGTGAAGTCCTCGCAAGTCAGTGGGTAGTGGGAGCAGGGAATGGGCATGCCAAAAGTGACGGTGTGGAAGGTGTTGCATAAGCAGCTATGTTTTAAACCATACAAGATACGATTGGTGCAGGCCCTTAAACCAGCAAAGTGAAAAGGGGTGACTTGCGAGGAGATACAGTTGAAAATGGAGGAAGATGGGTTCGTAGAAAGACTGATCTTCTCCGATGGAGCCACATTCCACATCAGTGGCAAGGTGAAAAGACACAATGTCCATATCTGGGGAACCGAGCAACCACATGCACAGATAGAACACCAGCATGACTCTCCAAAAGTCAACGTTTTCTGTGCGGTGTCCTGCGCGAAAGTGCACTGCCCATTTTTCTTCGCTGAAGCAACTGTGACTGGCGATTCATTTTTGGCATGTTGGAAAGCTGATTGTTACCCCAACTGAATACCAAACAAGATGATTATATTCTACAACTAGTCGGA
>NW_019721518.1:0-23693 GCF_002891405.2 Cryptotermes secundus | reverse complement strand
CCATTTTCACAGGAATGTACGAGTGTTTCTCAATTGTGTTCTTCCACAGTGCTGGATCGGACGTGCTGCTGCAAATGGAGACAACCTTATCCCTTGGCCACCCCTTTCGCCAGATCTTACACCATGCCATTTCTTTCTTTGGGGGTTCATTAAAGACAGTGTTTACATACCACCATTTCCCACGTTCATCCATGAACTTCGTGATCAGATAACGCATGAACTACAGGTCATTACAGCAGGCATGCTACACTGGGTCTGGAATGAGTCTGATTACCGTGTGGATGTGTGTCATGTGACCCAGAGTGGACACACCGAAGGTTTGTAATTAATGCATGAGACACTTGGACAGTTGCCTCCGCTGATGATGTATGTTGTGCCCTTCGAAGTTGAGAAATAAATTTCTTATTAACTTTTGAAACCACACAATTCTTTTGTGTATACCCTGTACATGTCTGAAATTTGCTTAAATGTAGATGAAAGTGTGCCATATCAGAATATGTTTTCATTTATTTACTGCCTTAGTTTAGAATTCTTTCGTGGCCTGTAGAAAGCAATAAGAAATAATAAAAATCAGAGTTAGACAATGATGTATGGCCCAAACATTGTGTTAACTTTTCTTATGTTAAAGAAATATGAATTTGGGACTAACTGTATTAAGGAACTTGCCATGATTTTCTCCATTTTATTTCAGATATGTTGGGTTGGTACCTAAGTACTATGCTGTGGCACATCATCTGTTATCTGTTTCTTTTGAAATCATTAATTCAGTAGTTGCACTACATGTCTTTATTTTTTATTCAATATGAAAATCTAAATGTTTCCGCTCACAGTCAACAGTAGTAAATATTTTTTTATTGTGTTAATGTTTACAACATTTGTCAGAAGAGATAAGATAAATACGACAAATATTGGAAGAATGATCATGGTTGATACTGCAGTTGGAAGTGAATGAACAAAATGGAAGAGAAGTTACATATGAAAGCATATCATTCACTGGTGTATTTACATCTCTTATGTTATAGCTCATCTACAGAGGTAGATACCGTAATTTTGGGTTAAAATATGAGTACACAGTCCCCAAGAAGAAACCTTTGCGAGTGCCAGAATACAATTGGATCTTCTCAGACTGGTCACCATGCTCAGCGACATGTGGCAGTGGAACACAGGTATCACATCCAGTGTGCCAAGAGAGGGAGGAAGGGACAGTCAAGGATGATCTCTGCAATAGCAAGACAAAACCTGACCAGCAGACACGTGTATGCAATACACACCCATGTCCAGCCAGGTAACTTGCATATAATTAAGAGTAATTCATCATTGTTGGGGATAGTTAAAAGACTGTTCCAACTCATGGGCTAAAATCAGAATGTGTTATTCCCTCTGGTGTACCGTCTACTACCTTTTGGTGTAGAGTGACAAAATATTTTAGCAAATCTGCTGTCATCAATTATTTCTGGATGGTATAAATACATATTTTGCTATTCAACTATTTTATCTAGGTTAGTAAATATATTGTAACGTGTTTCGTTACTGCATACGCCATAGAGATCGTTAATTGGTTTATTCAACAACCTACAAATAACGGCTACAATTAATTATCACAATGTTACAGGTTTCCACACTTTACAAACCCTACAACAAAATCTCTTAACACTATCTTCCAGAGTCTTCACGTATTAATAGCACGGGAGCTATACAAGTCTCGCTGAATTACACACTCCAAATATAACTGGTTATCACGAACTATCACTGATTCTCGCACACGCGTCTGTAGCTCGTAACTTGCGAACTGAGAACTCGTTGATAACACACTGACTCTCGCTTGCTGCTCAGCCGGCTTTTATTCCGTTCGCTGTTGCTAGGGTCGCCCGCCACGTCACTACTGTGACGTGGCGTATAGCCTAGCAACGCTGTTACCTCGCGCCGTCTTACGTCACCACGCGTTGCGCGTTACGTCACCGCGGAGGGGGGAGAGCGTTACGTTACCGCCATGTGCCGCTGTGGAGGTAGGGGTCCTCCGTTGCGCAACACGTCACAATATTTAGATCTAGTCTGGTTGCTTTCCGATATGAACTTTTTTTACCATAACCTGAAACAGCCTTTAGGAACCTCATTCCAGCTGCTTCAGTTTGGCTGTCATATTAACATTCTTTTAATTCTGTTACATACATATATTGTAAATTAAAAACAATGGGATCATTAAGATTTATATTATATCGTAGGTATTGAAATATTCTGACTTGTTCAACTGGTGTTTTTAAAAACAAAATGATGTGCTTTCAACCCGGTTTGGCTATTACTGGAGTTTTATCAGCAAAATTGAATGGTAATACTGCATTAGCATGTTCACTGGCCTTGGAGATTTATCCTTCCAAAATAATTTTAGGTACTATGTGTTTCAGGACAGTATAAAGTAAAGTGTGTTTTTCCCATGGAAATCATTAGGAAATCCTGAAGTGTGAAATATAGTTCCAATAATACACTGAAAAGAGATTATGAACATAACATGTACTCTGTGGGCATCAAATTGCTTGGAAACTGTGGCAGAAGATATCTGTTTTGAAAATAATGAGAGAGGTAAATGGTTTCCATCCCCTGGTGCCAAGGACTTTCACTGCCTAATATAAATTTTAACATTGAAAAATGCACATGAAAGTTTTATGAGAATTTTTCATCATTACACAGTTTCAGGTTATTAAATAAACTGTTGATTATTAACTCAATGACTGAACTTTAGTTTTGATCATGAAGAAGCAAGCATTTGTTTCAGTGCATCATGTACATCCTGTGAGTATTTCTAACATATTGATGGGATATGTGAAGTGTAGTATTTTGTATAAAAGAGGTTTGTTACAATAAATTATTTATGCTTGTCATTCTTGGGAGACTGCGTTAAACATGGGACTCGTATTGTTCAAAATCTAGGACCAGGAAACAATGTAGGAGAAAGCAAGCAAAGTTAATAATATCCAAGCTTATATAACAAGTGATGACGCTTGCTGCTAAATACTCAGTGGATGTTAGACTAGTTTTTCTTTACACTGCTCGTAGAACTTCTCATCTGTTTTTCACCAGACACATTAACTATAGAGAGTCTCCAGACGAAAGGTATCCAAAATAAAAAACGTATATCTCAGAAAATAATTGCCATGCACATATCTAGTTTATGTCATCGGAAAAGAAAACTGAGAAAGATTTTTCATACCTGTTTTATGCACATGCACTAGCTGGTGACCTTTGGCAAGCTCAGTAACTATGTCAGCACCACAATAACAGGTTCAATGCGTGTTATTGCTAGCAGAGTTACAATCTCGTGTGGTTGTCCAGCATCATTTTAGAACACAATATGGATGTCGAGCCCCTACACAAGAAAGGATTCGGTTCTGGTACAACAAACTGAGGCCCACAGGTAATCTGTTGCTTGTAAAGTCTCCTGGAAAGACACGGACCTCTGAAGAGAATGCCAATTGCATTAGAGAGGCTTTCCAGCAAAGTCTATGCAAATCAATTCATGGTGCTAGCTTGCAGTTATAAATTCCATGTTCAACAGTCCAAGATGTGCTACACAAAAAGCTCCACCCAAGAGCATACAAGATTCAAGTGATTCATGCACTAAAACCAAGTGACCAAGTAGTATGCACAAACTTCACTGTGGACATGCTAGAAAGAGTTGATGTGTCACCCGATGTCCTCCACCAAGCTCCATGTCACTGGAGGCATGTAAACTGGTGCAACTGCAGGATTTTGGGCAGTCAAAATCCATATGCCGCATGTGATTTTGAGAGAGGCAGCCCCCAAGTGAATGTGTGGGCCACTTTAATGCACGACAAATTGATTCAACCATTTTTCTATTTGGAGAATTGTGATCAGGTGCTCATACATGGACATGCTCAGGGCTGTATGCGCTGCCCCAGTTACCACCTCAGACTATCCTCCAAACAGATGGAGCGCCACCACATTTCTGCTACCATGTTAGAATCACCTGGACAGATGGTTGGGGATGGATGGGCAGAAGTGGACCATTTGCTTAGCATCCTAGGTCACCATATTGGATATTTTTCTTGTTGAGTTATGTGAGGAACACTGTCTACCGGGTTAAGATCAATGACCTTCAACACTAGAAATACCACATAAGAGAGACTGGCTACGGTAACACCAAACATGCTTCAAGTAACGTGGAACGAGATTGAATACCATCTGGATATTTGTCATGCCTCCAAGGAAACCCACACTGAAATTTATTGGGAAAGTTATATACTCAGAAAAATAACTTTCATAGTTTTCCTTTGTAATGGTGTAACCCATGAATGTGTATAATAAATGCTTTCTGAGATATAATTATTTTATTATGGATACCTTTCATCCGGACATGCTTTATATAAAGCTAATTTAAAACATCTGTCCTTGCAGCAAAATACCACTGTTACTCAGTGAAGTAGCCACATTACTAACACAATCCATATGCAGTATTGATGGAAAATAAAGTTCTGATTTCATTTTGATGATCATTGATAACTTCTTTCTTTCTCTGGTTACGTAAATGAGTAACTGAAGCTAAATTAGTTGGTATATACAGTTATTGGATGATATGGTTGGCAAACATATACAAAAGTATATGTGAGGAAAGTATACAAGCACATTTACACACATCTCACAACCTTGTGACATGACTGTCAGTGAATATGTTAGAGATCATTATGAGCCCACCACAGAAGTTGTCAGTAAAGAAGTAATTATATTATACACATGGCAGAAGATTAAAGTGGCATTGCAGTAATCTTTATTAAAAAGCTTTGGAATATGAGGTATGGCTGAAAAGTAAACTTGTAGATATACTGGTGATGCTAATGTTTGTTCTTGTTGCTTGCTTTTCACTTGAACAGTGTTTGTATGTTGACCAACAGAAAATGACTGATTATGTACACCTTGCTCTGGATTCAAGCCAAAGGTTGGATGGCTAAGTAATCACAGTCTTGAATCCCAGCAGGGGAAGAAAACCCTCTCTTCTCCACAGCATTCAGACTGGCTCTGGGGCCATCCAGCCGCTTAACCAATGGGAACCTAGAGTAAAAGAATTTGGATGTGAAGCCAGCAATTTACCTCTGTCTAACACTAAGGTTTAGCAGCTAAGAATACATGGATCTATGCATCCACTATCTCACATGTATTCATGGAGTAGTAAAGTAAAAGAAGCAAAGCTATCCCTGTAACAGGCCATGAAGGCCCATAGGGTTGTGAGACGTCAAGGCTCCCACATTATCTAGACCAGTGGTTCTCAACCTTTGTGAGACCGCGGCCCGGTAATTTCTTTTTCTATAAGACGAGGGCCCGGTATAATCGATGCCAGTGCCCGGTACTGGGCCATGGCCCAGCGGTTGAGAACCACTGATCTTGACAATCGGCTCAAAGATGGCGGTAAGGTTGTCAGCCGTACATGCCAGCCGTGCTTCACTCCCCAGGAAAACTATTTAATTAATTCTGGGTACTCATTTCTCTTAGAGGCTGAGTTGACCACAGGGCCATAGTGCAGCTGGAAAGATTTGGTCAATTGAAAAATCCAATGACCTCATCAGGACTTCAACCTGCGACCTCCCGGTTTGTAGCATAGTGCCTCAACCAACCACGCTACCACGTTAATTAATTAGGCACAGGGTCACCTTTTCTCACCTTACATCAGACCCTTTCCATTGTTTTTTATATGTCATATGTTTACACTGCACTGGTTCTGCACTATTGAAAATGTCTTACTCTTTCCATTTAGTCGGTTTTCTTTCTTTGGCGCTACAGCCCAAGTTTGGGGCTTGGCCTACCTCCATGAAGCTCTCTGTTTCACTTCGGTTTACTAGGTCTTAGACATTCAGTACGACTCCTTGGGTGGATGATCAGTTTGCCACAAGGCCCCTACCTGTACAAAAACACAAGAAAACGCACATACGCGATCATACACACATACACACACACACACACACAAACACACAAACACTGAACATCCATGCCCTGAGTGGGATTCTAACCCACAATCCCAGCTTCTGAGCGAGCGAAGGCAGTGCATGCCTTAGAGAGCTCTGCCATCGTGACCAGCCATTTAATAGGCTAGTTGTATTAAATTCTTGTACTCACTTAATCTGAACAATCTCAGTCAGTTTTATATCATGTATCCATTTCTCTTTGTATGTGCAACTATCTAATTTGCTAAGTAACTAATAAGACTTCCAAGAAAACAAGTCATTTACCTTATGATCTAATTTTGGTAGACTTCTCATCTCTAACTTATTTCCATAACTTTAATATTGTCCTCCCCTCTAAATCTGTCTACCAAGTGCTGTCTTTATATTAAGTCTCCCATTTAAATTTTTTATTTTTTTTATTTTTGTCGTGTTTGCTCTGTGCCACACTCAACTCAGCCTTCTTGATTCAGTCATCCTAAATAATCATGTGCAAGCATCTAATTTTTGAAACTGAATAAAGAAAAATTTGTCAATCTTCATTTGAAGATTTGAGAATTTTCTTGTAACTGCATTCACTTTTTGCACCAGCATGTAATGTCAGAAGGGATCAGCATTATATTCGTACTTTTCCAAATGTAAGACTAGATTCATCACTCCTGAATATAAGATTTTCATAATTATGGGTCCTCAAGATTAGAAAGATAAATACATATGCAGATGTGACATTATTACATGCTACATTTTACAGGATGGTTTCAGAATATCACATGTGTAAAAAGCTTCATATGAATATATACCCTGAGTGCCTTCCTTAAAAAGCTACAATTATTTAATTTCAACTACCACTATCACATCTTAAATATCTGATGACTGTAATCGTGTTCTTATAAGAAGAAAACAAACAAAAGGCTTATTAATAATTTTTTTTGTTTTCATTTTCTTACAAGAGGTATTTGAAGTGGCATTCATGTTTACAGACATGTAAACTCTCTGTGTGATGAAAAAACTTATAAAAGCATTTGAAGTTTCATGGTGTATTCTTCATTTCACTTGCAAATTGTTGAATCTGATACCACAGTTCCTGTCTTGTCTGTACTGTAGTGGGATANTAGTAAAGTAAAAGAAGCAAAGCTATCCCTGTAACAGGCCATGAAGACCCATAGGGTTGTGAGACGTCAAGGCTCCCACATTATCTAGACCAGTGGTTCTCAACCTTTGTGAGACCGCGGCCCGGTAAATTCTTTTTCTATAAGACAAAGGTCCGGTAAGATTTTCTGTGAGTAAATCGTAATATTACAATGCAGCCATGAAATATTCAAATACTGAATTTCAGATTAAAATGCTGCTCAAATCATAAATCTAGGACTGCAATTCATGTTTGCCTTCACTGTAGGTAAAGGTCTTGTAAAGGGCTGATCTGCTCTTCAAAGAGGCCTGTATTGTACTTTTGGAATCATGTTCCAGAATTAGTTATGAATGAGAACACACCAGATGACATAATCTGTAAGAATTGATGAGGAAGAATGAAATTGTATTATTCTTAATACAAGGATAACTTGTCTCTGCAGGTGGTGGATTGGTCCCTGGCAATTGTGTCCTGTGACATGTGGAGAACATGCCATGAGGAAGCGTACAGTAATGTGCGTTTTTCTCCATTCTGAGGGTGCAGATGGACGTGAGATGGCTCTTCCAGACAGAGACTGTGAAGGACAGGAGCGACCTGGAGAACATGAACCTTGCCCCAATTTACCACCATGTGCAATACCTTCAACATCCAGTTCTATTCAAGATTATGCAGCCAGTTCTGACTTTGTTTCTACTTCAGCACCTCTGCCAGAAGATGGTATCATTGTTGATGGTGATATCCATGAAGAGGAGTCTGAAATACTAAATTCAAACTCCAGTTTTGTGACATTAGACACTGATGACGCAATACAAGATGACGAGATCTTGCTTAACAGTATTAAAACTGACAGAACTTATGAAAATGTTGTACAGTTTGTGCACATTGGTGAGAATTCAACTGCACACACAGTGCACGATGGAAGGAGAGAGGAGAGAGTGAATGCAGGTGGTTGGACAGTTACACCTTGGGGTCCCTGCTCTGTGACATGTGGCTCAGGTATAAGGACCAGGAGTGTTGTGTGTCCCAAGCAAGAAGGCATCTGTAATCTTAACATCAAACCTAGTGTTTTGGAGTATTGCCATACTCGAAAGAACTGCAGCTTTGAGCAAAGACCAGGTGAGTTCTTGATTAACATACTGATTTCCACTCAGGCATACACTCTCATAATGCAAAGTTTTGCTCTGCAGTGCTTTAGCTGGTTCTAGGAATATTTTGTATTTTCTCCACCAGACATACTGAAGTTACCACAAAACACAATAAATTGTGAGAAATTAAAAGTGTGAGCTAGTCACATGAATGTGGAATTAAGAATGCAGTTACTTTTAATTCACAACATTTGTGAGTGTTTATCCATGGGTGCTTGGATGAAACATGCATTTAAATGTCCAGCAGTGAAATGTGTTACATCAACCAAGATAAACCATAGTAACATATTGCAAATTGTATGCAGTTATTGCTGTTTGTAATAGTGTCTCAAATAAAGTACACTGGGAGAGGATATCAGGAAAGAGTACATGAAAATGAGATTTGGAAACCGGGCTCTAAGCAAAATACAGCAAAACTCAGATAGTAGGTTCCAGCAATTAATGGAATTCTTTATCAGTCCTGATTGAAGCTTCAAGTAACTGTGTATTGTTTTCATGGATTTAAGGATTTAACCACATTTTACACATGAGGACTGTGTTCTTTCTAAATGCGTTTCTGACCTTGATTTAGTGTTGAAGGGAAATATTTTGGATGTTTCAACATAACTTGTTTGTGATCAGCCATGCATCCAATGTCATCAGCATTGAATGAAGTCCACTGTGAGAAAAATAAATTACGTAGTATGTGGAAAAGAAGTCCAATAATCTAGCAAGTCGATGTGAAGAAGTGTCTTTGGCTGCCTCCATCCTCAAATAATGTGTATTTCTGCATGCATGCTGCACACACATTAGGGGTGGCCAAACTTACTGAACATGGGAGCTGCATATGGTAATTTTCAGAAGTTCAAGAGCTGCAAACAGATGTGGACTAGGGGGGGGGATATTTTAGGTATATGCTTTCCATGCAGCATTTTTATAGTACCAACACAAGAAGAACAAATTTTCCCACTCGATCTGCACTAGATGGAGATGTAGTTTTTTTACTTCTGCTGTGATAATGGGGGTCCAGATGGGAGAGATGTCCCAGCTGTGTTGACTGATTGTATGGTCCAGCAGAGACATGTGGACTGATTCCTTGTATTTCCTGCATGTGGTGTTGGCCTCAATCTGCAAGACCTTCACTTTGTTCCAACATATTTTGTGGCTTCCTCATATGCATGTTGGACTCTATCAGTTGGGTCCAACAGAGTAGGTTTTACCTGAAGACAGAGACAGAATAAAATCTCTGAAACGTTCTGTTTTGGAAAACAAGCAGGACAATGTTTCTAGATAAACGTCCAAAAACATAATATTTGTACTAATGTACCATGGTCACAAACTTTTAGGTCTTATGTAAAGACATGCCACCATTTCAGTTACATTGTTTACAACTTTTTATTCTTTTTTCTGCTGTCTGTGCATGGCTCTCTCTCTGCTGGTGTACTCATTATAACCACACATGAAAGTGCTCATACTTCATTTCCTTATGACTGAAATTATGTCCAACAGCAAAGTGATTATCATCATCATCATCATTATTTTGATTATGAGTATTATTATTAAATGAGCTATCATGATTTACTTAATCTCAAATATGTCAGTATATATTCAATAACTGCTTTTGTGACAGAAATGGTGAAGCTAGTACCAATATCTAGATCGGAGGCAACCAAACAAAATGAATGGTACTCTGCAGTTTGAGAGAAACAAATGCATTCATGCAAGCAGTTGGTAGGCTATGGCAATGAAATAGAACATTATGGCTTCCTCCCCAGAGTTTTCAAGTCTTACCATACATAACCTTTCTCTCGCACCATTCAATGCTACAGTAAATCTGCAGTTTATACACCATTAGTAACAAAGCAACTATCCATCAATTGTTCAAGGTTTGTGACTAGAAGTTTTTCAGATTCAATTGATGGCTCCATTTCCCTTGGTAAAGATTACTTGAATGTTTTCACACATTTTATTCTAGCGTACTCAAGTTCACAATATATAATACATCCAAAGAAAAAGCTTCTTATGAGAAACGTATCAAAGCACCATGTTACAGAGTAAAATTACTTTCTTCCTGTCCTCTGAGTAATGCACTTGAGTGAAAATCATTATTCATGATCAATGCAGTGCCAGAATGAAAGTGTAAAAGTGAACAACTTATTTTGCTCATTTCTTCTGTCATTTCATGTTTCTCTACTTTAATATTTGTGAGCTGTTACATTAGCAAATAGTGTTATTTTTCTCTAATGTAAGTTCATACATTTCCTTCTTTCATAATTTATTTTTCACAGGCTGGAGCTTGGAAGTTCCTGCGGATTGTATGGACAAGTTGTTACCCAGCCTATGCAACTCATTCGAACACATGTGTTACACTTCATGGTATATCAGACAGAAGTGTTGCCATACTTGCAGGTAGCATTTCTGTAAAGATTCTGTGAATGTATGAATGATGTGAATTATTCAGTGTTTGTAATAAAGTTTTGTTTGATTCTGTTGTAACTTGTTATGGAATATTGCAGACTTCATAGACCTGTCAGCTGTTCTAAGAACATTTTGTTTTGGAAGGAATGGTATTAACAAATGAATTTAAAAACATAATAGACTTATCTGACAAGTTTTTGCAGGTTGCAAGGTTTAAATTATTTACTAATTAAAATACATATTTCCTCCATTTCAAAAGGAAAGACACTAACTAGCAAATGTAATTCTTAAGATAGAACAGTAATCAAGAGTATATTTTTTCCAGTTGCCTAGCATAAACAATGTCAATCAACAATACTCCTACTCAGAATCAAGGTTTCAATAGTTTAACTGCAGTTCAGCTGTAATTAATAAAATGAAATCCATAACGCAATAATGAAAGCTAATGTATGAAGTGATTACATTTTCAGCACTGAAGCAAAATGGTGCCTGATGGTTGTAAGAAAAGTAGCGGTTATTGACTAATGACAGTATTTTTCCAGGCACATAAAATGCAAATACTCCGAGCATATCTTCTTCTTCTTCTTCTTCTTCTTCTTCTTCTTCTTCATAAGGCTCAACAGTTTCATTTCTTGAAACCTTTGGCCTGCTCAACAATTTTCTTCCAACTACTTCTATCCTGTGTTCAAGTTATCCAGTTGTAAATTTCTAAATCCCGTAGATCTTCCCTTATGTCATCTTTCCATCTAATCTTAGGTTGGCCTCTATCTCCGTTTGATTTGTCTGACTATCCTTCGTTGAGCTTTTTTTAGCAGTTTGATTGTTCACAGTGCAAGGGAGCTGGCCTTGCAGCTAACCCCCGCTACCTTGGAGGACCTGAAATTTTCTGTCCCTTAGCCAGTGGGTTCTAATTAAAATATTATATTTAAGCATCCTGTTGCACTCTATACGATAAATGATATAATGATACAAACTCCGTCCCAAGTGCAAACAATATATTATGTATCCTTGATTTTGCTCCTTTACACTACATGTTTCGGCCTCAGACGGCCATCATCAGGTGTATAACACTCACGTTGCTGTCACACTGCACCCAGCCCAAAATTTAACATTTAAAAACACTTTCCTTGTTATTATCAACATCTACTTCGTTTATATCTGTCTGGTTTGTAGATTATTTTACACACGTTAATTTTGACTTTCCTATAGTAGCACTATAAAATCTTTAGTTCTAATTTTAAAATCCTTTAAAATTTTTCTCTAATTTTTTTTTAATTTAAAATTGGTAGGGTTACTCGCCCTATGTGTAAAGTGCTGCAGCAGCTAGTTCTTGTTTCCACACTGTATAGGTGTTATCCTGTGTAGTCTTCCTGTGTGCATGCCGCTGCTATAACACCTATAGTGCTACTACAGGAAAGTCAAAATTAACGTGTGTAAAATAATCTACAAACCAGACAGATATCAACGAAGTAGATGTTGATAATAACAAGGAAAGTGTTTTTAAATGTTAAATTTTGGGCTGGGTGCAGTGTGACAGCAACGTGAGTGTTATACACCTGATGATGGCCGTCTGAGGCCGAAACATGTAGTGTAAAGAGCAAGATCAAGGACACATAATATATTGTTTGCACTTGGGACGGAGTTTATATCATTATATCATTCCAGTTAAAACATGGGAAAATTGCTTTTCACCCTTCCATACAGTGCTGTTCCAAGGAACGTTGCCAAGGGATTATGATGAGGACATAGTATGTATAGGACTTAGCAGGAATAACTGACATTACTCAGTTTTTAGTGACATGCCGGCTGCACTTCCTAGGATCACATACTGCTCCTTTAGCCCTCACTCAGAGCATATATGTACCTGTAATTCAGTCTTCATTATAATATAGGCATATGTTCTACAGGTTGTTAACACTGGTCAATTTACTACCATGAGACTTTCTGCGTTGTCCAGGTGCTGTATTCAATATTCAGAGTATTTTGGTACTTGGTTAAAATCCTGTTTTCAGGTGATTCTTGTAATTACAAATTTTTAAAATTTACTTTTTCTGTATCTAGTAAACTGGAGGCTTTGTCATATCACAGAACTGTGCTGGCACTGCATCAACACTTTTAAATAAATAAACAAAATTACACCAAGCAAGGACAAATAGGAATGCAGACAGGTAGGTAGAATAGGAAATACAGGATATTAGTGAATGGAAAAGTGACATACATGTACATGTGGCCTAGTAGATTACCTAATATTTTCATAGTACATCTCATTTGTTACATTATATTGTTGCTGCTTACAGATTTTGTAGAGTTTAGTTAAAAAGTGAAGCTTTAATAGCCAACACAAGTAAATACAAAAGCGATGCCACAAGTAGAGAGGCCTCTATGCAGCCTAATGGAGGTAGATGGAAGATTTTGAAGATGTAAGGAGGCATCTGTACATGATATGTAAGGATGTACTGAAAAGTAATGCTTCATAATCATTTGACCAATAACAGAAATAGATAATATATTAAAACAAAAATTATTTTTATTGAACTTTATTCTGTGATGTTACACAAATGCCTCTTAACATAATCACCTCTGCAATACATACACTTCCACCAATGTTCGGGTAGTTTCATGGGCCCACCACAATAGAACTCTGCACCTTGTTGACAAACACTTCCTAACATCTGTCTTGACTTCATTATCTGTGCTGAAGTGTAGTCCTGCCAGATGTTCTTCAGTCTTAGGAAGAGATGTGATTCACATGGAGACAAGTGTGAGCTATATGGTGGGTGATACAAATACAGTGCTCATTTGCAGTCACTTGTATGCTAATATGAGGCCTTTCATTGTCATGCTAGGGCAAAATCTGTTCCATGTCAGGACAGACTGTTTGAGTATGTCTTATAATTTAGCAATATGAATTATGTCCCAGAAATCAGTGAACGTGATTTTACTGGCAGATCGTACATACTAGTGTGGGGATTTGTCGTTACTCCAATGACAACCCACTTCTTCGGAAAAGTTTGTAGGTCCTGAAAAGGACCGTTGACTGCTGGGATGTTTCGCCGGTGAAGTAGCACTACGTATGCCGGTAGAAAGAGATGTTGGTTGTGGTGTGTTGACTGGCCGCAGTGTGGCGGATGGTGGAAGTCTGGGTGTCTAGCGCGGTCGCTGGAGTGGAGAGGCGGTAGCTGCGCCAGTTGCCAAGTGAGTTGGGCATGACCGCCAGCTAGCTGAGGCAGCTGAGTTGCCCTGTCGGTCGGGTGTTATAAAATTCTGGGGCACTATCTCCAGCAGACTTCACTTGCACGTTTGCCATCAAGTCCATCACAACAGGTAAGAATGTTCCATGGAATCATGAACGTATTTTATACCTGTTACCAATGCATCTGTAATTCAAAATACATTAATGTGATTGAATTCAGGATATAGAGCACTGTGTCCGTACTAATGATCCTGATGTGCAGGAGATATGTGAAGAAGGTTTCTTGCGAGAAATTGATCAAAGTGAAAATATAGAACTCTTAGCATGCAAAAAAAAAAATCGAAAGACTGTGATTACATCCAGGTCGGTTGTTAAGGGACAACAGAATATTGTGCCCTAATGAGTATAAATGAAGTAATGTTGAACTTAAAAAGTACTACCGAAACCGGAGATGAAGACGAGTTAGAAAACTTTGGAACACGTGCTGCCGCTTAGTTGAAAAAAAAAAGAGACCTTTTTCGAAAGCTTTGATTTTGCAAAAGCAAATTCAATCGCTTATAACTACATATTGAATTACCCGTAGGCCTACAACATCAGGTAGATTTCGACAGACATCATAATTTCTACGTACTTCAAGTCAGAGTCATCATCTGCTGCCTATTTCCTCGCTTTTGTTCCCTTTCTCCTTCCACATGTAAATGGCTTCCTAGCTTCTAATTTTGTGACTTCAGGCCCCTGCTGCCAGGAAACTTCCCCAATGCAAATCATCCTTTAAATTAATATACTTTAATCTCGGTTTGGTTTCAGTTCGTATAAAGTACCTGGTAATAAAAAATCTAGCTTCTGGGATATAACTGCGTGTAGTCCGTTGAAAGTTATGATTTTGTTGAGGTTTTGTATTGGTCGTCGTGGCGTCTTTTCTGCTGGCTTTGCTAACACTATCTTCGATGCATTTCTCTCTGTCACTTTCGTGCTACCTGCCTGGTCCATTTCATCCTCCTCGACTAGATCATTCTAATTATTCTTAGCGAAGAATACATGTTATGAAGCTCCTCATTATGAATTTTCCTCAATCTCCCGTCACTTCATCTCTCTTCTGTCTAAATATTATCCTCAGTACCTTGTCCCCTAATGTCAGAGACTAAGTTTCACACCAATACAGAATCATAGGAAAAATAATAGGTTTGTATTGTGGGGCTCTCTTGTCAACGTGTGTGTAGTCTTGCCACTACTCCTATGACAACCCACTTCTTCGGAACAGTTTGTTGGCCCTGAAAAGGACCGTGGCTGCTGAGATGATTGACCGGTGAGGTAGCGCGGCGCGCGCCGGTAAGGAGAAAGGCTAGTGAATGGCGAGTGGCCTGGCCGCAGTGCGGCCGTGGCTGGAGGTTGCTTGGTTGCCGTGCGGCAGCGTGAGTTGGAGGTTGCTTGATCGCTGCGCGGCAAATGGCGGAGGTTGCTGCTGGTGCTGAAAGGCTAGTCGAGCGCGGTCGTAGGAGCCATGAGGCAGTGGCTACGCCAGATGCCCAGTGGGTCGGACCGTAACACGACCACCGGCGAGTCCAGGCGCGGTGCCCCAGTGAGTCGGGTGTGAGAGCGCTGGAGGGCCGAGGCAGTCGTGCCTGGCGCAGCCTGCCGATGTCTCCGAAGACCGAGCGCTGGCGACGAAGCCTGCTGGTTGAAGTTGCTTGCTGTGGCTAGCTTGTAGACTGGTGATGTACTGAATTAAACTGCATAACTCGACTCTGGGGTCGCTCCTTTTTATACGCTGGTCGGTGGGGCGGAGCCAAACTCGAAAGTGAGGAGCAAGAATTGATTGGCTAGCGCGCGTAATGGTGTAGACGCGGGCTAGCGCCGAGCGTAGTATAAATGCGATCGTTTGAAGCAATCTGATTGGTTAGCGCGCGTGATGGTGAAAAGTGATGTGAAGAGCGAGCGTTGCAGAAATGCGTGATAATGTGGGATGTTCCCACATCACTCCCCCCCTTGCGAGAAGTGATGTTGCTGCTTGCGAAGAGTATGCTGCGTCTATGCTGGGCCGTGATGATCCAACGTAGGCGTCGTTACTTGATGTTCACCACACGCGCTTCCAATCACGTCGGGGTCACCAATGTGGGGCTCTCTTGTCAACGTGTGTGTAGTCTTGCCACTACTCCTATGACAACCCACTTCTTCGGAACAATTTGTTGGCCCTGAAAAGGACCGTGGTTGCTGAGATGATTGATCGGTGAGGTAGCGCGGCGCGCGCCGGTAAGGAGAAAGGCTTGTTGCGGTGAAAGGCTAGTGGAAAGGCTAGGCCGTGGCTGGAGGTTGCTTGATCGCGGCGCGGCAAATGGCGGAGGTTGCTGCCGGTGGTGAAAGGCTAGTCGAGCGCGGTTGTAGGAGCCATGAGGCAGTGGCTACGCCAGAGGCCCAGTGGGTCGGACCGTAACGCGACCACCGGCGAGTCCAGGCGCTGTGCCCCAGTGAGTCGGGTGTGAGAGCGCTGGAGGGCCGAGGCAGTCGTGCCCGGCGCAGCCTGCCGATGTATCCGAAGACCGAGCGCTGGCGACGAAGCCTGCTGGCTGAAGTTGCTTGCTGAAGTGAACTGAATCGAACTGAATAACTCGGCTCTGGGGTCGCTCCTTTTTATACGCTGGTCGGTGGGGCGGAGCCAAACTCGAAAGTGAGGAGCAAGAATTGATTGGCTAGCGCGCGTAATGGTGTAGACGCGGGCTATCGCCGAGCGTAGTATAAATGCGATCGTTTGAAGCAATCTGATTGGTTAGCGCGCGTGATGGTGAAAAGTGATGTGAAGAGCGAGCGTTGCAGAAATGCGTGATAATGTGGGATGTTCCCACATCACTCCCCCCCTTGCGAGAAGTGATGTTGCTGCTTGCGAAGAGTATGCTGCGTCTATGCTGGGCCGTGATGATCCAACGTAGGCGTCGTTACTTGATGTTCACCACACGCGCTTCCAATCACGTCGGGGTCACCAATGTGGGGCTCTCTTGTCAACGTGTGTATCTTTGTCATTACTCCTATGACAACCCACTTCTTCGGAACAATTTGTTGGCCCTGAAAAGGACCGTGGTTGCTGAGATGATTGACCGGTGAGGTAGCGCGGCGCGCGCCGGTAAGGAGAAAGGCTAGTTGCGGTGAGTGGCCTGGCCGCATGCGGCCGTGGCTGGAGGTTGCTTGGTTGCCGTGCGGCAGCGTGAGTTGGAGGTTGCTTGATCGCTGCGCGGCAAATGGCGAAGGTTGCTGCTGGTGGTGAAAGGCTAGTCGAGCGCGGTCGTAAGAGCCATGAGGCAGTGGCTACGCCAGATGGCCAGTGAGTCGAACCGTAACACGACCACCGGCGAGTCCAGGCGCTGTGCCCCAGTGAGTCGGGTGTGAGAGCGCTGGAGGGCCGAGGCAGTCGTGCCCGGCGCAGCCTGCCGATGTATCCGAAGACCGAGCGCTGGCGACGAAGCCTGCTGGCTGAAGTTGCTTGCTGTGGCTAGCTTGTAGACTGGTGATGTACTGACTTGAACTGAATAACTCTGCTCTTTTATACACTGGTCGGTGGGGCGGAGCCAAACTCGAAAGTGAGGAGGAAGAATTGATTGGCTAGCGCGCGTAATGGTGTAGACGCGGGCTAGCGCCGAGCGTAGTATAAATGCGATCGTTTGAAGCAATCTGATTGGTTAGCGCGCGTGATGGTGAAAAGTGATGTGAAGAGCGAGCGTTGCAGAAATGCGTGATAATGTGGGATGTTCCCACAGTATATTCTAATTTTTATGCTTTTAGGCAGCAGACGAAAAGACAAAATCTCTGGACTGAATGTTGGCAAGCATTGCCCGAATTCAATCTTCTCTTAATATTATAATCAAATTTTGATTTGTTATTGTCCTTCACAAATATTTTAACTGTTTACATTTTCAAAACATCTGTCAGCTATCTTTATTCCTGATTTTGTCCTGAATTCCTACTTCCTATTTCTTGAAAATGAGAGAGTACGAGTAGAGACATCTTCTAATAGTACAGAGAACCAAGCGTACGTTCTGCAAGCCTCCGATCTTCCATGATTGTTAGTCAATGACGCGATGTGATGGAAAGTAGAGCAGAAGAAGTATGTTTGCTATATTCTTTCATACGTTTCACGCAATAGGTATAGCGTAAACTAAAATTAATGTGCAATATCTTAATGGAAGTTAATTTTATGCAGTGGTAGTTCACGAAAGTTACTGAGTCGGTTCTGCATGGCTAAAGGCATTACGGAATTACGTATGGGTAACCATCTTGCCAAGTTTTGTGAATGTTGTGTGTCTTCTACGAAATGTCTTTTAATCATATATCGTGAGATATTCGGTGTGTACCTCCGTCGAACGTCACACGAAACAAATCTGATTCTGCACTGCCACTCATTCTGGGAAAACCAAGTAGCTGATCCACAATGCAGGTTTCCAAAATTATTTTGAATATAAATTAATGCTTTCAAACCTTGTGCTTCAGTGCAGAATATGGTCTGCCTTTTCACTACCCTAACCTGGTGTAACCGGTCGCGAGTCAAGAACTGCTGTATACTACAGTCAAGTTGCAGAATCAGCATGTAATGCACCTACAAGTTTCACTAAACCATTAACAGGCAAGTATGCAAATGTGCAGCTATGAAAACGTTTTGCTTTAATTTAGGTATTCGAAATAAGATCTAAAAGTTTGTGACGATGGTATATTGCTACAGGTTTTATGTTTTTTGACATTATCCATCGTCTTGTCTATTTTTGGTCTGGAGATAGGGGCTAGCTCTATCTATTGGACCCAACTGAGTAGGTTTTACCTGAGGACAGGGACAGAATCCAGTCATGGTGTCAGATGCAACCTTCTGAAACACAAATAGTAGATGTTGGTGTTATGGGTTGTGACTCCATGTAAGTCTTGTAGGTGGATACCCATGTCTGGGAACAAGCAAGGGATGAAATGATTGGGGCAAAGTTATGGCCTGATTATATGGGCAGTGTGACAGGTTATCAGAACCACTGGAGGGAGAGGAGATAGAGCACTGTTTGGCCCAGTATGAGAGGTGAGTAGGAAATGCGAGAAAGTAGTTGTTTCCAGAGCCACTGCCGACATGAAAGTTGGAAAATATCACTTACTAAGGTCAGGGAAAAGGAATGTTACATTATTATGTCCCATCATAATATCACTGGTAGGCCCACTAATAGCCTTGGAAACTAATGTGCTTCTACCCCATTATTAACCCAGCCAATCTGTGGCAGTAGTATAAAATGTCTAGTAATTAAGTTGATTCTAAAGAAACAGATCCAGTTTTCGAAACATCAGGTTTTCTGTTCTCTAGAATACCAGATGATGTAAAAAGTCCAAAAACCCAGTAATTCTGTGCAGTAACTCAGTTCCCCTATCTTTCCCCAATGGTAGTGAAACTTGTAGGGCGTACAGTTGTGTTTCTTGAGTTGTCACACATTTTGCAAGGTGATGACCAGGGCCCAGATTTTGATGACACGTTATCTTTCTTTCCTTGTATCCTATTTGATGCCCGTAAATATATAAATCCTGGAGATGTGCTGGTTACAGAAATGTAACTGTTATAGGTCATATTTTGGTAATGTTTTGTCATTTTTTTTTTTCGTTTTGGGGGTAATTTTTCGGTATTTTTTTTTACTTTTAAGTTTTTTTTGTCATTTTAGCCATCTTAGGGAATTTTTCTTCATATGTTTTCAGAATTTTGAATAATATGCAAGTAAAGTGTTCTTTCTTTTTCTCCTGCCTCTACAAAGGCAGCCTGCAGCTGCACCCAAAATACCTGCTACCACAGTATGCAATAATAAGTTGTAATCATGTCCCATCCTTTCCGTTTGTTTTGCGGAAAGTGCTGACATTACATATAAAACATTTTAAGCGGGCAGCAGAGTATGACAGCGGTCACTGACACTGCAGCCCTTTCCGTTTGTTTTGCGGAAAGTGCTGACATTACATATCATAAAACATTTTAAGCTGGCAGCAGGGTATGACAGCGGTCACTCACACTGCAGCCCTTTCCAAGTTCTATGCAAAAGAATTTGCTTAGTTATGAATACAAATCCACACAAGATGGGGAATGTGGATTGATGCTACAATTTATTATTGCTATCATTTTCAGGCAGTGAAAAACATTGTATATTCAATGAAGACAAAAGATGTGAGGGCAATTGAAGCTCATGTTCTCATGCAGCAAAATGGAAGGACAGCTGGCCTTCATAAAGGCAGATTTCAGTTCCTTGATGGCAGGAACCAGATGCTTGCAGGAGAAAGAAGCAACGCTAGAAGATTCACTCGCTCTCATGAAAAAACTAGCCAGTGATTTGGAGAAAGTGTCAAAATGGTGTCAACAAAAATGAAAAATGTTCTACATAAAAACTCAGGTTATGAAACATTATGCAGTATTTCTCGAATTCTGACAAGAGAGTCCTTCACCACTTTCCATATTGAAGAACTTACTGCTCGTGATTTGGTACACTTCAAGTACGCTTGCATTGTGTCTTCATATGTGGAAAGGAGTTTCTCCAAGTACAAGAATGTGCTGCCAGACAAAAGGCACTGACTCACCTTCGAGAATCCCCTCGTGTTAACTGTCATCTATTGCAACTCTGAATGAGGTGACACTTAAATATTGGCATATATACCGTATATATACATAGATAAGCATTCCAACATGGCAGTAAAAAATTGTATTAAAACATTTAGCTTCAAATTCAATCATATATTACTTAATTTTCAACATATGTAGGTCGTACCGAAAGTCATGAGCAACTTTTTTTGCATGCATCCTGGGAACAGCAGACGAAAGAGAGTACGGTGGTAGGTGGAACCAGGTGTTGTGTTAACCTTGAGTATCTTGTGACATCAATAGCTTGCATCACGTGACCAGTATCACTGCTAACAAATGGCCGACAACGTTATGTCGTTTTGCCAGCATGCTGTCATCGAATTTCTTGTGAAAGAGGAAATCCCTGCTGCAAGAATTCACCAGGGACTTCAGCATGCTTATGTAAGTGTTTGCATTGGTGCGAGCAGTATTTGAAGATGGGTGAAACATTTTAAAGATGGGAACACCAGCATCGAAGATGAGCCTCGGAACGGTCGTCCTCGAACAGCCTCAACTGAACACAACAAGGAAAGAGTGGATGAGATCATTGAAGATGACAGGCCTGTGACTGTTGACACAATAGCCCGAAAACTTGGAATAGGGCACAGTGCAGTACAGGAGATGATTGAAAGCTTGGGCTGTAGGAAAGTTTGTGCTCGTTGGATCCCACGGTTATTGACCGAAGACCGCTAAGGTTAGCGAAAAACCATCACCTCAGAACTGCTGCAGAGATATCGACACGAAGGCGATTTTTTGCTCTGTATTGTGACAGGTGACGAAAGCTGGTTTCATCATTTCGAGCCTGAAATGAAACGGCAGAGTATGGAATGGCACCATTTGCATTCTCCATCAAAAAGGAAGGCAAAGACAGTGCCATCAGCTGCGAAGGTCATGGGCACAGTCTTCTGGGATGCAGTGGGGTTTATTCTGGCCAAATTCCTGGAACCTGGGCAACCCCATCAATGCTGCTCGTTATGTCCAGATGCAGCACAAGCTCTGTCGTGCATTGCGCTATAAACGTCCTGGACGAAACATCATCATCCTGCATGACAACGCTTGCCCCCACGCCGCTCCCCTCACATTGGGTTGGGAAGTTCTTCCACACCCCTCCTATAGCCCTAGTCTGGCACCCTCCGACTATCATCTTTTCGGATTTGTGAAGGATCAGCTGCGTGGACAACGTTTTGAGACGAAGGAGGCAATTCAGAAAGTGCGTCAGTGTCTTTGGATGGCTGGAACGGAATTTTACAGAAGGGGAATTTTCAAACTCGCAGAACGCTGGGAGAAATGTGTACAAAGAAGTGGCGATTATGTGGACAAATAAAGAAAGGTCTATAGATTGAGGTGGTGTATTTGGTTTGTGAATAATAAAGCATGTTACTTCACAAAAAATTGTTGCTCATCACTTTCAGTACAACCATCGTAAAAACGAGGACGAACTTAAAAGTGTAATGATGAGTTCATAGTGTTTAAAGATTAAAAATGCTTTTTAAAACAGTTAGTAGATTTCCATGACATGATACAATTTAGGCTGTTCTTTTAACTAAAATGTAATGTTTATGGATTTTCCCGGTCATTTTAAGAATATTTTTAGGTCATCAGAATCCAGGCCCTGGTGATGACTGTTACAAGGAGTGTGTAAAGTTGGACCATATTTCTTTACACTTGATTTAAATTTGTTGCTGGTTATGTAGATTATTCTAGTGAGAGGAACAAAGTAAGTATTCAGTGACAGGTTAAGATGTGAGGTTAACTGGAGTATGTTGGATGGATTACCCTCTTCTTGATTATTTTCCAGAATTCTGTTAATGTTTATGAAGTGTTATTTGTTTAAGATCTGAAGCATGTAATTGAGCATCTTATCATCCCACACCTGTGCACAAGTAATGATGAAATTTAGTTTAATGGAATGAATTTGCACATCAGATATTAGTATCATCCCTTAATAGTACTGGAAATGCACTCATAACATTGTCTAGCATTTCCATTCAGTTCGACTAGTGTGCATATTTATATTGATTTTAATGATTATATGTGCTTATGCATAACATCTGTGAATGCAGTTGTTCTCAGTTTGTTGTTTGTATTAGATATATGACGACTGCTTGTCATCGTCCTAAACCTTAGTAAAGCCCTTAAGTGACTGGTTGAATGTTAAGAAGCATTGTTCTGGCAGCAGAATGTAATGGTTGAAAGTCACTATCACGGATATGTTCATTGGATATGATGTGTAGCCAGTATAATCCACCTGTGATCCAAAAATCTGCTTATTGACACTTCCTGTGTTAATCTTATTCTGCCGTGAGGTGTTCCATCATGCATGGATCTGCTTTCCAAGAGGATTCCCCACAGAAAATTTGGTATGAATATCATGTGTCCTGTCATCCTACGGAAGTGTCTTAGAGTTCGCCATGTCCGAAATTCTGGGTGATATGTTTATAGTTAGGTCACTGTCCTGAATTGCTGAGATGTGATCCTTCTTAGGTTTAAATATCTTCCTGATAATTTTGTTGGACTGGTGGTTAGTAGGTAATAAATATGTGACACCATGGAGATTGGTATATTGATGAATGAGAAATATTAATGTCTGTCAACCAAGTATGAATGGTATGGTGGTTTCATACAGTTAGCTTTGGGCGTTTGAGTTGCAGTGTACTTAATTCACTTAACATAACAGTTCTAAGAACCGTACTAGATAGTCAAAGCAATAGTTTTCTAGTATCCAGCACTGTGATGCATGAATCACAGTGTTCCATGTAACATGAGGGTTGTGGCTTCACATACAGTACATTCTTGCTATAAGCATGATAGCTCATACAATTGAGTCAACCTCAGTTTTCATATTAACATCAACGTCAGCCTCTTTTTGTACATGAGTGTTTAACATTCATAAGGCTCACCATACTACTTGAGTTAAATGATATTAATGTGATTGGAAGGTTAACACTACTTGAATTTGCTTATTGTAAATTATAATGTTAATCTCAATGTGAAGGTAAGTGTATTTTAGTGTCATAAGTTTGGCAGCTCATGCAACTTGAGTTGCTTGATTGTTTTTGTGTCATTATTAATGATTATTAGTGTTGTGAACAGTGAGTGAGTAACGTTCATGGTCGTTGTAGTATTATAAGGTATGATTAGGCTTGGTTTATGTTTCGTTGTTTGACGACAAATTCCTGCATGGTACGAAAGTTGACAATATCGTAAACATTTCGTGTCATAAGACCACTTATACATTGAAATGTGTGGAAAACTGTATTGTGATGTGTGTAATATA
>NW_019721517.1:19697-20730 GCF_002891405.2 Cryptotermes secundus | reverse complement strand
TTTATGTTCATACTATGTTGCAAAAAAGGGTCCATCTTTTCCAAGCTTCCTTTAGCACGTTTCAAACTCAATCTGGCTGAAGTAAGGGAAGCGTGGAAATTTTAGNTCTTCAGGGCGGTCAAGCTTACGATTATTGAAGTGACTACGTTCCCATTATAATTCAAGGTATGGATCCTGCGTTCATTTATATTTCGGTATGTCCTCATGCAGCTTCTTCATAACTCTCTTATATATTTCTTACGCATCTTACAATATTTACAATGTTCCACACTCAATCCTAGGTAATTTTGTCTAGAACATGGAGAATAGATCATCATGAGGACGAAAGCTTTCTAAACCTAGAACAAGAAAAGTTAAGAATATTTACTTTGTAGACTGCATCCTGTTGAGTATTTATTTCATTCTGTTTGTATTGTAACCGTCAACACAAAACGAGTGCTACTGAAATACCTTCAATGGGGATAGTAGATGTTATTGTACATTTTACTTATTTATTACAAATATAGATATGCTACGTGTTTCGACCACAATCTGGTCATCATCAGTTCTTAAATTAACATATTTCAAGTAATTATATACGCTGGGTACAATACGGATCCGTATTTACTAACCGACTTTTGTGATGTAGCAAATGTATCTTGGGAATGTATTCACAATATTTAAAAGGGTAAAAAATGATGCACATGAATACAATGTTAAATGATATATGATATAAAGGACAGAAAATGACATATAATTTTATATTTAAATGTCAAGTTACAAGTTGTGGTAAGTCGCGTGCAATATTTAGCAGACATATGTTGCTATGCTGAAGGCGGTTGTTGCATTATTTCCCACTATGGTGTCGTCTAGTTTATAAATACAATTTTGTGGCATGCGATCAGTTGGTTATTAGTTGCACTTTTGCTGGTTATCCAAGTTATCTGTAATCGAGGTGAGAAGGCATATAATATTGTAACTGTTCGCCACGTTGTAACTGTTCTTTTACTCGGCCTTACTTCGTGCTCCACTTTGTAATTGTTTCTTGGGGTCG
>NW_019721517.1:0-19656 GCF_002891405.2 Cryptotermes secundus | reverse complement strand
ATAGGGAAATGTAACATCGCTTTGGTTTCCTGTGCGTTTCTATGTCTTATCTCCTCTATATATATTACAGAAATATACTCATATATCGCTGTTTCTCGCGCATGTTACCAAAGTTCTGTTTAGAACTTTCACACTCAACACAGTTCACTGGCATCTGCGGCTACATGTTACAGATGGGCATAATAATGTGAATGAAACAACTATCAACACAGCTTAGAAACGGCACATACTATGAGAATGAGAAGTGGCATGTCGAAACCGGTACTCGGAGAGACAACCACTTAAAATTATGGCTGTCATAGAGATGAGCAGGCAAGCAGAATGTGCGGTAAATTGTGACGTACTCGGGGTCCTTCAGAAAGGCCGTAACTCAAAGGTAGGGTGCACTTCATGAATTCCGGCGAAACGAAGACCAAAGGGACATTGACTGTGCCAGTACCAACTGTCTTCCTTGTGTCGGCAGCTGGGTGAATGCAAGACCGCTGTAGGGCGGTAAGGGCATAGACTTCCCTATGCATCTAGAATTCCTAAATCGGAGTCAACTGACGGCTATTCTGTTAGGAGACTTGCTGTTGCTTTTGCTGCTGCTCTGTGCGCTCCGGAGGAGCTCTCTGGTGGTAAGAGAAGATCCGACTCCCCCGTGGGTCGGAGCTCCCTATCGTTATTCGCCTACGTTTCGATTTCAACAATTCGCTCCCACTGTTATTCCTGAGCAACGGTTTGTTGGTAATCGATTTGTCGCTGTGGGATCACGGCAATTTCGTTCCATTCGTTGCTCAGCGATTGACAACATATAACTGGTTAGAGTGTAATGGTGTCGGTGGTAGTCGTTATTCTGTGAATCGAAAATGTTCATTTATCTTAATGATGATTTATCACGATTCATTTTATTGTGAGATTTGTTTCAAAGCTGATTTTAAAATTTGGGTGCACTGTTGAATTTTTGAAGCATATTATGAATATCAGTGTGTTCGTTGATATAAATAATTCAAATGTAATCTACTTATCAATAGTAATCGATGACCCGGTGTTCGTCAAGAATTTTGAAGAAAACTGTGTTCTCTAAGCAAGTATATTTGAAAGTATGCACCATAGATAATCCACTGTGTTGTTTATAAAAGTGATCGTTAATTTGTATGTAATCTTTTAGTAATAAATAAGGTAAGTAAATCTTTTTTATCTTCTTGCTGTATACATATAGGGTATTTGGACTTTTCGTTTTAGACGATGTTATATTGTGTCAGTAAATTTTAGGGAATTTTAGGATTAGTGTTCCGGAATAGCTACACAAACCTGTCACCGGGGTACACAAATACAGGGACCTTGTCTAATAGGTTCGAGTTTCGAAACAAATGTGACGATCTTCCTCTGTAAAGAGAAAGTCAAGAAATCTAGACTCTGAAGACAAGATGGAATCTGACAGAATCTTCTAAGGAACGCTATGGGTCTAAAAGAGCTGTATTAGTAACGACGTTCATAGTGACAATGATGATGACGATGACGATGACGATGACGATGAAGCATAAACCTGTTTGTATTCAAAATTCATTATGTTCTCACGTAGTTTATTCTTCTCTTTCATTCTCCGTGTTCAATGACATTGTGTTCCAATAAGACATTTCGTTCATTCTTACGCATATCACTGTTTGGTGCGATTCACTCAGGTTCTAATATATTTCCCTCAACACGTTGCAAAATATAATAAACATGAGAACGGTACCGTTCGCCACACGGAAACTTTCACCACTCATTCACCATTCACCACCACTTCGCCGTTACTTATTTCTTCGTAATGCTTCTTGTTTTCTCAGGTTCTCCATGTATTATCTGGCGGCCAAGTCGCCAAATTATATCCTTCACATTCTAATGTCTGTTCGCATCTTCCTGTTTAGTGGGATTCACCCCTACGAATATTCCTAGATATCTGTGGTTACAAATTGGAGAAGAGAGTAATCATGACCCTCAGACTCTTCTCCACAAAGAACAAGGCAGAGAACAGGATACTAGTATGGAAACATTAACTACACATGCCAAGCGAAGTAAAGAAAGTAGTAAGAACCTTCTGTCATACCGGGATCAATCTTACGATCGTTAAAGTTACTACGCTGCCGTTATAATGTAAGGTATGGAAGGTAGGTTAATTATTTTTTCTTTATATCCTTATACCCCTTCTCGCTTTCGTTCATACCCAATGTCTGTTCTGCTCACCACGCTGCACAAATATACCCTGTTGATTCTTAGGATATTTCAAAAGAAACTGCATTTCCAGCTTTCAGACCCATTCGCAAGTTTTTGTGGTTATGAGATCCACTACATGACTGAAAGCGTGCTAAATAATGAACAAGGCAGGAACTTACAAATGATAATGGGAATGTTCGCAATACAGTGCAAGCTTGCATAGCATAAAGGGCTTATGTTTCAGGCGGACACAATCATGAGAGTCAAAGCAAGGAAGATGTCGTTACGAAGTAAGGTCTGAAATCTGCGCTATTTTTTTTGAATGCCCAACGCAGCTTCTTTCATTTTAGGCACTGTATATATATATTATATCGCCACTATGTTTACAGAGCATATGCCCTCCTTTCTGTGCTTCTTAACGTTTCGTTTTAGCACGTTTCACACTTCCATACGCATTTGTGGCTAGAAGTCAGCAAAAACAGAATAAACGCAGCAACGCAAATATTCCCAGCGTAGAACACACCGAGGAATAGGAGAATGACAGTGAAAACCGATCATAACACGGAGCATTGCGAAGAACTATGCTCGTTGAAGCGACGACGTTGCCGTTACAACTAGCGCTACCGAATATGGTAATATCAAGTTTTATTATTTCCTCACGAATATACTTGTTGAATTAAGTAATCTGTGCCTCAGAATCCGCTTTATCTCACGCATGTAAAAGAACTTTACTTCAGTATGTTCCGAAAGCATTCACAGGAATTTGTCACACGTGGGAGAATAACATAATATTTACAAGTGAAGCCTCCTCAGCACAGAACTCAGAAAAGAATACAATTTTTGAATGGAATTGTTCGAGCAAAAGAATAAACCCGTGGTTGAAATATATGACGCCCCTAATCTTCAGGGCCGTCAAGCTGACGATTATTGAAGTGACTACGTTCCCGTTATAATTCAAGGTATGGATCCTGTGTTCATTTATGTTTCGGTATGTCCTCATGCAGCTTCTTCATAACTCTCTCATATATATTTCTTACGCATCTTACAATATTTACAATGTTCCACACTCAATCCTAGGTAATTTTGTCTAGAACATGGAGAATACATCATCATGAGGACGAAAGCTTTCTAAACCTAGAACAAGAAAAGTTAAGAATATTTACTTTGTAGACTGCATCCTGTTGTGTATTAATTTGATTTTGTTTGTATTGTAACCGTCAACACAAAACGAGTGCTATTGAAATACCTTCAATGAGGATAGTAGATATTATTGTACATTTTACTTATTTATTACAAATATAGATATGCTACTTGTTTCGGCCACAATCTGGTCATCATCAGTTCTTAGATTAACATATTTCAAGTAATTAAATACGCTGGGTGCAATACGGATCCGTATTTACTAACCGACTTTTGTGATGTAGCAAATGTATCTTGGGAATGTATTCACAATATTTAAAAGGGTAAAAAATGATGCACATGAATACAATGTTAAATGATATATGATATAAAGGACAGAAAATGACATAATTTTAAATTGTTTCATCTTTGGTCCGTTACACTATCAATCACAAATTGTCAAAGAGAAATCCGTCGAGTGTAACAATGTTTTTAGGTCACTTATTTATCTCACTTGCCTTACATGTTTCGGTTCAAGAAATGTACACAACACACAACGCGTAAGAAACATCCGACCATAAGCCTACACAACCTCAAATTGACATTTCCCATCATCGGGACGAATCAACAAGAAGGAGCCGAACATTTTACTTTAAATGTTTTAAACTTTTAAATATTTTAACATTGACGGCTCAATTTGAGGGCAATTTTCAGATGGAATGCAAGAGTTGTACGTGCATTCAATGCTACTAGAAAGTGTTGTGCTTTTACACTTCGACACCTGTAACAGCGTCCACGCAGCTTACATACTGTGTACATTAAACAACGCCAGTGTTTTCATGTGTTTGTAATACGTGCCTCTGATGATGGTTTTTCTTGAACCGAAACATGTAAGGCAAGTGAGATAAATAAGTGACCTAAAAACATTGTTACACTCGACGGATTTCTCTTTGACAATTTGTCATATAATTTTATATTAAATTTCAAGTTACAAGTTGTGGTAAGTCGCGTGCAATATTTAGCAGACATATGTTGCTATGCTGAAGGCGGTTGTTGCATTATTTCCCACTATGGTGTCGTCTAGTTTATAAATACAATTTTGTGGCATGCGATCAGTTGGTTATTAGTTGCACTTCTGCTGGTTATCCAAGTTATCTGTAATCGAGGTGAGAAGGCATATAATATGGATACTATTTACTATATCTTGTGTTAGTAATGACTAGTATCTAGGATATGTTGCGCAAATTTCGAGTTGCATCGGTTACATCTTATATCTTGAATCTGCTCTTTAAGGCGGGGTTTAAATGTATGTACTGTCTGCCTTATGCATTTCGTAGGGCATTGGTTGCTACTTCTTGTATAATGTAACTTGCATCTCTGGTAGGTTATACCTTTACGGCTGTATCTGTTTCGATAGCTAGTGTTTGTTTACATTCCTTGTGTTTGTGGTGCATGTTGTATTTTTAATTTTTTTTTCAGGTGTTGCTTTCTATTATAGAGGAATGTAACATCGCTTTGGTTTCCTGTGCGTTTCTATGTCTTATCTCCTCTATATATATTACAGATATATACTCATATATCGCTGTTTCTCGCGCATGTTACCAAAGTTCTGTTTAGAACTTTCACACTCAACACAGTCCACTGGCATCTGCGACTACATGTTACAGAAGGGCATAATAATGTGAAAGAAACCGCTGTCAACACAGCTCAGAAGCGGCACATAATATGAGAATGTGACGAGCATGTCGATTCCTGCACTCGGAGAGACAATCGCGTAAATTTATGGCTGTCATACAGATGAGCATTCAAGCAGAATGTGCGGTAAATTGTGACGTACTCGGGGTCCTTCAGAAAGGCCGTAACTCAAAGGTAGGGTGCACTTCATGAATTCCGGCGAAACGAAGACCAAAGGGACATTGACTGTGCCAGTACCAACTGTCTTCCTTGTGTCGGCAGCTGGGTGAATGCAAGCCCGCCGTAGGGCGGTAAGGGCATAGAGTTCCCTCTGCATCTAGAATTCCGAAATCGGAGTCAACTGACGGCTTTTCCGTTAGGAGACTTACTGTTGCTTTTGCTGTTGCTGTGTGCGCTCCGGATGAGCTCTCTGGAGGTAAGAGAAGCTCCGCCTCCCGAGTGGGTCTGAGCTCCGTATCGTTATTCGTTGTTTCTAGCAGCGCCCGACCCAATAGTCGCTGGCGCTGCTGCGGTTCTCGCTGAATAGCTAGAGTTGTGGAACGCTCTCAAAGAAACATTCAGGAGACTGTAAGAGAAGAAATAAACACAACATATAAGACTTTGTCTCCGAAGTGTTCCCTCCTACGATTGTTTTTGTTTCGAAGCTGTCGTTATAACAGAAAGTGTGGGATGTGTGCTAATATATTTCGCATTATTCTCTCATTCAGGTACCCAGCTGGAACTCTCTTGAAAGATAGTCCATTTATTGAAATTAACGAACCACCTTAGGAGAGATCCACATCGCACTGGCCACACGGCTTGCGCCTGATTGAAGGCTACTGACAGTGCTTTTTAGCCATGTTAGACAAATGCATAAGGAGGAAAATCCAGTTATTTACCATTCTAATCCAAGATATTGGGTCTTGCTTCTGGTAACCTGTTCAAGAAATAGCTACCCATAATCCTGAATAACTGAACTGAGCATTTTCAAGAAGGAACGGCTACGAGGCTCAATTTATCAGCAACATCATGAAGCAGCTCTACTTGTTTTCTAAGGTACTCAAACTATTATCTTCTCAATTGGCATCATAGAAAAAATACACTACACGAAACAAGCAAAATTACTGATTATTACAATGCAAATATACAGAAAGCAGGACAAGACGAAGCCTAAAAAACACAAAAGGCTTCATATTCCTCACTGTCAGCTTTACGATTCTTGAAGGGACGAAGCTCTGGTTACTCGTGTTTCTGTTGTATCCTCATTCTGCTTCTTGATTTCTTGCGGACTCTGTGCATTTATGTTCATACTATGTTGCAAAAAAGGGTCCATCTTTTCCAAGGTTCCTTTAGCACGTTTCAAACTCAGTCTGGCTGAAGTAAGGGAAGCGTGGAAATTTTAAAAGAATGAGAAATGAGTATGGAGACGATCGCAACACAAGGCAAGGGCAGGAACTCAAGATGTCGTTATGAAGTAAGGTATGAAACCTGCACTATTTTCTATGAATCACCTACGCTGCTTCTTTCGCTTTAGGTAATGGATGTATTATATCGTCACTATGTTTACAGAGCATATTCCGCTCTTTTGTGTGCATGTTAACGTTTCACATTTCCATAAGCATTTGTGGCAACAAGTCGGCAAAGCAGAATAACCGCAACAACGCAAATATTCTCAAAGCAGAACACACCTAAGAATACGAGAATGGCAGTGAAAACCGATCACAACACGGATCATTACGAAGAATTACACCTATAAAAGCTTAACCTTCGTCTTACTCTCGTTGAAGCGACGACGTTGCCGTTACAACTTGCGCTACCGAACACGGTAATATCCATTTTTTATTATGTCCTCACAAAGATCTTTCTTTGCTTACGTACTCTGTGCCTCATCTCTTCATTACAATCTCTAATTCCGCTTTATCGCACGCATGTAAACGAACTTTACTTCAGCATGTTCCAAAAGCATTTACAGGTATATGTCACACGTGGGAGAATTACATAGTATTTACAAATGAAGCCTCCTCAAGACAGAACTTAGAAAAGAATACACTTTAGAATGTAAACGTTCGGGCAAAAGGATAAAACCATGGCTGAAATATATGACGCTCCTAATCTTCAGGGCGGTCAAGCTTACGATTGCTGAAGTGACTACTTTCCCGTTATAAGTCAAGGTATGGAGCATGTGTTCATTTATATTTCGCTATGTTCTCGTGACGCTTCTTCATAACTCTCTTATATAATTCTTACGCATGTTAATATTTACAATGTTCCACATTCATTCCTAGGTATTTGTGTCTAGAAGATGGAGAATAGACCATCATGAGGATGAAAACATTCTCAACGCACACCAAGGCAAAGCAACGATTAAAAGAATTATAACATTCGCAATTCTGTGTAAGGTGAAAAAGAGATTATATAAAAAGTTTTATCTTCGAGGCGGATAGGCATACGATCGCTGAAGGGACTACACAACCCTTACAAGTTAAGATATGATGCCTCTGTTCATTTCCTTTTGTTTTACTATGTCTTTGTGTTGTTTTCTCACGTGCCGTATGACGTATCTTTTTAACGGCTCTACAAAATTGCATTCCGTTGTTTCTAATGCTTCTTACCAAAGTTCTGCTTATCTCATCTCAAAGATGAGAGCATGCAAAGGTATCTGTGACTAAAAGTTAGAGAATGTATTCATGACATTGAAAACTTCTCGACGAAAAGCAAGGCAACGCACAGAAAATGCTAATGGAAAGCGAAACAGAGAAGATACAAAGGCTAACTCTTGGAGGCCGGTAAGGCTTACTTTATTTTCTTCTTATATGTTGCAACCAAAATGCTGCTTATTTTTTGTAAGTAATCTATGTCTTATCAGCTCACTACGTCACAAAAGCATATACCGTTGTTTCCCCTGTATGTTAACAGCGTTATGTTTAGTACATCTCCCACTTAGGAGTATTCATACACGTAGATATTTGTAACTGAAGAGTTGGAGAATACAAGAGACACAATAAGGTAAAGTACAGAAACCGTGGATGGTAACCTTCGGCAAACATGATAAGCCGAAGTGCGTGAACTATAAAAGACCTATCGACGGTCAGTGTTACGATTCTTGATTTAAGCAAGCTGACCGTGTAACATGGCAATATGTGAAAGCTCTTTTCATTTACTCTTTTGTCATGTTCTCATACTGCTTCTTGTTTCCGCAGATAGTACCTCATTAAGCCACAAATGCAGGCGGCACCATAGCACAAGCGGTTAGTCGCTGGCTTCCCTCCGCGGCGGCCTGGGGTTCGGTCCTGGGTTCTGGTCAAGTGGGATTTGTGGTTGACAAAGTGGCGCTGGGGCAGGTTTTCTCCGAGTACTTCGGTCTCCTCTGCAAATGTTCATTCCACCAATTGCTCCACAATCACCCTCACTTATCATCTGGGGCTGGTAATATAGGCCAGAATTGGCAGCAATACAAGGGACTTAGTCCCACACAACTTGCAACAAAAAAAAACACAAATGTATATTATGTTGTCTGGTATGCATCTTAACAAACTTTTGTTTAGCACGTTTCACACTTAGCAGTATTCATATGCATGTGTACCTAGATGCTGAAAAGCAGATTAATAATAAAGAGAACGAACCTGTTCTCAACGCACAAGCAGGCTTAGCACAGAAAGTGATAATACAAACAATCAGCACACAGGACAAGGCAAAGCATCAAACAAATTGAATGGGTGAATGAAACCGTTCTCAACAGAGAATTTCAGAAAACGTGAATGGAAATATTCAGCAAGACAGGATACGCCGAAGCACATGAACTATAAATCTCACTCTTCGTGGCGGACAGAATTACGTTTGCTGAAGTAACTACGCTGCCATTGTAACAGAAGAAATGAAATGTGTCAATTTATTAGTTTATTGTGCCCTCATCACGCTTATTGTTTCCGTAAGTACTAACTCTCATCTCCTCACTACGTTGCGTAAGTGAATTCCATTGTTTCGTACACATGTTAGAAGACTTGTTTTCTTAATTCTCACAATTACGTGTGTTCACTGGCATCTCTGGCTATAAGCTGGAATATACAATAATCATTAGAATGAAACAACTCTCAACACAGGACAAGACAAGGCACCGAATATATGAATGGAAACATTCAGCACAAAGCACAAGCAGAAATAGGCTTACGCTTGACGTCGGTCAAGTTTGTGAGTACTTATCTGAGATGTCGTTCTAACGTAAGTTATAAAAGCTGTGTTTATTTTTACCTCACTATGTCCTCATGCTTCTGCTTCTTTTTTATTGCTCTCACCTTCTTCTGTTGCAGGTACTTTATATCCGTTCATTCTTACTCATGTTAACAAAAATATAATTTAGCACGATTCGCACACATTCACAAGTACCTGTGGCTACAAGTTGGAGAATAATCATGATAACTAAAACGTTTTGAACACAGGATAAGGCAATGCACATAAAACAAGAATGGAAACTTTCAGAACACAGAACAAGGCGAAGCATACAAAATATAAAGGCTTAATCTTGGAGTCGGTCAGACTTAACTGGTGAAGTAACTGAGCTGCCGTCATGACATAAGCAAGGAAGAAGTCACAATTTTTATAGCAAAGCCTGGAATGACAGAGGCCTAACTTGTACTGTGAAAGACATGAAATGGGTGGTGGGTGGGACCCTCCTCATGGACTGCTACCTTGACGTGGTAGGAGGGCTTGTGCCTCTTCAATGTGAAGCGGCTAACCAAAGGCAGTCCGAATGGAAGTCACAAGTCGGGGATAATACGGAAATGGTGGCGGGTTATGGATGCCTGAACAGTCTTCTTAAATTTAAAGTAATTCAACCGGTGGAGGCGTATTCCCTTTTCCAATATCCGATTCTTTTACACTCGAACCTGCTAATATGACTACGTGTATAGTGACCATCTGCCTGAAACGTCGAAAATACAGTGCACCTGGCGAAAATGACAGCCATTCATGTGTACAGTATATTGAAAATAGGGGTCACATTTCGTTATTTTGATTTGTGTACGTGTGATAAATCTGTCTGGAGTCGGAAGAAAAAGTACATCTTTTATTTACGCCCTCTCACTCTGTTAACCGAATTTCTTCAACTGAATGACAATTTGTTAGAAGTCAGGTCTTCACTGAAACAAAAGTATCGTTATTTCATAGAGAATTCGACTTCCTTATGCTATAGTATTATATATTCTAGTATTTACACTAGGTAAACTGTACAAACTTTGTCACTTGAACAATAAATAATGTTTTTCATGCATCTTGTTCTGTTATTATATACAATTTCTTAATTAGAGTCCGTCACAACACCACAATGCAATGGTCAAGCCTAAAATTGCAATCTATATTCCCTACAGAACGGAGAAAACACATTGTAAGATGAGGCAACGGCTAAACAGTTAACGTCAAAACTATACTACACTACACCACGGGCCTCCAAGCAGATGATTATATTTGCACAAAATATACAAATATGTCCGCGGGAATATAACAAAATTGCAAAGACCAATCACTGACTTGATTATAAAATATCACATGAAAAGTTTTAACCTTATTTTACGCCATAACTTTCGTCTTTTTAAGAAGTTTATAGTTCATTGTACTTTTATACCATGTATTTTATTATGTAATAATTATCAATTTACCATCGCAATTGCAGTTCAGTAGTATGTGAATATGGTAATCAAGTGTTTGCCTGATGATGGCTTTAATAGCCGAAACATGTAGCCAAGCTAATTTTAGTCTTGACCTTCATAATGTCGTGTTGTGACGGACTATAATGAAGAAATTGAATAAATAGCGGCATTAGATACAGTACGTAATCTCTCTTTCTTATTACCAAATTTAAAAGTTTCCGGTGAAATATCCTTATCTTGGAATCAGTTCANGCCATTGTAACAGAAGAAATGAAATGTGTCAATTTATTAGTTTATTGTGCCCTCATCACGCTTATTGTTTCCGTAAGTACTAACTCTCATCTCCTCACTACGTTGCGTAAGTGANATACAGTACGTAATCTCTCTTTCTTATTACCAAATTTAAAAGTTTCCGGTGAAATATCCTTATCTTGGAATCAGTTCAGAATAGGACTCATGTACATATACACTTTTTGGTTAGAATAACCGATTATATGGGGCACGCAATATCGTTGTTGAAGAAAGCAGTCTTCTGGGATTTGGCACCGTGTATATGTAAATCCCAGAAGACTGCTTTCTTCATAGTCACCGCCGTGAAAGCCTCAAATCTTACATAGATATCGTTGTTGATTGAAGCACTATGTTACAAACCGGAAGGTCGCGGGTTCAAGTCCAGATGAGGTCAAGGAATTTTTTTTCAATTTACCTAATCCTTCCAGCCACACTGTGGCCCTGGGTTCGACTCAGCCTCTAATAGAAATGAGTATCAGGAATATTCTTGGAATATTCTTGGGGATTAAGGGCGGCCGGTGCATAAGCCGGACGACTTTTCCGCCATCTACAAGTCGATTGTCTAGATAATGTTGGACCCTCAACGTCTCAGAACTCCATGGGCCTTCGCGGCCTGTTACAGGGATAGCTTTGCTTTTTTTACTTTCACTTTATAACCGATACTATGGCCTCCCAGAATATTGGCATTTCCTCGTGTGACATGCTGTATATAATCTAACCTACTGTTTAATCTGGGTGTTAAGCTTGTCTTGGCACACTGAGGGATGAACGCGAATTAAGGGCGTTTGGGAATGAAGTGAGGAGACAGACAGCTAACATTATACTGTTGTTAGTGTTGGGCGATATCGAGGCAAGAGGGAAAATGACCGTATTAATGTTCTGACATTTAATGTTGAGGAGGTTACTGTAATGTAAAGAAGGAAGAAAAAGAAACAGAATAAAGGCCCGTTATACATGAGGTCATTGGATTTCTTTCAATTGACCTCATCCTTCCAGCCTCAATATGGACCTGGGGTCAACCCAGCTTCTAACAGAAATGAGTACCAGGAATTAATTAAATAATTTTCCTGGGGAGGAAAGCGCGGCCGACGCGTAAGGCTGACAAACTTACTGCCATCTTTTANTTACACTAGGTAAACTGTACAAACTTTGTCACTTGAACAATAAATTATGTTTTTCATGTATCATGTTCANTTATCTAGATAATGTGTGACCCTCTTTGTCTCATAGCCCTATGGACCTTCACGGCCTCTTACAAGGATAGCTTTACTTTTTACTTTTATATTAGATCCTCAACCCACTAATAATGCCCATAATTCTAACCTCAAGACTGCACCTCAAGCTTCCCTACGTTTAGGTACATGTATTAGGCCCTATTATAAATAACCCACGTAACAATATTCAATCTTGTGGCCATTCTGTTTATTGTTTTAAAGTATTAATTATATTGGATTTGTAAAGCGTGGCACGTAAGTCAGAATAACATTCAGAAAGCTGTCTTCGACTGCGTGATTTGAGATGTTTGCAAATTCCGGGGTTGACCGAGACGGGAGTGTCTCGTGACTATGAGTGTTGAGGAATTAAGCCGTTGGTGACGTTCGCGCTTGAAGCCTTCTGGTAGGTTCTGCTGTTAGATGAGTGTGCGACGTTATGTAGGTCGCAACAATAGAGAGTAATATACCCTGAGTCAGCAATAGTGCGACTAGTTCATTTTTTCTGCATTCAAACTTACGAATTGGTGAAGCTAGTTATATTCATGTACAGAGTGCAAGTGTAATCCGAGTACGCTCTCCGGGATTTTGTGAGAGATAGTGAGCCATATACTGAATTGTAATAATCAAATGAATAAATAACCTTATGTATGAAGGTACTGTGGTTGTGTATTAAGTGTTATGCTCCAGTGTAAGCGAGGCCTGTAAAGACCCTGGGAAGGTTTTTCGTTCTACAACAAATAAAGTATATATAAAATTTGAAATCTAAAGTTTAACAGGGCACTAGTAGCCGAATGCCCAGTTACTAAGTGAGGACGACGGAAAGCGACCCGGAGAAGAGTGTGAAACGAGTAAGCTACAAGGGGCAATCAGTACTACGCAGCTCGGTGACTGTCCGCAGGAAAGAAAAAGTGGGAGAGGAAGGCTACAATATTCTTCTTAAAGTATAATTTTTATGATTAAGTCAAGGAGGATGAGATGTGTAGGGCATGTAGCACGAATGGGAGGGAGGAGGAATGCATATAATATTGGTGGGAAAGCCGGAAGGAAGTAGACCACTAGGAAGACCAAGGCGTAGGTGTGTGGGCAATGTTAAAATGGATCTTAGAGAGATAGAGTGGGACGGTATCGAATGGATTGATCTGGGACCAGTGGAGGGCTCTTGTGAACTCGGTAATGAACCATCGGGTGTATTAATATTCTAGGAAGTTCTTGAGAAGCTGTCAACTGCGCTGCTTCTCAAGAAGGGCTCTGTNTGGATTTTATTTCAATTCACCTAATCCTTCCAGCCGCACTACGGCCTTGGGGTCGACTCAGCTTCTAATAAAAATGAGTACCTGGAATATTCTTGGGGGCAAAGTGCGGCCGGCGCGTAAGGCTGACAACCTTACCGCCATCTATGAGCCGATTGCCTAGATGATGTGGGACCCTCAATGTCTCACAACCCTATGGGTCTCCACGGCCTCTTACAAGGATAGCTTTACGTTTTACTTTCATATTAGATCCTCAACCCACTAATAACGCCCACGATGCTAACCACTAGACTACACCGCGAGCTTCCCTACGTTTACGTATATGTACTAGGCCCTATCATAAACAACCCACGTAACAATGGTCAATCTTCTTCTTAAAGTATAATTTTAATGACTAAGTCAAGGAGGATGAGATGTGTAGGGCATGTAGCACGATTGGGGGAGAGGAGGAATGCATATGATATTGGTTGGAAAGCCGGAAGGAAGTAGACCAATAGGAAGACCAAGGCGTAGGTGGGTGGACAATATTAAAATGGATCTTAAAGAGATAGAATGGGACGGTATCGATTGGATTGATCTGGGACCAGTGGAGGGCTCTTGTGAACACGGTAATGAACCATCGGGTGTATTAATATTCTAGGAAGTTCTTGAGAAGCTGTCAATTGCGCAGCTTCTCAAGAAGGGCTCTGCTCCATGAGTGAGTGACAATGGTTAATCCTCAGAAAAGTGTAACGAAATGAGTTACATAAACATCTTTCGCAACTGAACTGCTACTAATTAAGCTTGGATCACAGTGCATCATCTTTCTTTCTGAGGTTCGAACTTACCGTTATCCAAGGCTTGCCGATCTTCGAAAACAGAAATCTTTTCTAGAATTGCCATACTGGGCTTGTTACAATACGGCCTCCATATTGTTTCCACTTTCAGCAATCGATTCACCACCACCAGTTCTTGATGTTGCAATATTTCACAATTACTTAGTTATCTACCACACGAGTTACCACGGGGGTTGGGTTCATAATTCAACTTGGAACAGGCCTACTGGAGGGATCAGAAGAAACTATCCCTGTAACAGGCTGTGAAGGCCCTTAGGGTTGTGAGATGTCGAGGCTCCCACATTTTCTCTAGACAAACGGCTTACAGACGGCGGTAAGATTGTCAGCCATACGCGCCGACCGCCCTTTACCCCCGGGTTAGATTTCTGGTAGTATTTCTGTTAGAGGCTGAGTCGAACCCAGGGCCATAGTGCGTGTGGATGGATTACGTAAATTTAAAGAATCCAACTCATCGGGCCTCGAACCCTTGACCTTCCGGCTTATAGCATGGTGCCTCAACCATTTACACTACCTACACCCTCCCCCCTACTGGAGGGAATCACACTAAAATAATTTTAACACTTTCTAAGTGCCATTATTCGAGGGAACAAGAATGTTTTTCGAAAACCTCCCGCGCGAAAATATAATTCTTCAACGTTGAACTACGTAGGATATCTCTGAATACTGCCTTGTACGATGACATCGTGTGGTTTGGTACATGATTGTAAACGCTACATATGAATGTACTCATGACCTCCGACGCCTAAGATGGAAGCAGCACATTCCAACGAAACTACTGTAAACATTTACTTGATTACACAGAAAGAGTTTCTTCATAGTCACCGCCATGACACTCTCAAAAATCGCAGTCTGTCGCTTACGGCAATTTAGTACTCGGATTAATCCAAAACTTCGTATAATTTACCTCTTACATTACGTCATAATTTCCACTGATTGTCAAGAAAACCGATTTAATGTAACAATAATTAATTTATACTGTTGAACCTGCTTAATGCATTCAAAAAGGAAATGACATAATTTAATACCGCTGGTTTGTTTCACACAGGTGTGCACTCACACCCTTCTATGCTGAAAATTCGAAATACACGTTCACGTCATTACAGTTCTAGAAGCCCCCTCACTCAGGGTTACGAAACCACTCATTTGTCATCTTTTCATACCTGGAATAGCCTACTTCAGGGTTATTGCATCTGGTGGCACAAAGATCGCTAGGTGCCCGCCAGTTGGCTTTCTGAACCTTACATTCTATGCAAACTCTCTCCTCCTTGTTAAAAAGCGGCTGCGAATTTTGTCGGAAAGCTTTATGAAAAAGGAATAATAAATGTCAGATACAATTTTTCACTTGATCGCACATGACACCTGACGAATAACTCAAGAGTACATGAGCGTAAGCAATATCGACACAGTCTAGCAAAACCTTTGGTGGCTGGTTTTCAAGCATGGCAGACCTGGAAACGTTTAACACAAATAAAATTTTGAACTTCATTGCCTCTGTTCTTATTCCAGTGCTTGTGTTTCATCTGAACAGGCTAGAGTAGCGGTAACATGTTCGACTCTTGTTCGGTAGATGCGCGATTCGAATCTCTGCCGGGCCATCGGATATCCTCATTGATGTTTTCGTGCTTTCCTAAGTTCATCTAAGAAAATGTCAAGATAGTACCTCGATCAGGCATGACCGCTTCCTTTTGGATCCTTCCAAATTCATAAATCGTTGAGCAGTTGAGCTTAATGAACACTGGGGCGGCACATGATGTCTTCCAACAGTTCGGGAGCCGCAAATACACATGTATTGGACTTTGGTGTTTCGGTACCTTCTTCCAACCCAATGGTTCTTTTTTTGCACTGATCAGTCTCTAAACTAGGTACTCACTAATTTAGCTACTCCACCAGCAGCACTAATGGTTCAAACGATCCGCACGTGGCTCGCGAACCACAGTTTGTTTATGCTATATAGTCTAGCTATTGAGAGCGTCGTAATATATTTCAGAAGAACGATCTGATCATTATAAGGCAGGTATTTTTTAACTGACAAGCTAAAAAAAATAAGAAAAACAAATTGAATAAAGCTGTCCGCGGGTAGATAGGCACACTTAGTGCCTACGGCAGGATACAAACCCATAGTGGTATGACGCTGTACAGCCTTGGTCTCCATAACAACAGAATAAAGAAGCACGTAGACATACCAGCTCTATCGATAGGACCAACTGAGCAGGCTTCTTTTACCAGAGGACGGAGGCTGAGTCTAGTCTCCGAAATGTTTTAGATAAATAAAAGGACGACAGATAAAGTCCATGATGTCAGTAACTGTATTAATACACCACACATCAAACTTTTAGATCTTATTTTCCGTTTAAAATGTGTTATTAAGGATGGTTAAAAACTGCAGAATTGAAGCTACTGACATTCCTGCGCTTAATTACCACGCCGTGAATGTGTAACGTGAGCTGGACACATCGGCACTACTTACTTGCGCGATTAGATTCCACCCGGGGAAAGAATCGTCACTATGCATTACGTACGCGTGTAGGTGAAACCCAAGGCCGGTCTGGACAGTGACGAAACTGCTGCCGCGTATCGAACACAAGTCGTTCGGATCGTAACTAAAGCAATTCTTTGAACAATTATCAATTATATCAATAATAATAATCAACAATATCAATAAAGCATTAAAATAATACCGTAGGCCTAGGAGTCTCTTCCTCTCCTTCACTGACATGTGTTTTCATCTGATCAACAGAGACTAAAAGAAAAACGTTAATCAGCGTAACTACGGGCAGGTTAGGGGGAAGAGGACGTGGAAAGAATTACAACATAAAAATCGCACATCGAAGGAGAGTTTAACCATTATATATAATTTAGTGTAAAACTCGCCAAAATGTCAGCCGAAAGTCTGGTCATTTTTTGCACAAATTGTACTAATACCGTTTGGAAATGAAATACGAGTTTAATTATAACATTAAGCTTTAATTTCGAAGACAAAGGCGAGACTGCAATAATACACACACACACACACACACACTCTCGCATATATATATATATTGTCGCGTATTGGGCATATAACGTGACAAATAATTTCACGCCGTATTTTATATAGCGAATTTTATTTCACATTCGCACTTACAATCACCCAAATTACAGATTTACGATTACTGCTATCTGCAGTATCACAAATAGTACACTCAAAATGCCAGAATACAACTGACTAGTTGCTGGCTAACTCGGAACTAACTCGGAGGTAGCTCGAGGACTCACTCGGCGGTAGCTCCAGGACTGACTGTGAATAGCCTTCGCTGCTCCTTATGTAGCCTCGATCGGACAATTGTCGTCTGGTGTCGTGTTGCTAGCCACGCTGTCCGGAGTTGTTGACTGCTGCCTAGCAACCGCGATATCCCTCGGTGACGTCACCGCTGTTGATTCGCTTTGCATAGCCTCAAGGTTGCAGGGACTCAGCTAACGTCGGCTCCGCTCGGCTCACTTCGGCTCCGCTCATGACGTCACCGCGCGTTTCGCGTTGCATAGCTACCAGGATGCGGGGTGATTACTCGCCTATTACATGAGCGCTACATTACAGCTACGTGCAGCCGGGGAGGTAGGGGTCAACATGTCACAATATATATATATATATATATATATATTGTAACGTGTTTCGTTACTGAAGACGTCGTTAGGATTGTTAATTGGTTTATTTAACAACCCACAAATCACGGCTACAATTAATTATAACACAGTTGCGGGGTTTCACACTTTATAACCCTAATCGCAATAATCTGTTTACACTGTAACGGGGTCTCACGATTTATAACCCTATTCGCAAATCAATTCACTCTGTCTTCAGTAGTCTACACGTATTCCGTACGGGAGCTATGTAAGTGTCCCTGTCTCACACACTCCCAATTACACAATTACACACATGTCTGGTTCTTCTTTCCACGAACGTTGCTATACTCCAATTCAGGCTGCTGACTGGAGAACTGTCTTCGGCGCTGATACACTTTTACTCTCTCCGGGGATGGCTACCAGTTAACTCGACTACAACTGAACTCGCTGACGGCCACATTACAACTCTCTCATGCTTACTGCTCAGCCGGCTTTTATTCCGTTCGCTGTTGTCTGTTGCCCGCGTCAATAGCGTCATTGCATGCCAGGTAACAGTGTCTGCGTATAGCCTAGCAACGCTATTACCTCACGCCGTCTTACGTCACCGCGCGTTGCGCGTTACGTCACCGTGCGGAGCGGGGATGACGGAGTGTTGATTCTGCTGGACTGCTGGTGGGGGGGTTTCTCCGTTGCGCAACATGTCACAATATATATAAATAAAAATAAAAATGTAACTGTTCGTTTGTTACCGATCTTAAATCTCGGTAAGTTCTTCACCGATTGCTTCGAAATTTTGACACAACGTTGCATTCGAATACCCGCGTGTTTTTATATACCTATTATATAGATGTCACACCTGTGACAGGTTGGTTGGTTGTTAAACTATTAATTGTACTCAATATTAATATACTGTAACATGTTATACGTCGTCCATCGAATACCAACAGATCGTTGCCTAGGAATAACCGTGGCAACGAACTGTTGAAACAGCGGAAATAATGTATTTCTGCGGAAACTAGCACAGAACACGTGAAATCGAACCCTGGGCGAAAGTGCCCTCTATTGCGTCCGAAACCAGGTTATAATAGTACAGCTCCGAAGAGTTTTTCGGCGATATTGGACGTGATAATAATTGTACCCGCTTTTGTAAAAGTGAGCGTTCAATAACTTATTCGCTGAAACCTAGGCGTACGTGGAAGTTATTTGTCGCACCGAATAGGAGACATGTGACCACAACAACGTTACATAGGTAACACGCGACTTATTCTTATTATCAAAGTACATGTAAATAATGCAACAATTTAAAAGACATCAAGAATATGTCACTCACTAAAAATGTATTTTAATACTTTATGATGGTAAAATCATTAAAAATTTCAATCTATCTATATAAATAAAAATGAAAATATTCGTTTGTTCAAGATCTAAAATCCCCGAAAGTTCTTCACCGATTGCTTTGAAATTTTGACATAACGTTGCATTCGAATACGTGCGTGTCACACCCGCGACAGGTAAAAATATGTCACATGTTCGGAATCCAGGAGTCACTTCCATAGTAACGCTAGAACAGACCGTTGCATAGGTAGTGACAATAGCGGTGTTGTAGCCCCAACAGTTGGCAGTTGCCTAGGAAGTAACAATAGCGATACTGTAATTCCAACAGCGAGCCGTTGTGTCGAGAATATCGAATCTCCAAGGTTAGGACGAATACATGGAGCGTTCCCACAGAAACAACACAATAAAAATTGGTCGTTGCGTAGGAATCGCGCAATCAACAAAGCGGCGTTTGTCCGGTGATAGACAACAGAGGGGCATACTTGCACAACAGCAGACTGGCATTCTGCTCATTCTGTAA
>NW_019721516.1:653716-660927 GCF_002891405.2 Cryptotermes secundus | reverse complement strand
GGTGTGAAGCTTGGTCTCTGACAATAAGGGAGGAACATAGACTGAATGTGCTTGAGAACAGGGTGTTGAGAATATTTGGACTGAAGAGAGATGAAGTGACAGGTGGTTGGACAAAACTGCATAATGAGGAGCTTCATAACTTGTACTCTTCTCCAAGTATAATTAGAATGATCAAATCAAGGAGGATGAGGTGGGGAGGTCATGTAGCACGAATGGGGGAGTCGAGGAATGCTTATAGGATATTTGTGGGAAAGAAAGAAGGAAATAGACCACTGGGAAGACCAAGGCGTACGAGAGTGGACAATATTAAAATGGATCTTAGAGAGATAGGATGGTATGGATTGGATTGATCTGGCTCTCGACAGGGACCAGTGGAGGGCTCTTGTGAATGAAACTTCGGGTTCCATAAAATGCCGGGAAATTCTTGAGTAGCTGCAGAATTGGCGGCTCCTCCAGAAGGGCTTAGTTCCATGAGTAAGTAAGTAAGTAAGTTTTAGTGACTTGTAGACGGGGTTTGGGTTGGCGAATCAGTTTATTGGATATTCACCAGTCGTAAATACAATTAATTCTTACACTCTCAAGATAACAGTAACTATAATACATAAATTACGAACGATTATCACGCACAAAGGAGAATCCTCAACGTCTGCTTGCTTGGTAACACGATGAATCTTGAAGAGACTGTAGTCTCTCTAATTGCTTCTCGAATTCCGGATCTCTCTCACACTTACTTTGTCTGAGTCTTATGTTACCCCCGACGGTCAGTCGGCCAGTCTATCTTGGAGTAAAGAACCCATCTGGAGCTTAAGACCAGATTCTTATTACTGTCTGACAGTTGCGGGGTTTTTTTTTTTTATGCGGGACGCTCTGTCTTGCGTGAGGACTGGTCTGTCGTTTACAATTGCTACTGGGCCGCGCCAGCGCAGTCATGTTTTACTATCTCAGATTCGAGACTTACGACCCTCGGGGCTACGATGGAGGTATCGACCCCGCCTGGCAAACTCCTCGTATTTGATTGCCTTCGTATGGTTCATTTTCTCATATCCGTTGTAACTGTTTGTTTATGTACGCGTTGTCTCGGAAACATCCATGAGCCGTTACCTAGAAAATGTGTAGTTTCTTTTCTGGCTCCACTATCCGGATTTCAGGCGTTTTTTTTTCCAGGCCTGTCGCCTGTCAGTGGACTCCACTATTGCGGCTTTTAGGCATCATGTTACAATAAGTTTACAGTAATAAATATATCTGGAAGCCCAATAGTTGTTTCACAGCTCAGGCCGTTAGTCGCCAGCGTCCCACGAGGCGGCCCGGGTTCGCTTCCAGGTCAAGTTTTATTGAGGATAAAGTGGCACTGGGGCGCGTTTTTGTCCGAATGCTGATGTTCCTCTTGCCAATTCGCATTCCATGAACTACTCCACATTCATTAATCATCCTATATTCGACGTTATGTAGCTGATACAGCGTCGTTAAATAGCTAACTAAGAAACACGAGATTTTGAAGGATAGAAACAGATTCAGTAGAAAAGTAGACTACGTGAGTTCTGCACTAATTCCTTGAATATCAGTGAAATCCGGAGTCGCTGTAGGCCGGGAAAATGTTTGGTCACCGAGGCTTTTCTCTTCTCCGCCATTTTTCATTGATTCCTGACATTTCTATGTAGGCTCTGTTACTGTTTATTATGCCATTGTGTTGCTGCAACTGTCAGTTTCACCTGGGGGCTTCCGTATTTGACTTGCAAGTGTCATTAAAATGTAAGTTTATCTTTGTTTCTACTGCGAATCCAGACACGCAGAAGTACGTAGGCCGCACATACCACGGATGAAGTAAATCCCAAGCATGAAGCTTACCGGAGAGTCTGTGACACGCAGAAGATTCTGTCGTCAAACAACTCACCAAATGGAAGCCACCCCTTCCGTCCTCCTGAAATTAGGATTTTGTCTCACGTTTTAAGAAACAAATCTTCTCTTTTTGGTTGTCAGAAACTACATCTCCCTCTTCCATTCCCCTTCACTGCTGTTTCTTCTCCATTTTTTCCTCCTCTTTCTTCCAAGGGCCAGATTACCTTCCTGAAGTGGGAGTACTGAGGGTGAGAAAGAAATGGTAACAAATCATCCCCCTTCTCTCCCTTGTTGCTTGCGATCTTCAGTTGCATCCCTACCTTAGTCCCGCTTTCTACTTTAACCTGACCAGAATCCCAGAGGAGGTGACTTTTTTTAATTAGAAACCCCAACAACCGTCCTGATGTATTGGCGGTGCGATGATGTGGGGGGGGGGGCTGCTGGAGGAACCCCGCTGAGAAAGACTCATTGTGGGGGTTGGGAAACAGGGCTAGGGAGGGGTAAGAAGGGTTTTCGTTAAGATGGATCCCTATATTTAATTAAACATGGAAGACAGGTTACACATACTCCGTTCCATGGATGCAGTCTGTAACACCCTCAACCCTCCGTCTTCACAGTAATGAGACTTCTGGGACTAACCAATAATTTCCACCGTGTTTGGTAATTATGTTGCGCCAGCTAAATAATGATCCAGCTCATAGTTCTTGTTTTTCCAGCAGATGAACCGCTAGACTGTGTACCGTGAGAGTAAATACAAGGGGCTAGTTAACGGTGACAAGTTTTGTCATCTGTTCTAATAACACAGGGACCTCTTAGCAGTTCTGATACAGTGAGAGAACATAGTGTTCAGTCTTTGTTTCTGTGATGTAAATATGTGTTCTTGACTGTTGTGTTTGACATAGTATATCGATGTTTGTTTTAAGATTATTTACAGATTATTATGCGTTTTGCGCCGTCTGTTCTGCCGTGGATCTGTTATTAACATCACATTCCCAACATACAGATTTATATATTCAGATTTGTGTAAGTTTTCAAAGTTTTTTAGAAACTAAATTGATTCTGTAACATAGAAAGCCAAAGTGTTTCTAGGCAACGACCTGTAAACAATCTTCAGTTGAGTGCGTTACAACAATAGCACGTATGTTTATAGCTCGATGCTACGCGACAATCAACGCGCCAATGGACTGACGAGATAAATGTCACGTGACGTGTTTTATGTGCGGTCTGCGCCATTAAAAATAGAATTATGTTTCCTATGCGGTCCGTGCTGCGGCTATATAACGAGAACCGTGAGCCGTAAGTTCAGAAGGAATTTGAACCAGGAGTACAGAAGAATACAGGAGGTCGGCCTGTGAGGATTTAAATTGTGATTTGAAGTCTTTGTTTTTATGTAATACTTGGAGTGTGTAATTCAGAGAGACTTATAGTTTCTGTGTTGATATCCGTTGCCAGGACACGACTAGTGAAGACTGGGAATCCTAGTGCGAGTGCAGATGTGAACTGGAAAGTGTATATCAACAGTAGCGCTGTATATCCTGAATTGACTGTAATTGAGAGGTTGTAACTAAAGGTGCAAATCCAGTCATTCTCTTCACGCGTACCAACCTTACACCTGAAAATTCCATTTGTATGTTTTGGGAAATTATGCGACATAGCCTGGTGAGTCTTTACAGACGTTTCAGAGTAACCTGCTGCTTTAAGGGCCACGCCATAGCTCAAGCGGTTAGTCGCCGGCTTCCCACCGCGGCGGCCCGGATTCGATCCCGGGGTCTGGTCAAGTGGGTTTTGTGGTGGACAAAGTGGCGCTGGGGCAGGTTTTCTTCGAGTACTTCGGTTTCCCCTGCCAATCTTCATTCCACCAATTGCTCCACAATCACCCTCACCTATCATCTGGGGCTGGTACAATAGGCCAGAAGTGGCCGCATTTCGAGGGACTTAGTCCCACCCCACTAGCAATAAAAAAAACTGCTGCTTTCATCTACTAGTCTGAAGATGTAGGCAGCAGGTTCCTTCGAAACATTGCTAGCGATCTACAAAACTACACGACTTCACATCCCAGAAGACATAGCGCACTGAAAATCTTAGATCTCATATAATTATATTTTTTTTTGGAGCTGAAGTCGTTTTATTTTATTGCTGTTTATGAAACTGGGATGTAAAAATACTTTGACTGACATCCCTGTAGAGGGGAATCGGAAGAATGTTTTGAGTTCTACGTATTCGACAACTGTTAAGGCATTGCGTAACTAGTAGATACTCTTGTAGCAGAACTCGAAGTTTCGGCACTGCTGAAACCACATCCAGGCATTCGATATGATCCTAAAATAGTTCAGCCACCTTCGATCCTCATAATCCGTCCCTATCACATTCATATTGATCTTCTTGATATTACAAGCGGCCGCATTCGTGAAGATTCCTCACAAAAATTCTGTAGCATGTCTTGTTTGCCTCATCTGAAATATGTATCCAACCCATCATATCTATTTTGTTTTTCGAAAAATTTTAATTTACTACATGTCTAATCCCTGAAAATAAAGAAAATATATATCACAAAAAAAACTGTGGCCTGTAGTCCACAAGCGAACTATACAGACCGAGCGACCGCCGCATGTCGATGAAGTTAGTGCCAACTTTTGGTGTCGCGCCGTCAGGGCAACGAATCCCCACAGCCGTTAATTTCGGTTTTCCAAACCGGAGCCGCTGCTTTTCCATTCAAGTAGGTCCTCAGTTATCTTCACGAGACTGAGTGAACCCCGTTCCAGACGACTACTTCTCAGAAGATGTGGTAGCGCCGGGAATCAAACCCGGATCTCTGGATCTGTAGCTAGGAACTTTAACCACTAGACCACGAGAACCATACAGAATTGTATTTTCTTCCCACGTCATTTACATCATGAAATTTTATCTGTTTATTCTTACACTTCTTTATTTTCATGTAATCTGTGATTCGTGTTAAGACCCTGTTGCTGATTGTCGTTTCGTAACATTTTGATATATTTAGATATATCTATGTGTTATCATAAACCAATTTATTGGCTAGCCTGTAAAATAATATCCGTGGTTTTATTTATAATTTTTTGCTGCTACGCCTCCATACAGATCAGTGGCAACTGTCACCGCACCATATTTACATGTTACCAACTTTCCAGACTACATTTCTCATGCGCTTTCCTCTCCAAGTTGTCTAGCTCTGTGCACATCTTGCACATAAATGCACTGGGTTAGGTGATCACCCGGAGTCCCTGTTGGTTGGCCTTCAGACCTCAGTGCTCAAGGATTGTTTGATTTTTTTATTTATGACTGCCTCTGTGGTCTAGTGGTCTAAGTTTCTGGCTCAAATTCAGAGGTCCCGAGTTCAATTCCCGGCTCTACCAGATTTTCTGAGAAGTAGTGGGTCTGGAACGGGTTCCACTCAGCCTCGTGAGGATAATTGAGGAGCTAGTTGAATGATAAAGTAGCTGCTGTCTAGAAAACCGAAATTAACGGCCGTAGAGATTAGTCGCGCTGACCACGCGACACCCTCTATCCGCTAAAGTTGGCATTAACTTCGCTGACAAGCGGCGGTTCCTCGACCGGTATAGTTCGCTTGCGGACTAAAGCCATGGAGTTCTATTTATTTATTTATTTCCTATCCAATAGGTATCGGGGTTATTTTACCGGGGATAAAACGGCCGGGACGTGAAACTGACGCCCCAAATAGTGCTGTGGTCAAGAACATGTGCATCTGTACATCCACTCCCCCATAATCCTTCATAGCATAATGCTTAATTAGTTAAGCACAACTTTAGCTTGCATTTTCATAAATCTCAAGTCTATATGACATAGAATAGTAGGGTGATTAGAAAATAGTGAATCGGAATACGCGAGGCCCCAATAACATATCCTTTTATGTGTATTTTTCCAAATACTCATACAGATTATTATTATTATTTTTTTTCTTAACTGAAACATGTAAATATATCACAGAACACAATCCGAATAAGCATACTGCTTATTGAAATTTTATGAGATGCGTTTTTTCGAGGTGACTATACCAATCGCGTTTGATGCTGGTTAGACTCCTTTGAAGTTAGTTTAGTTGAGCGGCAGTGCTTCTACTAAGCGCATTTACTACTAAGAGTTACTGTGTAAGGGGGGAAACACCTTTGCTAATTCCCTGGCTCCCTGGCACCACTATAGAGAGGACCCCTACCACCTCAAACCTCTGTTTAGGCACTGCCCAGGCTGTCGGGGAATGGGCGGCTTAGATAGGCTTGTTTACTGAGCGCTAAAATTAAGCCCTAGATAGAAATTAACGTGTAAGACTTTAGAGAAGGGTGGATAGGTAAACTCCGTGCTAAGGGTGCTCGCTCTGAGGGAGTCTTCAGGCACAGAAGTCTATAGAAGCTGCTTCGGTGATATCTTGGATGAATGCCTCGACAGTAAAATATCTGCGCGTGTTCGTGAAAGTAGAAGTGAACCACTGAGATTATGTCCTTCTGTCTCCACGCATATATGAAGGTGAAATTCTGCGACGTAATTTTCCCTGTGCAAGGAACGTTGGAGCGAAGTGTAACGTGTAGTCTAAGCCTTGTGTCTGTTTGGCCTCCTTCATATGTTCCCGAATTTTACAGTTCCTATGAAGGTGCCATGTGTTATAGTCACAGATAGTGTTAAGTTGACATTTACACAATCCGGCTACTGAATATCGCCGCGTACGGCGCAGTCGCCTCGCCGGGTTACCACTAGTGCAGTGACTGGACACGCTCGTAGTAACGTAAGGCATATCTGCGCATGTATTTACATGTCACGGCGAATTGTGGGGCAGAGGCCCAGCGGCCTTGCGGTCACTCGTGTTTGAGGTCTTCTAGGGTGGGACTGGATTCATCTGATTCGTTATAGGGACCAGTGGAGGGCTGTTGTGAATACGACAGTGAATTTTCAGGTTCTATAAAATGTTGGAAAGTTCTTCAGTAGCTGGCGACTGGCAACTTCTCTTCGTGGAATTAGTTAAGCTTTCTTCACAGAGCGGCCACAGCCTATTACGGCTCCTGTTGTAATTATTAAATTTCCGGCCTAACATATTTTAAAATACAGGCCTAAACATAATTCCACAACTTGTCAAAACAGTATAATTTTTTATATATACATATTGTCACGTGTTGGGTGTATGTCACGCGACAAATAACTTCACGCCGTCTTGGATATAGCGAATTTATTGCAAATTCGCTCTTGCACTTATACAATTCAGTTTCACAATTACTGCCGTCTACAGTATCACAGTTAATTCTCCATTCACTCCGGCGAATGCTAAACTGCAACTGACTGGTTAGTCTCTCTCCAGTAACTCACTCGGCGACTTCACGATCCACACTGTGTCACTCCTGCTCACACAC
>NW_019721516.1:637005-653267 GCF_002891405.2 Cryptotermes secundus | reverse complement strand
CAGTGTTACCAATTTCTACCTTCCATGTATAAAACTGTCAAACCCGTGTCTCCATTACTTCTTGAGAACTCCCATATGTCTCATTCTTACGTACTGAATGTCACGTCTACAGCTACACAATGCAGAGTTCTCCTTGTAAATCTGATAGTCACTTAACCGATCAGGAAATATCCTTTTTTAAGAACTTTACACTTCATTCTCGTGTTCACAAAACCCACCATTGGAGCCTGTCCTGAGTCAGTTGTAGTTAGTCTCCAGCTCCTTACGCAATTTCTCGAAGATCGATCTTAATATTATCTTACATATGTCTCCTATATAGCGTCTTTTTTGCAGCTTCCGGACTATGTCGGACTTCTCGTTTCTCCAACACATGTTCCATACCGCTCCCGTAATACATATTTGCATTCTTTACTTAACGACGCTGTTACTGCCATAGCCTATAATGCGCCTGATGGCAGGATGGTAGATATATAATTAACTGGATCTGTTCCTTGCCTCTCTCCACATTGGCCTCAGGAACTTAGGAACACGACGAAAACTCGGTCGGGACAACCATTTTCCGGGCCCAAATTCGAACCGAACTTCCCGAATACAGCCATCCGGCTAAATTCCATGCAAACCTTGTATTAATCATTCAGACAACACTAGGTTAGGAGTCCTGGCTTCACAACTTGTACAAGTTTGAAGTGCAAAATAGAATTAATTATATCAACACTTAAGAAGTGATGTAGTGCAGTTCTCCTCACACCGCCCAGGGCATGCAGTGTGGAACTAATGAGCGGTTGGTGTCCGCGCACTGCGCCCACACAGCACATCCCTATTGTCTGTAGCACCTTCTCAGAGTGCAGCATTCTGACCCGTAACGTAATCTTACAAATTCCCTTCTGTAGTTCAGCATTTTATAATTATTGACCCCATTTACTGACCTCTACATTATAACATAAATAATTAAAATGTATTTTGTGGTGTGTTATTTATCCATTGGTTACGTAGCGTAGTTTGTTGAGGCACTATGCTACAAGCCAGAAAGTCGCAGGTTCAAGTCCCGATGAGGTCATTGGATTTTTTTTTCAAATGACCTAATCCTTCCGGCCGTACTATGGACCTGGGGTCGACTCAGCCTGTAACAGAAAGGAGTACCAGGAATTAATTAAATAATTTTCCTGGGTAGTAAAGCGAGGCCGGAGCGTACTTCGGTTTCCTCTGCCAATCTTCATTCCACCAATTGCACCACAATCACCCTCACCTATCATCTGGGGCTGGTACAATAGGCCAGAAGTGGCCGCAGTACAAGGGACTTAGTCCCACCCCACTAGCAATAAACAAAAAGTAAGTCATTTAGTTTAGATTATATATTAACATTAAACACTGACAACTTAATCATGATGGCTTGTTCATTCTGTACGCATATATAGTCTTGACTTCATGGCATTTTGAGTACGTATCATAAAGTAGCAGTTGGCTTTCAGTGAACGCGAATTGTCGTGGTAAACTCGACACGTCCGCGAGGTCTAGCTAGAAGCAGTGTACCTGATAGATGAGAGGGCAACAAAATTAATAACGTTTGAAATGAAGATAATTATTTTCGCCCCGAAAGGAAATGTTATGTCCTTCCTGTTCTGCCAGCTCTCTCCATGCATATGAGTGCGTTCTGTGCAGTTTGTCGGTCATGGTCAAATTGCCAGTTGTATCTAGTTAATTGTTCATAATCTGATGATGGGGGTTTAATCTAATCGATGGTGTATATGAGATTGTCACTCCCGTTTCAGTCATGGCATAATTTCCGTTACCCTTCAAATACCATTAGTAATCTCTTGAATATATTACTGTAATAATTAATGAGTTTGATTAGCTTTCAGTAATTGCAACAAATATATCCATTGCGATATGGTATCATATACAGTATTTAACTATGCACCTAGAACCTGATTGTGCGGGGTCCTTGAAATGATAGTTTATCAACTAGTGAAGATAATTCCCTCCTTTAATGTAACGCCGAATTTTATTATTGTGTTTACAGTAGCCATTCTGTGGCAGATGAATCCTGTAATCATCATTGAAATATTTTCTTTAAGATATTTTAGTATTACTCGTATACTCCCATCCATGCTAAGATCTACAGAATTGTCTCTTTCCTTAAGACTTATTCGACTGCAGCCACCTGCTCACGCTGGTTCCTCGCTTGCGAACTTTTCTACCCTGAAGATGGAGGCGATATATACCTCCGAAACGCCGGTTCACACAAAATCTATACGGCGTCACATCCCGGAAGACGACATTCTTCATATCATTTTCATCTTCAGGGTCGAAGAATACGCCAAGCAAGAAACCGGTATGCAGCAGATATGAAGCCTCTTGCCACAAGACAGTATATACACGGTATCACCAGAAGACACCGCTCTAAAAGCCTCAGTGTGTTGAGACCTGATGTATTATATGACGAATTTTGTGTATAATTGATCACACTGTTTATGTTTTTAGTTTAAAGTAGCGAATTACGCCAGTTGTTTTTCTGACCTGACATCTCTCATGTTTGATTTAAATAAAACAATGTACCCTCTTCTGTGGCAGTTCTGTCTGTGTTTATTTTCACAGATGAATTGGCGGCCACCACACACATAAACTTCAGTTACTGTTAATTTGCAACTCATTTCCCAGTGCAACTACAAATCCTGTGTATGGATTTGTGTATAGTAGATTCGTAACGATGTTGACACTGTTGTTGCAAAAAAAGAGTTGCAGTTTTCTCATGTATCTCCTCTCTCAGCCCGTGTAATCGCTCTTCCATAGTGGAATGGATGTGAATAATTTGTGGCAATTACTTCATTAGTGTCCGGCCAGATGAGCAGACAGTCCGTCATAATTCTGTTAGCGCTCCGTTCTTTCTGTTGCATAATTGTGTTCACATGGCCGCCTTCTGCTTGTAGGTGAAGTCTGTATTCTGGTTTCTAACTCTCGTTGTCTTCTGTTTTAATGAAAGATTTGGGGAGCGTGAAAATATTTTAAAACCTGTTGAAAAAGAAGCAGTTATCGCATTCCTCCCTAATTTTATTGTATTTGCAGTTTTTGATATGTTGTTTTCTTTCTTTCTTTCTTTCCTCATATTCAAGGAATTTTAAACGTAGTCATATTTGATGTGTAGATTTTCTGTTCTTACCGAACTAACTGAATTGTTAGGCTTACGAGCTGTATTACATCAGCACTTTTCCAAACAGCTGCTCTTTCTGTCTCTTTCTGGGACGATCTGTGTTTCTTTTGCCTTTGGGTTTATAAATACATTGCTAATTTTCCTAATATGTTTCTGTACATTCTTACTACATGTTTATTTCCGTTTTTGAAACGGAAACAATAACATAATTGCGGAAGTCTTACAAAGGAAACGAAACGAAACACAGTCTTTGAGAAACTAACACTGATTGATTGATTGATTGGCCATTTGGTTAGGTTTTTTTTTGTATTAGTTAAGTTTCTTGGAGGGGGCGTTGAGACTGAGTCCACACGTCGGCCACTAAATGGTCAATTGGACCAACCCCGGATGATAGGTGATGAGTTTTGAGCAGTTGGAATGAGAATTGGCGGGGGAAACCGAAATACTCAGAGAAAACCTGCCTTAGCGCTACTTTGTCCACCGCACTTGTTCTCGAACCCGGGCCGCGGTGGGAAGCCGGCAACGAGCCGCCTGAGCTGTGGCACAGCCAGATCATTTGGTTACTCGACGTTTTTCATGCCATTGAATAAAACAGGAAAATGTTAATAAATTATGATGAGGTAAATATCTGGAAGGAGGCGGTCATGACCTGTTTATTATTCCAACATTCACCTATAGAGAATTATACTCGAGTTCATAACATCCCGCATAAAAGCCTAGACCCCTACCCCTACAACATCTTGCTTGGTTGTTTCTGCATGCAAGTAGTTATATATACTTTTGTTGTATTCCTCAGTACTGGATTTTGCGTTTATGTACCGATCTCCGGCAACGGAAACAGCATTCATAGACGCACTGTATTCCAGTTGGAAATTGCGAATTTAATGAAAAGTTACGTTACAGTTTCCCGTCTGCCCGTTTGCATTTCTATTCAGTTATAAATGCTAACTAGTTCTGTTGAAACGTGTTCAAACTGTTTATCTTAACATAACTATTTGCAAAATTCTTGATTTCCTATGTTGTCAAGTTATAAAGTTTGCATTAAAATTGTACTTACTGTTGTCACATATTGTGATTAGATTTCCCAATATTTAAAGTGTACGTATCTTTTTATTCGGAAATTTATTCGGGTTTTAAACTGTTAGGGATTGTTCAGATCAGGTAACCCAGGCCATGAAAGTTTGACGTCTTATCCCGCTATATACGGATTTAATATACGCAAAATTAGACTGATACATAAATTCGAAACATAACTGGGATTAATGCCCGTATCCATGTTTCATCTCCCTAACTACTTGCCCGATTCCGCTGTAATTTGTTATGGTGGATAGGATGAACGTTATTCCGTTGGTTCGTATCAGTGCGGTATAATTTCTACTTTACATGAAGCACAAATCGAACTTCGCTACATATAAAACAAAAACAAACTCCATGGCCTGTAGTCCGCAAGCGAACTATACCGATCGAGCGACGGCAGCCTGTTGACGAAGTTAGTGCCAACTTTTGCAGATAGAGGGTGTTACGTGGTCAGCGCAAAGAATCTTATATTCCCTGCCCTATTCTCTTATACCTCGCTGTATCAATTGTGCTGCTGAAAGTTGTTCATCACATTCTCTTGGTTTAATATATTTTCTTCTGTCTGTTTCAGCGGGACTCGTTGAGCTTAGAACCAAGCAATGTTGCCAATTGCGTGTCCAAAGGGAAGTCAGAGGTGAGTTCTGTTTTCTTCTTTTCAAGTTTTTGCGGATTGGGACGCCTGACCTGTTCCGACAGAGAATTAATTCAGAGAGCAGTGAATCATTCAGTGATTGGTAGGATGCTCTTGATGTGGGATCGGTTTATCTGCACAGTACAAAACAACACAAACGGGAATGGAATACGTGTATGCCCTGAGAAGGTGTCGCACCCGCGACCGTGATGATCGAACTGTCTTACGCGCCATTTACCATGAGGCTGCTTTGATCGGCTTAATCAAATTTTCTCTCTTCATTGCTTCATTTCTTGTCTCGTCTCATTCAAGTTGACTGAAAAGGGGGGGGGTGAGGAGTTGATTATGGTGAAGAGATGGAATGTGTTTTCCGTAATGACCACTGAGATAAGATTCATTTGAAGCGAAGCAGTGGTGTGTCTAGGTCTACGTAACTACTGGACATGATACGTCTGATTTCATTCATTCATCAGTAATCTGTCAAGACGACAGGTCCACAGTCTCTTCCAAAACAATTCCTCCACTTAATGCGATCTAGAGCTTTCTCCTTCAAATGAGAATATCCTCTTCTGTCCCCAAGGTCATCCAGCATCTTCTTATGTCTTCTTGTCACTTCTATCCGCCCCTCTATCTTTCCTTCAATAACTTCCTTTAGAAGGCAGTTACTGCGTAAGATATGCCCCATCCAATTAGCCTTCCGTTTTCTTATTTCGTGTAGGATGATTTATAGAGAAAAAAAAATGTGGAGGAACAAGCCTACTCACAGTATATTGTCACGTTCTGGGTGTGTGCGTGATTTATAGACAGGTTTTGGATTGGATGATTGGATGTATTGTACTTATACATTCAACTCTTAACAAGTAATACAGTGCTATAGCTGATACACAGACTTTACAGTTTGCCATTACACACACACACACACATACCAGTGTCCTCAATCTTCACTAGTCGTATCCTGGCAACGGATTTCAACATAGTAGTTAAACCAGTCTTACTCTAACTGCAACACATATGAAGTCGTCTTTGTACAGCCTAATTCCTTTCTTGCAATTTCTTTTCTCAGACATCTTCGACTTCCGTCTCAAGAGACTGGCTCAGTTCTATCTCTCGGCTGCCTGATATCCTCGTTATATAGCCGCAGGGCGGCCTCCACAGAAAACACCGCTTTCTCTATTGTCGCATATTGATTCACTGCTGCAGATATGTGGGTTCCGCACCGTCATATAGCAACGAGCGTAATGCGAACCACAGAAAACACCGCTCTTCTATTGTTGCGCGCGTTCTCTTCTACGGGAACATGTTTACCGAGCCGTTACCTAGCAATGAACTATACCGGCTTTCAGGCGTCATGCCACAATATACTCAACTTCTTTAAAAATAAAAGATAGAAAAATGTTCCTAACAGTTTATTATCTGAAGCCAAAAACTGTTTTAGAAAATTTCTTCCATCTAGAGACTCAGAATTTTGTTTTTTAGATAATTCATAGAAAAGAGAAAGAGAACAGGAATTAGGATCACATTACTGTGTTTGCTGGCACACAGAGAACATATTGAACCTACTCGATATATGTATTCAGAGACCAGAATATTCCACGTCTAATAAAAATTGTATTTAACTTAGCGTTATCTGTGCCCACGTTCATTAGCTGTGGTGCAGCAAGGGCTCGCACTGTCACCAACTTACAGGCCTACACTCTAATTTCAGGTGAGGAAATGGAGGAAATAAAAAGAATAAAATATCAGGAAATACATATTTACGTGTATATGCCCTCCTCTTTGCAGTTGTGTTGTTTTGACGCCAAACTCGAAAAACAAATTTCTTCATTGAAAAGCTTTTAAATTTAGTCAGTTAATATGCAAATATTGGATGACGTTCTCCGTAAAAAATAAAACTAAATTATATTTCACAGTCGAGAATCTACAAGAAGTAAAATGTAATAGGCCTAATCTTTACAATTTTTAAGCCATAAGAAATCCAGGAATGCTAGAATAAAGGTTTTTTTATACCTCAGCTTTACTAGCAGTTTTATATGGGAATGAATAGTGGACAATGAAAGCAGACGATAAACTCGAATTACAGCTGTGAAATTTATGAAACGAGCAGCGAAAAACACTTGGACGAATAATAAAAGAGATTAAAACATATTAAGGGAATTAAATATAGGACCCATATTGCATAAAATTTCGAAATATAAAGCCAGGTCGAGTCAGTTTGTCGACGTAATGCAAAGAAACTGACTTCCGAAACAACTAAAATTTAGTATACCCCTTGTTGAAATTACAGTAGGAAATCGTTAAAAACAAGCAATAAAATATTTAGGATTAATAACTTGAAAAGCTTTGAAAATACGGGGCTGCATTTATGCTACAAACAAAACAAACTCCGTGGTTTTAGTCCTCAAGCGAACTATACCGACCGAGCGACCGCCGCTTGTCAACGAAGTTAGTGACTACTTTAGCGGATGGAGGGTGTCGCATGGTCGTGCCTACTTTAGCGGATGGAGGGTGTCGCATGGTCAGCGCAACAAATCCCCACGGCCGTTAATTTCCGTTTTCTAGACCGGAGCCGCTATTTCCTTGAAATAGCTCCCCAATTATCCTTACGACGCTGAGCGGACCTCGTTCCAGGCGCACTACTTCTCAGAAAATCTGGTAGCGCCGGGAATCGAACCCAGACCTCTGGATCTGTAACCAGGAACTCTGACCACTAGACCAAAGAGGCAGTGGCATTTATACTAAGATTATAAAATTTATAAACTAACAATGTCTGGCTGATATCTGTACTTCCCGTCTTGTTCAGCAGGTCTCACAGATCACTCTTCTATTGAGCCAGCCTTAAACAAAACAGAAACCTCCATGGCTTTAGTCGGCAAGCGAACTATACCTACCGACCGACCGCCTCTTGTCGGCGAAGTTAGAGCCAACTTTAGCGGATAGAGGGTGTCGCAAATTGAGCCAGTCTTTTATATATTAAAATGCTATTTTACTGAATATGCACACTGTGGAAAAAAAAATAAATTTGTTCGCGGCAAAAGTCGAGATTGCAGTACCGACTGAAACATAGAGACCGTTTTCACTGCTGCCCGGAGTTTACTCCCATTACCTACTACTGCTACATCTTTCCATTGAACACGTAACTAGGACGTGCGACCAAGCATTGTAAGCCTATAGGTCAGAAATCCCAAAGAACAAGGAACACAGGAAGACTGTTGAATAGCCGAATGAGGCCGAAATGGGCCAACTAGTGACCCGGCTTCCTGATTGGTGGATTATTCTTAATCTTCTTCATTGGCAAAACAGCCTCTTTCGAACAACAACCTTCCTTAGAAGATCGTCAGCCTTGCGTCCAACTCACAACCTGGACGACCAGGTGTCTCTTTTTGTATTCCTTAGTGACAGGGTTGTCCATTGCCACCAGGCAGCGAAGCCTTTCCTTTGCCTTCTACGACTCGCAGGGCTACAGTGGGGGTATTCTAACCCGCCTCCATAGGAGCCTTTATTATTATTATTATTATTATTATTCAACAAGCTGGAACGCATCCAGCAGAGGTTTGCGGCCCTATGTTTTAAACGTTTCTTTCCTAAAGTTCACTACAATTATTCTCTTGCTCTTGAGGAGTTAAAATTACATACTTTATGTACTAGGAGACATCGCCTTGATGCTCTCTTTCTTATTCAAGTTTATTTTGGCTCTAAATTCTGCCCTTCTGTCCTGGAAATTGTTGGTCTCCGAGTTCCTGCTCGGTATATCAGAGATTTTGCATTGTTCAATGTTTGCCCTTTATTTAAGAATTGTCCCTCTGCTAGATGCGCAGCAGCTGCTAATGTTGTCTGCAGGGAGGTTGACGTATTCGGAGCCAGGAATGTTCTACCCAAACAAATTTTAAATACAGTATAACTGTTAGTATTTTTATTATTTGCATGTTCAGTAAAGCAAAATGAATTACGTAATTTTCCTCAGAAAATCTATACTATTCAACTCTTAATTAAATATTAATGTTTCATTCCTCTATTCGTAATAGCACTTAGTTTAATGATAATGGAATTATTATTACTGTTATAATTATCACTTATTTGTTTGTTTACTTTTACTTTTATTATTATTATTTCTTCCAATTACTTAACTGTAATTTGTATTTGACTTTTAATAAGTTTGTATGTAATGTAATTCAGTCATCTACACTGTGCTGAGTCTGTAATTGGCCTTGCGGCTGTTGACTCGGCACATTAATAATAAAGAATTGAATTGAATTGAATTATTATTATTATTATTTGTTTACTTCTCTACATTAATGTGTTTTCCTCCAGTTCTTGCCTGTAATTTTACTTTGACTTTATGTTGTGTCTGTCCATAATGTATTTTCTTGTATCTACACTGTGCTGTCTGTAATTGGCCTTGTGGCTGTTGACTCGGCACGTAAATAATTGAAATTAATTATTATTATTATTATAGCAGCGTGGGGCCTTAGAGACTGCTCACGTTACTTTTCTTATTCTCACTACGATTATTTATTACCCCTTTCAGGGGTTTATGAGTGGAAGCCGTATGATGAATTGTATACAATTTTCTGTATGAAACAGGTTGACTTTAAGTTCAGAAATATGAACTTGGAGGTCGGTGGGCATGTGTGAATGTGTGAATGTGTGGGCATGTAAAAGTACCGTCTTCTGGGATATGGCGCCATGTGGATATTTTGTTAACCGACGTTTCGGAGGAACGTATCGCCTCCACCTGCTCACGCTGGTTCATCGCTCGCCCTGCAGACAATAAATTCCTCCAAAACGTCGGTTAACAAAATAATCTACACGGCGCCACATCCCAGAAGACGACATTCTTCATAGTCACCGCCGTGATGACCTCAAATCTTACTTGTGGGCATATAATTTTAAGTTATTGGACCTACAGTACACTTCTTGCATGAAAACAGGTCTTCATTAGGTCGGGCTCCGACCGGACCACGGATATCTTCAATATTCCACTTCTCTGCGAGATTATTTTCATATCTACATGAATTCTGTGCTTCTTGCGGCTGCAAATTTATATTAACTAGAGGGACCGCGTGTGAAATAGAAGCACAGTCTAGAGGTGTAATTTAAAATGCAATTCCTTTCCGGAAACGTGATATGAATTCTCTTTTATTTTTAAAACTTATTTTCGTTCCCAGACCCAGCGCTACAAAATTTAAGAAGACTACTACATCTTGCAACTTTGGGTGGTCTAGGGTATTTTGTTCATATCAGATGGCCTTGGGGTCGACTCAGCCTCTAACAAAAATGAATACGAGGAATATTCTTGGGATGTTCTTCAGGATAAAGGGCGGCCGGCGCGTAAGGCTGGCAAACTTGCCGCCATCTATTTGACGATTGTCTGGAAAATGTGGGGACCTCAACTTCTCACAACCCTATGGGCCTTCACGGCCTGTTACAGGGATAGCTTTACTTTTTTTACTTTACATATCAGATTGTAGGATGTGACTTATCTTTTTGAGCGAACTTTTATTTTGTTTACTGTTTCAGCTATTGCCGTGTTGCCGATTTACGACCCATTCAAGTTGCTTCATTGTGCTTATATTGTTTGTCACTTACTGAAACTATTCCAGAAAATAATTTTCAGCTGCAAGAAATATCTCCGTTGTAAAGGTTTCTCTTACTGAGAACGATCCTACAGGCTTATCCTCGTCCAGAAATGTCATTAGTAAAATTCCTGACCTTGATTTTCCTAACATTTCTTGTTTTAAACCTCTCTCTCTATCTCTCTTTATCTCTCTTTCGAGTCTCAATTGGATTTTTCCTTCTCTCTATTTTTTTTATTTTTCTGATGGGGTGAGTGAGTGAGCCCACTGGGCACTGCGTCCACTGTTTGGCCTATTGTACCAGCTCCAGATGATAGGTGAGGGTGATTGTGGAGCAACTGGTGGAATGCAGATTGGCAGGGGAAACCGAAGTACTCGGAGAAAACCTGCCCCAGTGGTACTTATCCACCACAAATCCTACATGACCTGACCCGGGCTCTAACGCGGGACCACAGCGTTCGGAAGCCGGCGAATCACCGCCTGAGCTATGACACGGCCCGTTTTTCTTCTCTTATCCTTATTCTCCTTCCTCTCCTCTTTTCTGTATATTCTTTTCTGACCTGTTCTCTTCTTCCTTCTACATGTTCTTAGCTATACGTTCACTGGTAGATTTTATCATCTGTTTTAATTCATACTACGAATACAGTGTGCCCCAAAAGTCAGTTAACTTAAAACATTCTGTCATATTAACGGGAATGTTCAGATTTGACTCCTGCAAGTCCCGTTTCTTCATTGAGAGATGGTCTTCCACTTCGAGATTCATCTTTGAGGTTTGTCTGTCCACAAGGAAATCGCCTCTTCAACCTGACCTCTGTGCCATATGATGGTACACCTTTCTGATACACAGCGGTCATCTGGGCATGGATTACCCTGGCAGACCTCCCTTGCAAATGCAGGAACCATATCACAGCGCGAGCCTCCACTTTCTGAACCAACGTCGCCATTTTGCTTCTGTCCCTCCAGTGGCTCCCTCTGTGAGCTTGGCACGGGAAATTTTGACTTTTCGGCAAGCTCATGAAATGGGCTATCTCCTCTGTAGAACAAAATTTTGGTACTGTGATTTTCTCATGGCGATAATTAAAACATTATGACTTCCCCAGGTATATAAATTTATTTGTTGTGTCGCTCTGTCTTATTTTTTTTTTGGGGGGGGCTCACTTCGGCTTCGCTCGGCGCATCACGCCTGGCGGGGGGGAGGGGCGTCATCCATAGCTCAACATGTCACACTGCCCCCTCCTTAAGGCTGTTCGTCTCGAATAGCCTAACGGTGCACCCCCGTTCCTTTTCCGTCCCGTAGCTGTGCTTGCAGTGTCTCCTGTTGTTTCGGCTACTCTTCTTGCAGCGACTATTCTTCGTCCGTTACAGTATTTATTGTCTGTAGGTATTGGACGAGATTAAGTACGCATAAATTGTCATTTAAATATCAATGAATTAATATCTTCTTAAGCCGAAATTTATGTACAAAACCAGCTTTTAAAGGAGTTGTAAAATTCTACAGAGACAAAGTAAACGATCCATCTTGGTTACCAAGAAACGTTACTCATATCAGTAGGTGCATTAGGAGGGCGCACTAGATATATGAGCATGCAATTCGTATTAGACTGAAAAGCACAAGCAGAGCGGAGCTGTCTTCTTGTGACTTTTTTAAAGGAATGTGACAGTGGTTGATTTATTACTGCACAACAAACCCGGGCAGATAGAATGCTATCAGTTTTTCACATTGACTGAAGATACTTATGGATCTACTGAAATACATGAAATAACTCTATAAATCAATTGGGACACGATATGCAAAACTATGATCGGCATTCTCAGACGTTGAGATGCATTTGAATTTCTAGACGTTTCTATTTTTATATATATATATAAAGCTAAAGCTATCCCTAACAGGCCGTGAAGGCCCGTAGAATTGTGAGAGGTCGAAGCTCCCACATTTTCTCTAGACAATCGGCTCACAGATGGCGGTAAGGTTGTCAGCCTTCCGCGTCGGCCGCTCTTTATCCCCTAAAAAGTTTCCAGGTGCTCATTTCTGTTAGAGACTGAGTCGACCCCAGGGGCATAGTGCGGCTGAAAGGATTATATAAATTGAAAAATTTCAATAATCTCATCNGCGGTAAGGTTGTCAGCCTTCCGCGTCGGCCGCTCTTTATCCCCTAAAAAGTTTCCAGGTACTCATTTCTGAGTCAACCCCAGGGGCATAGTGCGGCTGAAAGGATTATATAAATTGAAAAATTTCAATAATCTCATCGGGAATCTAACCCACGACCTTCCGGCTTGTAGCATAGTGCCTCAACCAACTACGTTACCGCGCGCCCGTCTCTAATTATATGCGGCTTTAATAAGTGACCATAGCACATTCGTGTACTACAGGGTATAAAATGTGCATACCATTCAATGTCTGAATTATAACTTACCATTTTTTTTTGGATGCACTACTGTTTCCCGTATAATAGTTCTTATGCATAAGAAAGTAAAGCTTGACATGTGTTCGTAATGTTAATAATATTTTAACAACGACGCAATAGGTTTGAAGTTTGCTGATCGTATTTTGTTTCTCCGACCTCTCTCTCATAGTGTAAACACAAACTTAGGTTCGTTGGATATAAGAGATTCCCCATAAAAACAATCAAGGACATTGATAATAATAACAATAATAATAAACTTACGCAAGAACTTAGGCTTTCTTAATCTCAAACCCCATATCACTAGTTTCTATGGAAGAAGAATTGTGAGACCTCTAGTTTATTTATTTGTAGTTTGTTTAAAGATGCTGGCAGTAGCTCAGACATTGTAGCTTCGAATGTTCGGATGATAATAATGAACTTTGGAAGGTTTGAAAAGAAGATAACGTGACCTATTTAAGTTAAGAACATTTTCTTGAAGTATCTGAGGATAACTACGAAAGGCCTCAAGATAGTCAATGTCCCGCTCAAGATTCGAACCGGACACTTTATGAATAAAAGTTAGGAGCCTTACCGCTTGAAGTAACCAGCTTGGTGTCATTAAGTTGAATGATGACTTATTAACACAGTAAATTGCTTTTAATATAGAGCTTTTCATAACAATGGTTGGCAAACCTGCTGTGAACTCCTGTCATGTTTGATATGGATGATAGTGAGGGTTGCTCTTTAATGTTTAGTCTCGGTTTCGATGTCATAATTCTCTTCAGCAGGGACACGTGGTGACATGGCCCCCCTCCCTCATAAATACTAAACCCCTGCATAGATTATAACACACAGCTGACTGTGTCCTTCGCATGTGTGGCAGCCATTTGTTTGAAATGTCATTTGCTAACCCTCTCTCTCATGCTACCTTGTTTTTGCTTGATTCTTACTTTAGCTTTCCTTTTGTCCCCCCTGTAGTTGTCAAGATCAGGGAACGGTTCGCTGAAGAAAGGGTTTATGCAGTCGTCTACAAAATGTCATCTTCTGATGTGGTAATACATGACTGTTTTGGTTTCCTTGACAGTTCTGCAGTTGCGAGCTCTAGCTGGAATTTTAATAGATAGTTGCTCGTTATCATTGCGAGAAAAATATCCGTAGGTGCCCCTCAGTTCAGTAGTAAAATTAAAGCGGAACACGCGCCACCAGGTTGTTACATCTGTCTCAGATTTATGTTGCCAGTTATTGAGAATGTACTTTCGATCTATCTCTGCCACCAGCTAATGATCTTCATACTGTGCAGGGTAATGTATAGCAAATAATAATGTGGGTGACTGATATAGCTAGCAAGCTGTGTACTAATTGAAGAACTCACTAAATAACTGACTAACTAAGAGTTATGCCGATCACAGTGGCCGCACGGTCTAAGGCATGAACTGTGTTCGCTCTCTCGGAAGCTGGGGTCGTGGATTCGAATCCCAATCGAGGCATGGATGTCTGTGTATGCGTTTATTCTGTGTCTATGTTGTCTTATGTGTAGGTGGAGGCCTTGCGACTGGCTGATCCCCCGTCTAAGTAGTTCTACCTGCTGTATAGGATCAAGAAACTGAAAAAAATGAGGCCAAGGTCCAACAAAGGGCTCTAGAATCATAATAATATCAACAATAACTAAGAGTTATGCCTTCAGGGATATAACGCCTTGTGGTCCCGTTGAAAATCAACTTATGTTTCGGAGGAACAAGTCGCCTCCATCTTGAAGGTTGAAGAGTGAACCAAGCAAGAAACCAGCATGAAATGGAATTATTCTTGAAGATATAAACTCTTCATAACCACCGCTGTGAGAACCTCAAATCTTGCAACGTGCTAACTCCATGATAAGCGTACAGGGTATTTCTTGAAAAGCTAATAGTCATCTTGCCAAGAAATATCACTATTTTAACGAACTCGAAGGTTTATTTACTGTGTTCGCAAAATCCCGCCATTGGAGCCTCTTGCGAGTCTGTTGAATCCAGTTCCTATCTTCACATCGCAATCCTCAGATATCAGTTTGAGTATTATCCTCCATCTGTTCCCATGTTCGTGTTTGTATCAATTTCATTTACTGAACACTGTTACAAGTCTGTGGACATTTGTGACATTTCGTACCTGCTGCCGTCTTATGGCGAGTATTTGTTATACCCACGCCCAACATGGAGACCCACCCGTCGGCTGTCCGCGACTGGTTCGCGGCTGTCCTCCATGTCTGGAGACCGCAAGCAGAGATCTCACAGTGCCAAGGTGACGTTGGACCACTCGACAATAAGGCCGTAACTAATGAAAAAGAAATATATATTGTCACGATTTAGGAGGTTGTGCGTGACTTATAGACGGGGTTTANCAATTTCATTTACTGAACACTGTTACAAGTCTGTGGACATTTGTGACATTTCGTACCAGCTGCCGTCTTATGGCGAGTATTTGTTATACCCACGCCCAACATGGAGACCCACCCGTCGGCTGTCCGCGACTGGTTCGCGGCTGTCCTCCATGTCTGGAGACCGCAAGCAGAGATCTCACAGTGCCAAGGTGACGTTGGACCACTCGACAATAAGGCAGTAACTAATGAAAGAAGAAATATATATTGTCACGATTTAGGAGGTTGTACATGACTTATAGACGGGGTTTGGATTGGATGATTGGATTAATTGACACCTTGTACATTCATCTCGGAACTTCAACTACGTACAGCGCTACCGCTGTTCATACACACTTTACATTTCACCGTTGCACACATACTAGGGTTCTCAGTTTTCACTACTCGTATCCTGGAAACGGATTTATAATGGTCTCACATATGAAGTCTTCTTTGCACAGTCTTATTCCTTTGTTGCCATTTCTTGTCAGTCACTTTCGACTGCCATCTCCAGAACTCGACCCATTTCTGTGCTGCAACTGCCAGTTTCGGAATCGGCCCACTTCTAATTCTAGCTGCGTGAGATCCTCGTTATATAGCCTCGGGGTGGATCCACAGAAAACACCGCTTCCTCTATCGTTGCGAAGGCGTATTTACAACGCTGTTGCATAACAACGGAAGCTATTAGATTGCTGCTTGCGTTTTCGTTGCAGCGGGAATGTATTTACCGAGCAGTTGGATAGCAGTGGACGTCTCCTCAGATTTCATTATTCCTGCTTTCGGGAGTCATGTCACAATATTTTATGATACTACTAGAATACCGAAAATAACGGCCTTGGGAATTCGTTGCGCTGACCACGCGACACCTTCTAGCCGCTAAAGTTGGCACTAACTTCGCCGACAAGCCGCGGTCGCTCGGTCGGTATAGTTCGCTTGCGGTCGTAAACCACGGAGTTTTTTTATATAAGAAAGCGGAAAATATAATGCGGTCACATCTACAATTACACTACTTCCACTAGAAATTAGTTTTATCCTTCGGCTAATATACATAACCGAACCA
>NW_019721516.1:628842-636880 GCF_002891405.2 Cryptotermes secundus | reverse complement strand
GCTGATGACGCTGCTTCCGGCACCAGTTTTTGGTGTCTCTCTTCGTCTGATGCCTACCCTTTGACCTGTCCAGCAAGGGAGGCCCTGCCAGTAGCTACGCTACCGCTGGTATAGCTCTCAGGGTCCTTGGCATACTCAAACACCACGATAAGGTGGAGACACCAACGAGGGGGCCCGAACCAATAGGCATATAAAATGTACATAACTTGAAACAGCCTCCCCATAAAAGTTTAGTTTTCTGTTACAACCTTATTAATTTGGATTGCGTTATTACGTTAATTCATGAAATGTTGCTAATGGTACTGGCTGAATATAATTTTTCACAAATGTGCCATTTGGAAATATGAAACAGGCACGTGATATGTGGCCGCTCACGGTAGCCGAGCGGTCTAAGGCATGTACTGTTTTCGCTCGGTTGGAAACCGGGATCGTGGGTTCGGATGTGTTTTCTGTGAGGTACGAACTGAATTCTTATATATTATTCTTATACACTGCCGGTCACGGTAGCCGAGCGGTCTAAGGCATGTACTGTTTTCGCTCGGTTGGAAACCGGGATCGTGGGTTCGAATCCCACTCAGGGCATAGATGTTTAGTTTGTGTGTGTGCGTTTTTCTGTGTTTGTGTACAGGTAGAGGCCTTGCGACGAGCTGATCACCCGCCCAAGGAGTCCTACCGAATGTGTAAGATGATGAAAAACCGAAGTGAACGGAGAAGTTCATGGAGGTAGGCCTAGGCCCACTGGAGCTGTAGTGTCAAGGGGGAAAAAAATGTGATATATGTGAGCCGAAACTACGGATGAGTATTTCGGAAAGTGAGCACGCTCTTTAGACATTACCACTGCTAGGGCAGCTCTAGTTCGTTGAGGGTCTATGCTACAAGCCGGAAGTTCGTGGGTTCAAGTCCCGATGAGGTCATTGGATTTTTTTCGATTAACCTAATCCTTCCAGCCACACTATGGCCCTGGGGTTGACTCATCCTCTGACAGAAATGAGTACCGTGAATTAATTAAATAAGTTTCCTGGGGAGTAAAGCGCGGCCGGCGTGTAAGGCTGACAACCTTACCGCCATTTTTTGAGCCGATTGTGTAGATAATGTGAGACCCTCAGCGTCTCACAACCCTATGGGTCTTCACGGCCTGTTACAAGGATAGCTTTACTTCTTTACTTTAGGGCAGCATCGCACCAGCCTGTATCGGAAAGTAATGATCAGACGTGTTCTAGGTTAGTGTCCAACCTGTAGGAGGCGCCTCAGCTCCCAACGGCGCTGCCGCCATGATGTAGACAGGTCATCGCTCCTGATCGCGTGTCTTCAGTGCCCAAGTTATAAATAACAACCAAGCCGTGACTTTGCGCCCAGCACACACACACAGCGGCGCTCGGCTAGCGTGTATTCCTTCTTAATATTGGTGCAAGATTACACGTGAAGACTAGTAGTTTCTGGAACCTGAGGCCGTGTAGTCTGGTAGAAGTTGAATGAATGAATGTATAAGAGGTGGGCCTTCTCGGCCCTTGCACCGCGACCTACAGTGATCTATTGTGCTTCCCCTTTTGATTATCCCCTCAGCAATTCTGAGCTCCGAATGAAGCGTAGGATTTACTGATAGAAGTTAGTATTTTAATATTATATTTCAGCATCCCGTTGCATTGAGGTATCATTTATGGTCTTTTCCCGCATATAATGCAACAGTTTAAATTTTAAACGACACTAAATCACTATTCCACAGTGTAGCAGACTCCTTAAAAATACGTTGCCTGAAGATGGCCCTGTGCGGCTGAAACATGTAGGATAAACACTGAATTTACATATTTAATGGCATACTAAACATTTAACAAAAATTTTGGTGAATTGTGATTTAGTGTCGTTTAGAATTTAAATTGTTGGATTATAGGCGGAAAACAAGACTACAATTTGCAATTAAGTTTATTTCAGTCCAATGTGACATATGTTGCCTTCAGCACTTCAGCACTCAGGTAACTAAGTGCTGAAGTGGTGAAGGCATCATATGGCACATTGGACTGAAATAAACTTAATTGTAATCTTAATAGTGTGACGGACCAGAATGAAACAAATCAAAGACTACAATTGTAAATACTTTGAATTGTCGCCTCGAGAGTCTCAAATTCAACAAAATTTCGCGCTTTTTCAATTAAATATCCTGTACTGAAATATTTAAAAATGTATACGTTCATATTATTATTTAGAGTCAGTGAGCAGAGGAATATCCGACACGAAATAAGAAAACGGAAGGCTAATTGGATTGGTCATATCTTACGCGGCAACTGCCTTCTAAAAGAAGTTATTGAAGGAAAGATAGAGGGGCGGATAGAAGTGACCAGAAGACGAGGAAGAAGACGTAAGAAGATGCTGGATGACCTTTGGGACAGAAGAGGATATTTTCATTTGAAGGAGAAAGCTCTAGATCCCATCAAGTGGAGGAACTGTTTTGGAAGAGACTGTGGACCTGTCGACTTGACAGATTACTGATGAATGAATGAACGTTCGTATACGCCGCTTGTCGTCAACGTTTTGTCTGAACTTTCTGAAATAAATTTAAGCGCAATAATGTATTCTTTCTGTGTCTGCGAACATTCTTCCGTATTCCATATAAAAACCATAAATTGATGAAACTCCAAAATTGTGTTTGGATTAGTCTAGCGGGAATGAGAATAGACTCCTGGAGATTCAACATTTCAATGGCAATTTCAACTCCATTAAAGCTTGGTTCTTGAAAACGAGTTCCACACGATGTCTCGGGATTTTTTAAATTAATCAGTGGCACGAAATGTTTCCTAAAAATAGACGAGAAAAGAAGATTTAATTTGGAAATATTTTGGATATATTGTGCTTGACCTTAGCCGAGCGGTCTAAGGCATGTACTGTTCGCTCGCTCGGAAGCTGGGATCATGTGTTCGAATCCCACACAAGGAGTGGATTCTTGGTATGTGTATATTTTTATTCTGTGTTTGTGTCGTACTGTGTTTAGGTAGAGGCCTTGTGACGAGCTGATCACTCGCCCAAGGAGTCCTACCGTCTGTAAAATGATCATGAAACTGAAAATCAAAGGCCATGGTCCGCGGGGGCTGTAGAGCCAGCGAATAAAAACACTATGCTCAGTTCGAATGGTATCGGCACAATATTTTGGTCGCTTCTGTCTTTTCAACCCACGAGAAGTATTGCATATCTATTGAGTTCTCGAAACACACCTATAAATAAATTATAAACCTTCGTTTTTCAGACTAAATGTCGATAAATAACCCCATTTCTGCTGTTGCATTGCTCTGCAGTGGGATTTATGGCGATCCTTCTTTATCATATGTAATCCCTTCTGCTTCTCTGGGACACATCCCTTCTTGTCATTTCTCATCCACCACAGTATTACCGCGACCCCTCTGTAGCCTTGAAGCAGTAGTTCAATTACACCTGGCTGTCCACCCCCCTAACACATTCTACAACACTCTCAGAGACTTCTGCCTCAAGCGACCAACCCCATAAATTCATACAGAGATTGGAAGAACGGTTTGTGTGGCAAACAACATAACCCTACCCTCTTTCTTCCGAAGTAACGAAACGTGTCTGGCCAACATGATTCATAGTTAGTAAAGTGATAGATTAAGTGTCCATTTGTATTCTGTGCGTGTCGCAGCCTTTACGTTGTCAGTACCTGAATCGTGTGTGGCTTCATGTTGCCTTGCGCGGATATGTCTTCATTTGTGCATTTAGTCTGCAAATTATATAAGAAAGGACGCAGTGACAAAGGAGCGGGGAGCTGGCCTTCTCAGAGAAGTCTCTTTTTCTCTTGTGGTGAGACTGAGTCCACTTCATACTGCGGCTTGGTACTGTTTGGCCTATTGTACCAGCCATAGATGTTGGTGATTGTCGAGCAGTTTGTGGAATGAGAATTGGCAGGGGAAACCGAAATACTCTGAGAAAATCTCCCCCAGTGCCACTTTGTTCACCATAAATCCCACATGATCTCACCCGGGCCGTCGCGGTGGGGAGCCGGCAAAGGTTTTATTTGAGAGGCCGACCGAATGTAGTGCGAAATTTACGTTTCCTTAATCGTGTATAAAGTTAGAACTGTGTGAATGTGCCGTACTGGTTATATGTTTCATAGCTAAGCACGTGTTCCTGGCTGTATTTACGTTCTTCGACATTTCGAATTGAAATGATCTGACAACAGTGCACCACTCCATGTGACTTACCTGCTACGTCATTGCCTACAAATGGAGCCAGGGATGGTTAAAACGCTGCTCCACAGTTGGCATTAATAGTAGGATATTATTAAAACGGGGTTTTAAGAAATAAATTGTACGTGTAAAGTTATGGACTGGATTCGAGGATTCGGGATAGGATCAAATGCCGGATGAAAGCTGTAACGAGACTTTGGTTTCCATGAAAAGTGTGACTTTCTCTACAAGGTGCACGACTGTTAACTTCTCAAGAAGGGCTCTGTTCCATGGCGTTCATCAAGCTCCAGTCGTTTCCAGTGTCGGTCTTTGGTATTAGCAGTGCTGAATCTGCAGCCACAATGTCTGCTAAGATGCACACAAATTAATTTAAGTTCTCTGGACTACTTTAGAATACTCAAGTCATATCTGTCTGGCCGAGAATTCCGAACTCGAGTTAACGGGGAGGTATCCAGCAACTTCACTATCCAATCTGGAGTCCCACAAGGGAGAGTTTTAAGTCCCATATTATACGTGCTATTCACAACAGATCTCCCAACTACTACATACACTACAACAGGGACATTTGCTGATGACACGATCATTCTTGCCAGATATGATGATCCAGTGACTGCCTCGCAAAGATTACAAAGTCATCTAGACAAATTAGAAATTTGGCTAAAAAGTGGCGAATCCACATTGATGAAACCAAATCTATACAGGTCACCTTCACAATGAGAAAAAAGCAGTGCCCAGCCGTACACATAAGTAATACTGTAATTCCACAATCATCAATGGTAAAGTATCTTGGACTCCACCTGGATTCCAGGCTTTCTTGGAAGCAGCATATAGCCAAAAAAGAAAACAGGTAGACCTAAAAGTAAAAGACATACATTGGATCATTGGAAGTAAATCTAGCACATCGCTAGACAGTAAAGTACTTCTTTACAAGACAATCATAAAGCCTATTTGGACCTATGGACTCGAACTATTGGGATGCGTCAGTAAATCGAACACAGCCATAATGCAACGAAGGCAGTCCAAAATACTGCTGATGATCACAAATGCACCTTGGTATGTGACTAATCAGACCCTACATGACGATCTCAATGTACCATTCATCAAAGAAAAGAGCATAAGACATCACGATAAACTAGGACACCATAGCAATACATTACTGCAGCCCCTACTGGAACAACAACAACGAAGAAGGCTAAAGAAATTATGGCCAGCAGATCTACTTGATGGTTGAAGAGGATCTCTCATTGGAGGAGCCCTCATCACGATACAGTAAGCACACGAGGACGGTGTTTAAATTAGCAAATTAGCTTAAAGAATTCTGATTGCTAATATATATATATAAATAAAGATCTCTGGACGACCAATGGGTCAGATTCGAGTCCTGGTAGGGTCAAGAATTTTCCCTTTTCCATGTCATCCAGACCGGCTCTGGAATCTACCCAACCTCTTATCTACTGGATACCGAGGGCTATATCCACGAGTGTATAGCGGACGGGGCGTGAAGCTGACCACTCACCTCGAACTAGTGCCTAGGTCAAGAAAATATGGATCTATACATCCGCTCCCTGCGTTGGGATTGCGGTGTCCTAGCAACGGGGGTTTTCTCTGGCTTCATAGCTTAATGCTTTGTGCAGATCCGTCACACTTTTCATTATGAGCTACAATTGGAATGAACATATGACGTTTCTGTGTTGTTAATACAATGCGTCTTTTTTTCTTTAGTTCTATTTATGTTCCTGCTATAAGTAACAGTGTTAACACATTTGAACTAAAACGCATCGAACTTTTCGTTACATAGTCTGCACAGCAAAAAGAATGTAGCGAACAGTGGACAGGGTTCCGCATGATGTTGACTCACCGATACAAAGCTGTGGACCATTTTTTGTGGAGTTTACTATATATTTTTTCTATAACAGGGGTTATACTTCTAGGCAAATATTTTAAGCCTTTGCGAATTACACTTGTTTTCCTATTTAGTTCACTACAGTACTTTTTCATCTCATGTTCTTTGCCCGTTATGAGTGAAAACCACCTTACACAGCTTATCTCTGCGTTGCGTGTGTAAGATTAAATAGTTGATGTTTATGTATTCTAAAACGAAAGAATGATTGAAGATAGTTATTATTTGCAAACCGGCTTATATTGTTCTCTGCAGAATTGTAGCTGCAGAACCTGAAACGAAAATGAGGCTTAGAAGGCCTAGATCTTAGATTAGAGGATAATATTAAAATGGATCTTTTGATCCTTTTATTTTATTCAAAATAGCGGTCCATGGCGGATTCTTGTGGACACGACAAAGAACCTTTTAGTTCCAAGAGATGTGGGAAATTTCGTATATGGATGAGGTTCTGAAGAAGGACTCTGAATCATGAAGTTAATTAATACGTAACTTGCGTCGCAGAAGTAGACAGGGCTGTTTTGTTTTATTTAGATATCTTCGGCATTCATAAATGTGTATTTCGGTATGTAATAAACAAAAACTCCGTGTCTTTAGCCCGCAAGCGAACTATTGCGACCGCCGCTTGTCGGCGAAGTTCGGATAGATGGTGTCGCCTGGTCAGCGCAACGAATCCCCACGGCCATTAATTTCGGTTCTTTAGACCGGAGCCGCTACTTTTCCATTCAAATAGCTCCTCAGTTATCCTCACGAGGCTGGTTGGACCCCGTTCGAGGCCCACTACTTTTCAGAAAATCTGGTAGCGCCGGGAACGGAACCCGGGACATCTGGATCTGTAGGCAGGGACTCTTGACCACTAGACCATAGAGGCAGTCTTTCAGTATGTAATACATGATGCATATTATCCCTGTAACAGGCCATGGAGGCCCATTAGAGTTGTGACGCGTCGAGGCACACTTTCTAGACAATCGGCTGACAGATGGTGAGGTTGTCAGTCTTACGCGCCGTCCGCCCTTTACTCCCAGGAATATAGAGGCGGTCTTTCAGTATGTAATACATGATGCATATTATCCCTGTAACAGGCCATGGAGGCCCATTAGAGTTGTGACGCGTCGAGGCACACTTTCTAGACAATCGGCTGACAGATGGTGAGGTTGTCAGTCTTACGCGCCGTCCGCCCTTTACTCCCAGGAATATTCATGGTACTCATTTCTGTTAGAGTCTAGGTCGGCCCCAAGGTGATACGTGATGCTTTTTATGAATGTGATATTGATTCATGAAGCCCACGAAAACCAGACAAATTTTTTACCAACTAAGCGACTGTCAGCTTCTCAAAGAATAATCTGTTTCGTGGGGCAGTCATGATGACTAAATATAAGAAAAATAATTTGCTGTACCCAGTTTAGTAGTTTTGCTGCAGAATTTTTGAACAGTCTGTAATAAAATGACAGGAGGCTCAACAGGATACGCAGAATTGCAAAGAACTCATTTGGCAGGGTGCTTCGTTGGAGTAAGTTACATCTTGTATCTCCTGTTAGTATTGTGAGGGCTTAAAATGGAAGTGGTAATCGTGAAATCTCTCGAAGTATGTATTAATTTTTTTAAATGAAAATATAGGTAATAGAAGACATGCACATTGATTATAACCCCGATTGTTAATGAACGTACGTTTCTTGAAGTAAAGAAGACATTATGGGCTTATGAAAGAAATACCTTAACAAAATACGCCTGCCACAATTAATATCTTCTTTTTATGTTTTCAAAAATAGAATTACCTGGAACCGTTTATTAAAGTGCAAATGAGGATGTTACCGAGGTCAAATGCAAGCAGAGTTTGAGGTTCTCACCCCGGTGGTTGTGAAGATTTCTATCTTCTGGGATATAATACCGTGTAGTCCGTTGAAAATCAACTGACGTTAAGCTTGCTATCTGCTTCATGTTACAATATTATAAT
>NW_019721516.1:623540-628391 GCF_002891405.2 Cryptotermes secundus | reverse complement strand
TCGGAACGGAACTGAAGGAAGCATCCCAAAAGCACCCTCACATTTCCAACTCTTTTAACCTCCCGTCACTTGCTAATTGCGTGTTTGGTGAAAGTGATTCTTTATTGATGCCGACGCTGGATACGGTGTCGTCGGGACGCATCGATTCATGACTTCCAGCACCGAGAGTTGGATAGCAAGAGAGACGCGTAGAACAGTATAACAGAAGTCGGTTGTTATGCGCGTGAGTGTTGTACCCTATGCATTCTGCATTATGCGCAGGCGCGGTATAGGTTTGTGTTGCGTACGTTATACATAAAAATAACTGACAATATGTAGGTTATATCTGTTCGCATTCTCATATTATCCCCGAACCCTCTCAAAGTTTTAAAATTAATTCTCCTTTGAATTACATTGCATTTTGATGTTCATTCGTTGGGTTTCAGTACCATAAAGTTAGCTATCAACATAATTAATTGCTTTCGCACTTTATTTAATGTATCGAGAAGAACAAATTTGAATACACAAGGTTTCCATAAAAGGACGTGTGGGAGTGGGGGGTTACTACGGGTGTGGTAGATAAGAAATTTGTATGGGAATTTGTCTGAAATTCTCATGGGAAAACACCACGTGGGATACCTAGGAATGTATGGGGGGATGATATAAAATGGATCTTAAAAAATGACTTGGAGGTGTTAACTGGATTCAGCTGGCTCAGTACAGTGGTGTGGGGGCACGCGGTAGCGTAGTTGGTTGAGGGGCTATGCTACAAGCTGGAAGGTCTCGGGTTCAATTCCCGATGAGGTCATTGGATTCTTTATCAATTGACCTAATCCTTCCAGCCGCACTATGGCCCTGGGGTTGACTCAGCCTCTAACAGAAATGAGTACCAGGAATTAATTAAATAGTTTTCCTGTGGAGTAAAGCGCGGCCGGCGCGTAAGGCTGACAACCTTACCGCCATCTTTGAGCCGATTGTCTAGAAAATGTGGGAGCCTCGACGTCTCACAACCATATGGGTCTACACGGCCTGTTACAGGGATAGTTTACCTTTTTTTTTTTACCTTACAGTGGTGTGGTGAATGCCGGGCCCCATTGATTCGGGCAAGCTAGTTTCCAAATCATTTTTTTTTCGCTTGTGATTTGTATTCCTTCATCAAAGTAAGAACCTTGTTCCACACCTGGGCCTATAGGACCAGAGTTAGGTGTGTCAGTGAGGGAGGAGATGAGAAGCGCTGCTATAAGAGAGCAACCAGGAACCAAAAGAGTGGCGGAAGAGATGTAAGAATGTCGAGGGAAATGGCATAACCTTGTGAAGTGATACTCACTGAACGTTTTCCGTGGCAAGAATGTTTTATCGTCCTATTGGAAGACGGGACATTGGACGTCCAAGAAGAAGATTCCCACAATCGTTCCTTTAGTCTCAGAACGGGTCATGATTCAATTCATAAATTGATAGAAGAAGAAGAAACAACATGTAGAAAACAGTTGGACTGGGCCAAATTGCTGTGATGTAGGTCTATATAACGATCATTAGCATTTGTGAAAGTATATAAAGGAATATACAGAGTGGCCAAAAAGTCAGTTTACCTAAAATATCCCCTCGTATTAAGGGTAATTTTCAGATTTAAAACTTCTAGTCTCTGTGTAGAACAGTATCACAGCGTTGTGGGTGGCGCATTAAACACGAGGGGATCTCATTTCGAACCGATTTGTAAATTCCGTAAATAATAAAGACATTTATAATTCATTTTGATATACATTTTAACAAACAGTTATCTGACTTCTGGGCCACTTTGTATACTATAAGTGTGAAGTTTGTAGTGGCACATTCAAGTGCTGATGATCACGATGCAACTATTTTAGGGAATGAAGTGATGACAAATTTGGTTCAGAGGTCTTGTTCATGTCGGGAAGAATGTGAGCAGTGTTTCAAACAGTGCATAGATACGTCCGGCAGTGAATAATTCATAATGTCTCTAACCGGACCGACATTTTACTGTATAGAGGAGACCAACCCTATTAACCCTAGGCGAATGTTGAGTCAGTTCCTGTGACATTAGCGAGCAAAATGCGGAATGGTAGTGAGTGTGGATTCTTTGCGAACGTGTAATATGGTCGACAAAATTTAGAAAATTACGGAAACCGAATAGTTTTTGGAATAAAGAAAATATTAAATTATTTAAGGAATAAATATTTTTTTTTTCCTTGGCACTACAGCCCCAGTGGCCCTAGGCCTACCTCCATGAACTTCTCCGTTCACTTCGGTTTTTCTAGATCTTACACATTCGGTAGGACTCCTTGGGCGGGTGATCAGCTCGTCGTAAGGCCTCTGCCTGTACACAAACACAAAGACGCACACAAACATCCATGCCCTGAGTTGGATTCGAACCCACGATCCCGGCCTCCGAGCGAGCGAAGACAGTGCATGCCTTAGACCGCTATAAATATTTTATGCCTTAATAAATTAAGAACAATATTAATTTCCAATGACAGAATAATTATAAATTCTCGAAAATACTCACAATTCGAAACCGTTTGAAAAATAGAAAATACGGACGTATACGCAGACATCGAATACCCAGAGGATGTGAATTTGGTCTGAAATGAGTGTAGATGTGTTGAATAACGGGTAATTCTGAACAGCTGCAACGGAGCCTAGATTAATACAGGCATATGTAGAGCATACCTAACAAAACAAAAGTAGGCGAACTGTCGTAATCCAAGTGACATGGGCGACCTGAATGGTGAGAGGTATGCGTTGGAATTTTCCTGAAGATGTCAGAAATTATTCATCCTTGTAACATGTCGGAAGAGATCCAAGATAGCATAGTCGGTATAGCGACTGGCTTACAGACTAGACGACCGAGGGGTCAGAGTTCGAGTCCCAGTAGGGTCAAAAATCTTCTCTTCACCAGGTCATCCAGACCGGCTCCGGGGTCCACCCAACCTCCTATCCAATGAGTACCGGTGGTTCTTACGTGCAACTAGTGCCGAGGTCAAGAAAATGTGGATCTACACATCCACTCACCATTAATCCTTTATGGCGTAGTGTTTAATTAGTTAAGCACAGGGACAGCTTCACATTTTTCCCCTTATAGCATGTCGGAATGTTAAACGAACTAAAGTAAGTCTTATAAATTAAACGAATTTAATTTCATGTATATTCAGTTATTTTGCGTATTCCAGAAATTTTCTAATATATTTACTTCTCATATCAGGAAGCACAATAGACCACTGTAGGTCGCGTTGCAAGGGCCGAGAAGGCCCACCCCTTATACATTCATTCATTCTTTCATTCATTCATTCATTCATTCATTCATGCTTCTCATGTGGGGAATTATTAAAAAAAAATGTTCGAGAATTTTCAGAACACGTAAACTTCCGAAAGTAAAGTACACGGAAGAGGCCGCGCCATAGCTCAAGCTTTTTTTTTAATTCGCTTAGTGGGGGTTGGAGTCCAACTGTGTCCACTCGGCACGGCGGCCACTGATTGGCCTATTGTAGCCTACCGAAGTACTCGGAGAAAATCAGCCCCAGCACCACTTTGTCCACCACAAATCCCACTTGACCCGGGCCGCCGCGGTGGGAAGTCAGCGACTAACCACTTGAGCTATGGCGCTGTTTCCCCTGCCAATCTTCATTCCACCTAATTCTCCATCATAATCACCCGGGGCAGGCAACAATAGGCCAATCTGTGGCCGCCGTGCCGAGTGGACCCAGTTGGACTCCACCCCCCACTAAGCGAATAAGAAATTTTAAGTGATGGCTTTTGAATGACCTTGAGTGGCATATAAATCTTACGTCGCGAACGTTTCCAGATACCTTGTCCGAGAGTTGAGAGTTTATCAAAATATCTGTTTGATATAGGAGTAACTGTATTATGGTTTTGTTGTTGGTTTCGGAAAAGCGTCGTAAAATAAACAAATAAACCGTTGATATGAGAGGGAGTCTCACTGATGACAGCCCTCCATCGCTTCGTGTTTAGTGATCACCAGCTTAAGATTTATAACATCAATATCACCTTTATATGGAAGCAAAATGACTCTCTTATTGGTGCCTAAAATGTTTTTTGTTGCTCTTTTGTTGTTGATTTCGTCATTTTAGACAATCTTACAAGTGCGCCATTTTACGTTATACAAGTGAATTCCTCTTGTATCACCTTCTGTTTGTATTTGATGCTCGATTCGCCTGATTATGTTTGTGACTAAGACGTAATAAAGTCGTAAACTTTTACGATCAGAGATTAATATACTAAGTTTCCCTGTAACAGTTGTGTATAGAGGAGGTAGTTCAGACCTGTGTGGATTAACATTTGCACTTTGAGAGGTGCACTTGAAGTAACTGCACCCATTTATATGCACACACCGTTGCAGTCTACTGGCAGCCACAATAAGCAGATAACTATGATAGAGTTCTTCGTTTATGCTCCCGTCTTCTGGAGTTTCCTCTTATCAGTTGACGACAAATGATACATATTCATATCTGTCATTATCGCACTAGATAACAATTCTTCAGGTTTGTTTTGTACAGCATTAATTTGTGGCAAGTTTCGTATTACACGCAAGATTGTCCTACTGCAAAGACATCTCAGTCTTCGCTACCTTCTGGTGTTAGGTAACATTAACTAACGTTCTTACTAAGTAATCATCTAACATTAAGTAACGTCCTTACCATGTAACCATCTAACATTAAGTAACGTCCTTGTATGTAATCATCTAACGTTAAGTAACGTCCTTACTATGTAACCATCTAACATTAAGTAACGTCCTTACTATGTAACCATCTGACATTAAGTAACGTCCTTGTATGTAACCATCTAACATTAAGTAACGTCCTTGTATGTAATCATCTAACATTAAGTAACGTCCTT
>NW_019721516.1:621425-622720 GCF_002891405.2 Cryptotermes secundus | reverse complement strand
TATGATCAAAAAATTTCATATAAACATGTGTCCGATTTTGGACGGTTACGGAGTTACGACCGTTTTAAACTCAGAATAGAAGGTAACGATTATTGACAATAAACGAAACAAAATAGTAAACCAGCATAATACATGATACATTTAAAGTATGAATTTAAAGTTAACTTCGTGAAATTACCTTTAATTTGAATTTATTGGTGCTTAAAGCTGATTTTCGAAAATGCCACCGCCGGCCACAACACAGGCTGCCACTCGGTTGTGAACCCCGCCGGACATACCAACCCCCCCGCCTTAGGTACCTCTCAAGTGTCGAGATAACGAGAACGACCTGTCTGTAGTTGGCCAAAAATAGCGACCCGCCAGCTGACAGACGCGGTTCACACGAGGGCGAGTACGGGAATGAAAAAACGGTCATAACTCTGTAACCGTCCAAAATCAGACACATGTTTATACGAACTTTTTTGATCACAAACACTTAAAAAATCACCTCCTTCAGTTATGCCCTAATGTCGTGAAACACTCTGTATAACCATCTAACATTAAGTAACGTCCTTACTATGTAACCATCTAACATTAAGTAACGTCCTTACTATGTAACCATCTAACATTAAGTAACGTCCTTACTATGTAACCATCTAAGTGTGGCATCAGAGATAGGGGTCCTGGACTTACAAGATGGAGACCGTGATAAAGTGCTGTCTGGCTGTGGCTGTGGCATATTTCATGAGGAGCTGATAGAGGAGTGTAGAGCAATATGTGGATTGGTGGTAAACAGAAAAATCGAAGAAAGTTGAAGAATTTGCAGCCACAGTCTCTTGAAGAAACTACTGAGTCAGTTTTACAAATTGCGTAACTGCCGAAGAATGTCATCTTCTTGGGAGTGGTGCCTTGTACATAGTCTATAAACCGACGTTTCGGAGGAAGGTATCGCCTCTATCTTCAGGGTGGGAAAAAAGGAAAAAATGAGCGAGCGAGAAACCCACGTGAGCGTGTGGTGACTATGAAGAATTGTCTTCTGGGATGTGGCGCCGTATAGATATCTTATAAACCGACGTTTCGGAGGAACATATCGCTTCCAGCGTCTACCCTGAGGAGTGAAAATCTCAAATCTTACATATGTGCCTTTTCCTTTCATAGTTTTCGAGTTCATCATTCGCGATGACACTCTGATTCCGTGCTAATTAATAGTTTGTACAGTGTTTTTCAATAACCTATGAAACAACGTAAGGTCCTCTGTTCAACTGGTCGCAGTGCATGGGGAGACCTACCCCCTCCAAAATAATAATAATAATAAT
>NW_019721516.1:607693-620635 GCF_002891405.2 Cryptotermes secundus | reverse complement strand
AGTGAAAATCTCAAATCTTACATATGTGCCTTTTCCTTTCATAGTTTTCGAGTTCATCATTCGCGATGACACTCTGATTCCGTGCTAATTAATAGTTTGTACAGTGTTTTTCAATAACCTATGAAACAACGTAAGGTCCTCTGTTCAACTGGTCGCAGTGCATGGGGAGACCCACCCCCTCCAAAATAATAATAATAATAATAATAATAATAATAATAATAATGTCCTCTGTTAGACCAGCAGTTTTCTATAAGCATTTGCAGTGACTGCATTGATGAACAAAGATAATCTGCAGTCTCCGTGTTCTGTTCTACGTAAATACGGCTCTGTTGTTGACGTCCTAGGGCCTCATTCAGAGAACGCGCAAACAGTTTCTTGCTAAATATATTAAGGTTATGGGGGGGGGGGAACCTGATTGAAAATGGAAAAATTTATAACGCATTAATTTTTGTTTTCTCTAGTTTTTTTACATTTATATTGAACATTATCCATGAGCCAGAATTGCTGAGTTGGTGTGGTGACTAGGAGGCCACGTACTGCACGACCCAGACATCCGAGTTTCGATTTCCAGCGGAGGCAAGAATTTCCTTATTTACCTCTGCTTCCAAGATGACTCGGGGTTGCACTCAGCACATTCTCCAATGGACACAGCTGGCTCTTTTTTCTGTGTAAAGAGGCCGGAATGTCTCCATCGTCGGCTGAGTATAAGGATCTGTGGAGTTACATTCCCTCATGTCTTCATGGTATGGTGCTTGATTAAACACTGGGACGGCTTTACCATTTTAACTTTTGCCTTTAATATGGTCCTTCCATCTAAGCTTACGTCTTCCAAGCATTCGGTAGACGCTACTCAACCTGTAGTTTATGGTATGCAGTGTAAAAGATGAAGTTGCCCCTTTACTTAACTAATTGAGCACTACGCCTTGAAGGCGTATATGGGAATGGATGTATAGACCCACTTCTTGACCTCGGCACTGGTTGGAGGTGAGTGATCAGCTTCATGCCCCGGCCGCTTTACCCTGGGGGAAGGCCCTCCCGGTACACATTAGATAGGAGGTTGGGTGAACCCCAGAGCCGGTCTGGACGACGTCGAGAAAAGAAAATTCTTGACCCCTCCGGGGACTCGGAACTCCGACCCCTCGGTCGTTAAGCCAGTAGCTAGTCGCTATGGACCTGATGTGTACATTTTCTTGCTCGAACCGTGCTTCGATGTGATGATAGTTTGACGATATGAAGAATGGTGATCTCTGCTGTGCACTGGGTGCAGCATGCTTACCTTTACCACAGCGAATTTGCAACACTGCTAAATGATAACCAGGGAAACACGGAAAATGTGTTACAAGAATGGAGTACCATTTTCAGTTTTTTTGTATTATCCGTGATAGTAGGTATTCGTTCTTTTTAATTACTTAATCACGTGTTGTTGTGCTTGGTCCGGAATTTGGCAGTTTTTTTAGTATAGTATGCTTAGTGCTCAGGACCCCCCAGTGTGTGAAAAAACTAATGAGACATCCTATAAAGCGAAATCCTCGTTCTAAGTTTAAACTTACTTGATGAGTTTCATTTTAGCTTTTCGACAACATGAATCGATGAGGGAGGGGGAACTGCACACAGTGTATCATATCTATAAACTTGAAGCGTGTTTTCATACGTTATCACAAGTGGCTGATGTTACAGCCGTGGTGGGGGGCATCAGACTGCTTCTGCTTGACAGAGCGGATTGTCATACTTAACGTATGCAAGAAGCTGCATCTGATTGGTCATTGGAAGCGTTTCAGAACCCGCACGGAGCGGCTATGTAACGGTAACTGTCTCACACTTTGCATCCAAGTCCTGTTTATTTCAGACATGGTCATTTCACTACTGGGTTAAATTTATTAATAATAAATAAGATATATTTTACTTACTTACTTATGGAGCTGAACCCTTCTTGAGGAACCGCCAAATCTGCAGCTACTCAAGAATTTACCAGCATTTTATAGAACCCGAAGGTTCACAAGAACCCTAAACTGGTCCATATTCTGAGCCAGATCAATCCAATCCATACCATCCCATCCTGTCTCTCTCGAAAATTAAATACATATTGCTGGCAGTAATTCAGTATGTTTCAACTTCATGTATTCACTCCAGATATGTTTAGGGTAGTCAAATCAGGTGTAACGTGATGGACAGGGTATGCTGCATACATTGGGGGAAGGGTATTCTTGACGTGTTTACCGGCCGTTACCAAGCAACGCATATACTTTCTCACGATCGTTGCGTAGAAACAGCCATACAATCTACAACATTTTATTAGCTGTACTACAGAAATATTACTAATAATGTAAGATGTTTATTTTGTTTTCATAATCTAATGCAGATGAATTAAATAGTGTGTTAGGGTGAGATGTGACAAACTGATGGGTGAGGTGGATGCTGACAGTAACACACAGGCAAACAACGTGTCAATGCGATATAGTTCCCAGATATACGCGCTCTTATCGCCAGTTTCACATATGAAGTCCTTCCTTTACAAACTCAATTCCATTACAGACCCCAACAGGAAGAAGGAGTAGGGTGAAGCAGCAGCAACAGAGAAAAGATGATACAGTATGATAAGAGGTGAGGGGAAAGCAAATAAGACAAGGAGTATGAGGAGGTGCAGTGTTAGAGGAGTTTCGAGGGTAGAAAGAATTGCAAAAGGAAATTGCTTTCTGGATACACGAAAAGAAATGTGTTGTGCAGGAGGAATTCTGGTAAACACGTGATGTCTGACTCTTGCTGTCGTTGCTTTTAGCACGAGGAGGTGACGCAGACATGACGTCAAGACAGTTTTTTTTAAAGAAATTACGAGATTTCAGACCACGTTAATAACTGAAATGTCAATTCTATGTGTCATCTATGTGACACTGTTGAATTTTGAACTGAATCACTACGTTTCGCGTAATGTTTTATCACGAAATAAAGAAAAACTCCGTGGCTTTTGTCCGCAAGCGAACTACACTGTCCGGGCGACCGTCGCTTGTCGGCGTAGTTAATGCCAACTTTAGCGGATCGAGGGTGTCGCGTGGTCAGCGCAACGGATCCCCACGGCCGTTAATCTCGGTTTTCTAGACCGGAGCCGCTATTTCCTTGAAATAGCTCCTCAATTATCCTCACGAGGCTGAGTGGACCCCGTTCCAGAACCACTACTTCTCAGAAAATCTGGTAGCGCCGGGAATCGAACCCGGGACATCTGAATCTGTAGCCAGGAACTCTGACCACTAGACCACAGACGGTCATGTATATATTTGCTTGAGTTTATAAAATTCGTGTTTCCTTCTACTGTAACACTTTGATAATTCTTCCTCCTTTTTTATCCATAAATGATGAAATTGTTCGATTGTGTGAGGCCGTAGTATTTTGCTGCTTTTTTAATGTAGTACATTGAAACTACACCTGTGTTGGGAAAAGAATGACACAAGTGACTTAAGTACGTCACTCATTGTACTGTTTCATACAGACCTGGCATAGAGTGCTTAATGTGCGGCAGTGTAGAGAAAACTTTGAGAGTATTATATAATGTCTGTGACCATTCATTATAAAGGCGTATTAGTTTCAGCATATTTCGTCTGAACAATAAATACAAAATGTCTTGTCTTCATGTTTCATTTAGAGCACATTCCGTTCTGAACCACATTGAATCACTTCTCCTTTGAGTGAAACAAACATTTAACCTGTTTCTAGGTCGTCGGTAGGAATAATTAACATTGATTCAGTGGAATGAGTGGTAGTTGGGAATTCAATCTCTCTCAATTCCTGCTTGCATATCAGCCATCTTTAATGGTTTATATGTCATTAAACATTACGCAAACCATTATGCTTCAATTGCCTTCTCCGAAATGAATTTATGTTGACTTCGTTAATCTTATATGCAGCCCTTAAATATACCACTGTGGTTTTCTCGCATGAATTATGTTTATACGTGCATTGCTAAGGAAGAGTCGAGTTTTGGAAGAACTGTTGACTTCTGTTATAAAGCCATCCATCGGTGTACCAGTACATAAGCTAACAGTAGATATTAATTCATATTGATGCAACTTGTGCGATTCCAGGTAAGGGCAAGAGATTCCTATTTTCTCCACAGTATTCAGACCAACTCTGGGGTCCTCCTTGCCTCCTATCCAGTGGTTAACGAGGGCTTTGTCCCCCAGAGCAAAGCGGCCGGGTCGTTAAGCTGACCGCTCATCTTTATCTAGTGCTGAGGTCAAGATTGGTGGAAATATACCTCCACTCCCCTTATATGTCTTCATGCGTAATGCTTAGTTAAACAAAGAGACAACAGCACCTTAATGATACGACTTAATAGCCTATTACATATACGTTGTTTCCAGTAATAATGATTTAATTACCTAATATCTGTATAGAATATAACCTATCAGTTCCCGCCAACCTTATTATTTTTATGGTACGGAAACGCGCTATAGCTCAAGCGATTAGTCACTGGCTTCTCACCGCGGCGGCCCGGGTTCGATCCCGGGTCTGATCAAGTGGGATTTGTGGTGGACAAAGTGGCGCTGGGACAGGTTTTCTCCGAGTACTTCGGTTTCCCCTGCCAATCTTCATTTCACCAATTGCTCCACAATCACCCTCACCTATCATCTGGGGCTGGTACAATAGGCCAGAAGTGGCCGCAGTACAAGAGACCCACCCCACTAGCAATAAAAAAAAATATGGCACGGAAATAAATACAGTGTTTCTAAATTATTGTCGGGGTTTCCGTTTATAGTCCACGAAAACACCTACAATAATTTATAATTACTCTGTATTTTATATAAATTATAGCAACGCTTTTTATCTGCCTCCACAATAAATTCTACCTACCTTGTTTTTATGATTCCTTATTTCTTTTCAGTCTGCAAGCTAAGTAGGACTAGATTTCACGCTACCGCCATGTTGTCTTTACGAACTAGAAAAATGTGAACCTAAAGATACATATTTTTCAAACATCTCTTACGCAAAAATTGTAAGCCCTTGTAGGTGTCACTTCAGAAGTTTATATGACTGCCGACCTCCATGTAAGTGATATACTTATCGATTTTCCCTGCTCTTAAATTTCATGATGCTCTTAGCAAGTTCCTTGAGGATCCGTGAGTTGCTGGGGCTGACTGTAACATAAACATGCGCGAGAGTGAGTGCGTACATGTCCATATTTACAAATGGACATGAAACAGTTATTTTCTTACAAATGAAAATAAGCAGGGTATAGACAATCAGTGTCTTCAAGAATGTGATTCCTTGTAGTCTCGTAGATATCTAGCGATGTTTCGGCGGAACTTCATGCCCCCATCTTCAGGGTAGAGGAATAAGCGGAGTGTCAGAGTCAGAGTCACGTTGCAACTGACGGTCAGTCAGTCTGTCAATCTTGGTGTCGAGCCCCAGCTGGGGCTCATGACCAGATATTTCTCTTGAATGAAAGTTACTGTCTTGTCTATCTGTAGCGCCCTCTCTGACGAGAGGTCGGGTCTGTCATTTGTTAGTCAGTCTGTAGTACTAAGTCCACTGTCTGTATTTACACATATTTATAATACACTTATTTCTTATTTAAATGTACAATATATACACGGCCTCCGTCAGTCCAGGCTAGGTACAGCAGATTATGCCCTTTATATATATATATTTCCTAGTAGTATTAGCTACCACGGCAGTCTAGTCACTTGAACGGTCGTATGCCTGACCGCCGAAGCGGAGTGTGGAAAAGGGGTTATGAATATAAAGAGAGGGAGTGCGGGGACCGGAACCTTGAGCGAACCAATAAGAGTGAGGAAGACGTTGAAATAACACGGCCCCAGTCCCTCTGCCTATCTCTGTACCACATTTTATACGCTTGGATTACTCTTCTACCCTGATGATGGGGGCAGCACATTCCTCGAAAAATTGATAAATATCTGCTACACTGTACGCATTCACATCCCACAAGACAGGATCACCATGGTTGCCACCGTGAGAACTGAAATCTCACGCAGGCTATGGAAGTTTCGTGGAAGCAGCATGTACAGTACAAGCCCCACTGAAATAAACGCTGATCGCTGTACTCCGTCTCCATAGTCAGTTTCACGACATATTCCAGTCACGTGATCGTCATCGGGTGAAAAGTTCGTATGAAATTATGCAGTGATCTCCCGCTAATCGAAGGTTCGACCTGTCGATACTTGCACTGTATATCAAAGTACCCAAAACGATCGTCGTTCCTCCATAAATCGACGACTGCCAGTGCGCACGCGCATTGGCGATGTGTATAAGCTCAGTTATGTCTACCAACCGTTCTGGTACAGTAGTAGTGCAGAGTCTTGTCGATATTCGCTGTTTTTAAATCAAATTTTGCAAATTTTTGAATAAAATTTGTGAAGTTATGGGGCCGACAAAGAAAAGCAAAGCAAATATTAAAATTGGGTTCGTTAACAAGCGAGTCACTAAACGACCATTTAATGGAAGCAGTTAACGTCAGTTAAGGGTGGATAACTACATAGAAGCAACTAAAGCCGTACCCAGAGTACAGCTAGATTTAATTCGACTTGTGAAGTTTGATGAGTGGGCTGAATGTGTTGAGAAATGACGTAGTTGCTTTTTCGTGTTTTTTCCTCATAACGATTCTGTTTCTGTACTCACTCTCTCATGGAGGCGAGCCCTTTTTGAGAAACTGCCAGTTGTGCAGGCACTCAAGAACTTCCTAGCATTTTATGGAACCCTAAGTTTCATTACCGTGTTCACAAGAACCCACCACTTGTCCCTATACTGAGCCAGATGATTCCAATCCATACCATCCCATCCTATCTCTCTAAGATCCATTTCAATATTATCCACCCACCTACGCCTTGGTCTTCCCAGTGGTCTCCTTCCTTCAGGCTTTCCTGTTTCTATATGTAATCATAAAAGTAAAAAGTAAAGTGAAGGTATCCCTGTAACAGGCCTGGAGGCCCGTAGGGCTGTGAGATTTTGAGGTTCCCGCATTTTCTAGACAATTGGCTCACAGATGGCGGCAAGGTTGTCAGCCCTACGCGCCGGCCACCCTTTACCCCCAACACTATTCCAAGAATATTCCTGATACTCATTTCTATTAGAGGCTGAGTCGACCCCAGGGCCATAGTGCGGCTGGAAGGATTAGGTCAATTGAAAGAAATCCAGTGACCCCATCGGAACTTGAACCCGCGACCTTCCGGCTTGTAACATAGTGCCTCAATCTACTACGCTACTGCGTTCCCCCTATAAGTAATTGTTGCAGTGTATTTGTTTGAACAAAATGACATTCATGTAGCAAGGGAAAGTGTGCACTGCACATTGCAGGGTCCAGAGTTCGCGAGGTATACCTTATGAAACATTGATACTGAGAATGAGGGGACTGTGCACAGGACGAGAGAAGCGTGTTACGAGTCGGGAAAAGGGGGTGGGGTGGGGTGGGAGTGCATTTTCTGCTTAGTTTAACCCGGGCCAAGTGCGGTGGGCTTCTGTAATGAGACTGTAATGGTCCGCCATTGTAGCTCATAAGTTATTCATGTATCACTTTTTCCCCCTCTTCCCTCCACCCTCCCTCCTTTACCCAAGAGTAGAGAGGATTCTCCCACCGTACCAAGAGGCTCGACGGGAAACCAGTGGAAAATCCTGTTCCTAAGACCAGGTTTTTGGCTTCATTCCCTTTAGGAACATTTAAAGGAGTCATCGGGAGGTTGCTGAGGCTACTTTATGGGATTACTCCCTTTCTGAGGCAGGAGACGACACACTGTCGTAATGGAATTCTCCGCCAGAGTCCGTACTGGTGTGGGTGGCGAAACTCGGCCATAATTCGAACGAAGTTGCGAACTTGAAATGTAGGAGTATTGTCTGTGTTAAAGTAAGGTTCCCATTTAATTGGTAAGCAGTTAATATTGATTTATTTTAACGACGCTGTCGGTCTCTGGATTATGTAGCGTCGGGTGGTAGGATGAATGATGGATTGAAAAGGATTTGAAAGGAAACGATCTAGGTCTGGTCGAGGTGCCGTTCGTGAATTTGCTTGGAAAGGCTGAGGAATATCACAGAAACAGATCAGATTCTGATCAGATCTTCTGCATTCGTCAAACACTTGAGAAAAAATGGGATTACACTGAGACAGTACATCAGCTTTTCGTAGACTTCAGAAAAATCTGTGATTCAATTAGAAGGGAAGTAGTGTACAATATTCTTATAGAGTTTGGGGTACCAATAAAACTAGTTCGGCTGTTTAAAATGTGTTTAAACGAAAAGTTTGAATTTTCCGAAAGCCCTTCAATCAGTCTTTGTTTGTATCAGTCATTGCTAGGCAACGGCTCGATAGAAACGTTACGGCGGCAACGAATACACACGTAAGAATTCTTGGACGCGTCGTTTTTTATACAGCCCTTGTCGTATCATCGAAAATTAAGCGATACTTCCCAGAACGTCTTATTAAATAAATAGTTTCATATATGCTCGTAATTTAAGTTAATCAAATTTTGCAGCCGCCATATTGGAACCCTCCATGAATACAAAAAGGAAGTGTATTTAAATCAATTTCAAGCTCACGCCCTAAAAAAGAGTCTTATACGAGAAAGTATCTTGAATCAAATTTGTATCTCAAAGCACGGAAGACAAATAATTAAAATTTAATTGTGTTTTCTGGGTTGTAACTCTGTTACAGCATTTTCGCCTGAATGCTCTTAATGATTCGACTAATTGTTTTTACAAAATTTTACAAAACTACTGAACACTGCACGTATTGCAGTGCATAAAGGTATATATTATGATATTATGTTAAATAATAATCAATGACAAAACGTTTCTGGCAGTAGCTGGTTCATTATCATACAGCTATGTTGGGCATTATTCGTTGTGTGGTGTGTTTTCTGCGCGCGCGTCGTTTCATAGTTTAGCTCTGTTTCCATAGTTACGCATTTGTCGTTATACTGACGTTTCTTTCGGCCGATCACAGTGGCTCGCTTGAACGCTGGGATCGTGGGTTCGAGTCCCACTCAACTCTTGGATGTATGTGTGCGTTTATTGTGTTTGTGTTGTCCTGTGTGCAGGTAGCGGCCTGGTGACAGGCTGATCTCCCGTCAAAGGAGTCCTACCGACTGTGTAAAAAGATTAACAAACTGAAAAAGCTGGTAAGGTCAAACAAAGGGCTGTAGAGTGATAGATAGATAGACGTTTCTTTCGATCATTAGTGTACACGACGAGTATGCAAAGGGTGTCCAGTTCCATACCAGTCGTTGGCCTTAGTCTCTCAAATATGGAATATGTATCCTATGTTAGTATGACAAAGAATCACTTGAAGAGTAGGCTAGAACCAAATGTCGAAATGTCGTGTAGACCTATATTAAATAGGCTTAGAGTAGTGTTAGTTTTCCAAGGATTCTTCTCTGTGAAGTTAATTGATTTGTTTAAGATTGCAATTTTTAACGTCTTTCTTTGTTATGAAGTTCGTTTAAGTAGGATATTCACTCGTTTCCGATCAGGCTCTCTGATCTATTACGATATATACTTAATTTTTAAATTATGAACTCTTTATATATTTAATGGAACTCCTAAACTCCGTGGCTTGAGCCCGCAAGGGAACTATACCGACCGAGCGACCGCCCCCTGTCGGCGAAGTTAGTGCCAACTTTAGCGGATAGAGAGTATCGCGTGTTCCATTTAAGTAGCTCCTCAATTATCCTCACGAGGCTGAGTGGACCACGTTCCAGACCCACTATTTCTCAGAAAATCTGGTAGCGCCGAAAATCGAACCCGGGCTCTCTGGATCTGTAGCCAGGAGCTCTGACGACTAGACCACAGATGCGGTCTTTAATGGAATTCCTATGATCAGAAACCCCATCCTAAGATACATTTTAATATTATCCTTTCAGTTTTGGCTAGATCGTCGTAATGGGCTATTTCCTTCTCGCTTTCACAACAAAATCCTATTTGCATTTCTCTTCGATCCCCGTGCATGCTACATGCCCGGCCCATCGCATCCTCCTTGACCTGAACGGTTTGCTTGCTGACGGCGTGGTTGAATAAACTACAAACGAACTCTCTTCATATATCCGGATTCGAACCCACTATCCTTCACCCTTTAGTTCAAGCGGCCACTGAAATCGGTTCAGATACTGGAATGATACTTTAACAGGGACAAAGGTCAGTTTTCCAGTCATGAGTACCAAACCTTGATCCGTCTTACAGCTTGCAACAGAGAGAACGATTTGTTAAGAAATACACAAAGCCGACGGCAGCCCCTAAATCGCCCTACTCACCGCATTGCTCACTTCGGGCTGCGGGTGCAGCACCCCCTCGGGAGGGGAAGCAGCTCACAGACTGGAAGACGCTACTATGCGTTATTTATTTACGAATAGGAGAAACATTTGCGATCAATGCCAGCTAAATAAATACCGTACAGCTGCCACGCTACTAATGGGGCACGTCAAGAGTGGCTTGGTGTTGTCTCCGACTTGACTCAAACTTTCGGATTGCTTGCAGTTGTTGAAGTGTCACTGGCGGCTCGTGCCTCTCCTTACTCCTATGATTAACCGCCGTGACGTGTCACGTGGTATTGAAACTCACATAAATTTCGTATTTATGTTCGTGATCTTCCGGGTGTTTCCAAATCATTTCTATTTTGAGAAAATGGGAGCTATCAGGTCCCACCTTTGCTTACTTAACCACCATACCATGAACCTTAGTATTTTTCCCGGGGGATAGAGCCTCATTTGGATAAGGGGTTAGGTGGGCCTCGGTGGCCTTCCCTGCACTGTGGGCTACACAGTTATTTTTGCCTCTGATGAGATTTGAACCCCAGTTACTTTGTTATCTATCCCTTAGCTTAGTCACTATAGCGACTTAATTGTTTAGGCTCCTTTCGAGGAGTTTTTAGCCAACTTTTCTTATTTTGAATAAGCAAAAGGAGGCTTATGAGATCACCTTTCTGTGTGTCTGTCTGTGTCTCCTCCTAATTTTTGGGGCTTACGAGATTACATTTTTGCCTGTCTTTGTATCCCTCCTAATTTTTGTTAGGAGGCTTATGACATCATATTGCTGTCTGTAACCTCCCAGATTCTTTCGTTATCCATGTCATGTCAATGGGAAATAGACGATCAGTTCTTTCCAGATTTTTTTGAAAATTAAATTAGTAAAGTATGACATTCAAAATGACCGCGTTGTTTATGAAGCATTGAAGCCCCCCCACAAACGAAATTGTGTCTGTCCCTGAGAAAATAAGGTTTTTGTGAAAGTGCCTGGGAGGGTATTTGGATCTAAATGGGAGGATACAGCAGGAGAATGGAGATCACATACTTAGCAACTTCACAATTAGTATTTTTTAAATATAATATTTGGGTGTTAAAATGAAGGATGAAGGGGCAGGCGCAACACGTGGTGAGTATTGAAAGATATACTATCATATTACCTACGATTAATATTTTAATAAGAAAGCACCATCATAAAATATGATTAAGAAGAACAGTTTTGGCCCAGAGTGCAACTTCCTTGCTAATAGCATTACCAGCTGGAGCGCGTCTAGCAGAGGGACAATTTTACTTGAGAGGAGCAGACATTGAGCAAAACGTCTCTTATGTACCGAGCGGAACTAGATTATTATTATTATTATTATTATTATTATTATTATTATACCTACACTGTGCTTTGTCTAATTGGCCTGCAGCTGTTGACTCGGCATGAAAATAATAAAGAATTGAATTGAGTTATTATTCTTTATCATTTACGTGCTTTGCAACAGCCACAAGGCCAGTTACAGAAGCAGCACAGTGTAGATACAGGTAATTACATTACAAACAGACAAAAAGAATAGCGCATTGGAAAAACTCCTGTTTCTGCCTTACACAGTAGAAAATATAAGGACAGTAGGAAGAAGAACAGTGCCAGTAAACAGTAAGATAATTTTGATAAAACAATAAAAGTGATAGTAATACCTATTCATTTAATTCTTTCTTTCGTTTTACATGTTCACTCGTGACAAATACACATATATATTGTGGCATATTGCCTGTGCTAGGCAACGACCGCGACATAAGCAACTATACAACAGCCGTTGCTAAGGAATGGCTCTGCAAACAACGGCTGTTGATAGGCATTGGCTGAATAGCGATCACGTGAGAACCCCAACAGATACGAACGCAACAGAGGAACGGTGTTTCTTCTGCTCTCCGNGACGTTACACCGTGTCGGGATGCTATAAGCAAGACAGCAGTTAGTGAGAGGACAGCTACATACAGCTCAGTCGTTGTGAGCCGTTGCTACGAAAAGCTTGTAGCTGAGGCCGGGGACAATTCCTGAACCCAGAAGAAGGGGAACGTCCGCTGTTGGAAGAAGCTACCAAGCAACGGCAGTGAAGACGTGACTGTGGACGCTAATGTGTATGTAACAGCGAACTCTAAATTGTAGTCACGTGCTGTGTCAGAGAGTCCATTAAATCCGATTACCAATCCATACCCCGTCTATAGTCAGTCTAAGATCGTGAGAGCACCATTAAAATGCTATTTCTACCCTACTGTAGAAGCCATAAAGACATTTGAGCAGGAAGGTACATCTATAAGCAATAAGAAAACCAGCAAGTGTGTTTACAGAGTATTGAAAGAAACTTTTTGTTTCAAATATATCGCAGTCAACCACTGTGATGGCAGTATAGGCGTGCGGAGCAAAATGAGTTTTAATAAATTTGATTTGTTTCATTCTGGTCCGTCACACTTAACAATTATAAATACAAACCACTCCGTCCAATGTGACATGCAAGTTTTTACTACGTTAAAACTTATCTTCCTTACATCATTAGTAGTTTCCAGTTTGTAATGATGTTCCCTCTGAAGATGGCCCGTAAGGACCGAAACATGTAAGGGAGATAAGTTTTAACGTAGTAAAAACAAACATGTCACATTGGACGGAGTGGTTTGTATTTATATGAGTTTTAATAGTTAAAATCAATTCAATTCAATTCAATTC